>NC_090449.1:1045101305-1045412392 GCF_031143425.1 Pleurodeles waltl
TGAAAGGGCGGATGGAAGGATTTATGCATCTGTGTGTTATGCATGTAGATGTATATACATAATATATGTATGGTAATGAATGTGTGCATATGCATAATGCATGCATGTGAATGCATTATTTATGTAGGGGTATTTGTATGAGAATGAACATGTATGTCTATGCCTGCATATATGAGTCTATATAAGAAGGTGTGGCTCCTCCGCTAGGGCAGAGGAGTGTCGCCCCCCCCCGCCAGCAGCTGCTGCAAACCTTTTACCAGTAAACATTAATAAACAATGTTTATTATTGTTTTTTGGTAAAAGAGGTGGGGTCAGAGGCTGTGGCGTGCACTGAGGGAGAGTGCACAGCACTCCCCTTCAAGGCGCATGTATGTTTGGCCGGCCGTCTCTGGCAGGCCAAACACACATGCGTAAGCACAGTCTCCCAGTCTGCCTGGAAGCACCCTGGCTGGTCGCTCCCAGACAATCTTAACGCTGCTCTGAGCAGCGTCAGGATTGGCCGCAGGGCAGGCTGGGAGCCTCTGCCTGCAGCCTGCAGGATAGGAGCAGCGTGGAGGTGACTATGGCGGCTGCAACGATCCAGGTAAGTTAAAAAAAATTACATATATTATTCCCTTCCCCACCCCTAATTAGCACCGAGCCCCTCCTGCATATTAGTATCAGTGGATGTGCATGAAGCATGTATTTCTGAGTGTATTTGTATAGAGCAAACCTAACCAAAAATAAGCAGATCTCTGAACAGGGTCAAAGCGAAGGAAGGCCTATTGTCTTGTGTTTTCCTTTTCTGCACTTCTTCATTTCCATCTGACAGAATCCGAGGTGTGCCCTGAGCCACTGAGGGTGGCCAGTTCATCACACAGCAGGGGTGCGGGTCGAAATGACTCGGTAGATGGCGCAGGTGGTTTGAACATAGTGCGGCAGGCAGGGGCAGCCAGTGGAGTTCCTTTGGGGTACGGGTGATGTGGTTGTATTCTTCTGGCCCTTGATGAGGCATGCTGCAGTATCTAAGATGGCTTTAAGGGGAGTTAATAGGAAGACTTGGAGGCCATGTCCAGAGCACTGCCCCCATCCGGGTGCGAAGGTATGAGGGCTCTAACAGCAGTTGTGAAGTTGCTTTCTGGAAGGAGACAGAACTGGTATCATGCCCTTTTGGTTCTTCTATTGAGCTTGTCCTTTAGGGTTGGTGTCCAATGAGTACAGAAAATATATATATATATATTTACAGGGAAGTTATAGTAAGGTTGAAGTTTTTACCATACAAAACCATAGAAATTCAGCAGTTATAGTTATACTTATGTTAACAAACTATAACTTGTGGCCTAAAGTTACTTTACGTCATGTGTTACAGTTTCATCCGATATATATATATATATATATATTAACCGAGTGGTGGTCGCCACTGAGTAGTTATAGTTAGTGCCTAGTTTCTATAGAAAAGGATGTTTTTTTATTTGCTTCTATCTTTGATGCCGCTTGACGAATCTTCACAAAAATTTCCCCCAAAATTTGACAGTCACAAAGCGGATTCTGGAAAGTTTTGGGGTGATCTGGCAAGTGAGGGCTTAGAGAAGGGGGGGGGTAAATTTAGACCGTTCCCAATGTTAATTCCCATAGGACAAATAGAACAGCGATAGCGCCAAAACCACAGGACAGAATTACACCAAATTGGTCAGGACGGTAGCTCTTGGTCCAGAAAGAGCCCTTTTTGTTATTTGGTGTAAATCAGTTCAGTAGTTTTTCAGAAATTAAAAAAAATCCAAATTTGGATATATAGGGACGCAAAGGATTCGCAACCCCTCCCAATCTCGTGCTGAGATCTGATTGGCTGTCAGCACTTCAACAAGCAAGTGTTGGCAGCCATGTTGGGACTCGGCTTGAGTTGACTCCCATACAGAAATATAAAAATAAAAAAAAGGGTCCAGGGTAGAGACACAATGGATCCTTAATTCTAGAGGTGGGGTATATATCTGTATGTATGTTTGTCTGCATGTTAGGTGTTTTGTATGGAAGTAAATAATCATGTATGCCTATGTGATTCAAATTGTTTTGGGGGAAGACATTCAAACAATTAAAAAAATACAGCTATTCCAGTCATTCCATTATACTCTATTAAGCCTGTACTTTTCAGTGACATCCATTCTCTATGTTCTTTTCCTTTCCTTTTGGTCCTTTTGTAGGCGGCCTTTTCATTCACATATTGCAGATCTGAGTTTTATAGCATTTTATTAATAGTTTCTACATGTTATTTGATTTCTGGTCTTGTGTTGAATTGTCACTATAGTTACGTGCTATTTCAGTGTTCTTAATTCAATACACATTTATTAAATTAAAACTAAAGAAGTCATTGCATTTCCTTGGTAGTTTAAGTAATTTTATTTTTTTAATGCTTTGGTATCCAACTGCTCCCATGACAGTAGCAGGTGCGGTCAGGTAAAGAGCCCCCCTGACTTCCGGTTCTCAGACCTGAAAACTAGCTGTTTGCGCTGCATTAATCAGATTTGTGAGAGTCCGGTCTGGTATCAAGGGATGGGTCAGGGGTCAGGGGTCCGGGGCTGAGGTGCTGTCGGGACAGTGGTGTTTAGCCAGGGCTGGTATTTAAGCAACAGCAGGAATGCTGGGATTTGTAGTTTCACTTTTCATATTTGATGTAGGGGTCTAATCCCAGTCCCTTAAAGGTAATTCACTGGGTGTTAACCAGTTTAGGAATGTTTCTGAAGTGGTGCAGCCAAAAATTATATTTTAACAAACTGAAATCACTTGGACCTTATTTTTAGAAGTTTCAGTTTCACGTTTTCTGGCTTGAACCACCAAAAAGTGCTTAGTGGGCTTCAGCACGTGATAAAAACGTTTTTGACCCCGAGAAAATGACTCTGTACCTCAAAGTGTAAATATGAATAATGACGTAAAAAGCACCTGTACAGTGCAGTGCGACAGTGACAAGCTCCTGTAACATCCCGTGGTTTGTCATTATGCAACTCGAGACTACATTGCTATTCTGTGATGTTTCTGCTATAACAACATTTTTATTTGTAACACTGTTGCTGGGCCCTAGTATTTTCAGCTATAACACAATGTATGTTTATGTATGATTCTATCCACAGATGGCTCCTTGTATAGTCGAGTATGAGTCAGTGTATAGACGGGTGCAGATATCTGTGTACATGTATGTTTTTACATATATGTGCATAATGTATTTTCAGTAATTTCCTTGCTGTATTCAGGCAGTTTTGTTTTTCTACTTCCAAATGCTACAAACTCGGATTGTCTAGCCGCGGTAGCTGAAATTATGTTATGCATGTAGGTATGTGTTTACATGTGGCACCTTCTGTTTATGCGTGTAGGTATGTGCTTACATGTGGCACATTCTGTTTGTAGGTATGTGCTTACATGTGGCACCTTATGTTTATGCAGGTAGGTATGTGCCTCCATGTGGCACTTTATGTTTATGCATGTAAGTATGTGATTACATGTGGCACCTTAAATGTATTCACATAGGTATGTGCTTACATGTGGCAGCTTAAGTTTATGCAGGTAGGTATGTGCCTACATGTGCCACTTTATGTTTATGCATGTAGGTATGTGCTTACATGTGGCACCTTAGGTTTGTGCATGTAGGTATGTGCTTATATGTGGCACCCTATGTTTATGCAGTTATGTATGCGCCTACATGTGGCATTTTATGTCTATAAAGGTAGGTATGTGCCTACTTGTGGCACCTTATGATTATGCATGTAGTATGTTTGTGCTTACAAGTGGCACCTTATGTTCATGCATATAGGTTTGTGCTTACATGTGCAATCTTATGTTTATGCAGGTAGCTATGTTCCTACAAGTGGCACCTTCTGTTTATGCATGTGGTATGTATGTGCTTATATGTGGTGGTACCTTCTGTTTATGCAAGTGGTATGTATGTGCCTACATGTGGCATTGTATGTTTATACAGGTAGGTATGTGCCTACTTGTGGCAACTTATGATTATGCATGTAGTATGTCTGTGCTTACACGTGGCACCTTATGTTCATGCATATAGGTTTGTGCTTACATGTGGAATCTTATGTTTATTCAGGTAGATGTGTGCCTACATGTGGCACCTTCTGTTTATGCATGTAGTATTTATGTGCTTATATGTGGCACCTTATGTTTATGCAGGTATGTATGTGTCTACATGTGGCATCTTATGTTTATACAGGTAGGTGTGTGCCTACTTGTGGCACCTTGAGTTTATGCAGGTGGGTATGTGCATACATGTGACACCTTATGTTTATGGATAGAGGCATGTGCTTACATTTGGCACCTTATGTTTATGCATGTAGTATATATGTGCTTACATATGGCACCTTCTGTTTATGCATTTAGGTATGTGCCTACATGTGACACCTTATGTTTATGCATGTAGTATGTATGTGCTTATATGTGGCACCTTATGTTTATGCATGTAGGTATGTGCTTACATGCGGCACTTTTATGTTTATGCTTGTATGTGCTTACATTCAGGACTGTATGTTTATCCATGTAAGTATGTGTTTACATGTGACACCTTATGTTTATGCATGTAAGTATGTGCTTACATGTGACAATTTCTTTATACATGTAAGTGTGTGCTTACATGCGGCACTTTATGATCATGCATGTATGTGCTTACATTTGACACTATGTTTATGCATGTAGTATGTATGTGCTTACATGTGGCAGCATATGTTTCTGTATGCGCTTACATGCAGCACTTTATGTTTATGCATGTAAGTATGTGCTTACATTTGACACTTTGTTTATGCATGTAGTATGTATCTTCTTACATGTGGCACCTTATGTTTATGCATGCAAGTATCTGCTTACATGTGGCACCTCATGTGTATGCATGCAAGTATGTGCTTACATGTGGCAGCATATGTTTATACATGTAGTATGTATGTGGTTACATGTGGCAGCTTATGTTTATGCATGTAGTATGCATGTGCTTACATGTGGCACCTTATGTTTATGCATGTATGTGCTTATATGCAGCACTTTGTTTATGCATGTAAGTATGTGCTTACATGTGGCATCTTATGTTTATGCATGAAGGTATGTGCTTGCATGTAACACCTTATGTTTATCCATGTAGTATGTATGTGCTTACATGTGGCATCTTATGTTTATGCATGCAGGTATGTGCTTACATGTGGCACCTTATGTTTATGCATGTAGGTATGTGCTTACATGCAGCACTTTATGTTTATGCAGGTAGTATGTATGTGCTTACATGCGGCACTTTATGTTTATGTAGGTAGGTATGTGCTTACATGTGGCACCTTATGTCTATGCAGGTAGGTATATCCTTACATGTGGCACCTCATGTTTATGGATGTAGGTATGTGCTTCCATGCAGCACTTTATGTCTATGGAGGTAGGATGTATGTGCTTACATGCGGCACCTTATGTTTATGCATGTAAGTATGTGCTTACACGTGGTGTGTATGTGGTTACATGTGGCACCTTATGTTTATGTATGTAGGTATGTACGTACATGCGGCACCTTATGTTTATGCATGTAGTAGCTATGTGCTTACATGCTGTAGTTTGTTTATGCACAGAGGTGTATGCTTACATGTGGCATCTTATGTTTATGCATGTATGTATGTGCTTACATGTGGCACTTTGTTTATGCATAGATGTGTGTGCTTACATGCAGCGCCTTATGTTTATGCATGTAGTATGTATGTGCTTACATGCGGCACCTTATGTTTACACATGTAGTATGTATGTGCTTACATGTGGCACCTTATGTTTATGCATGTCGGTATGTGCTTACATGCGGCACCTTATGTTTATGCATGTATGTGCTTACATGCGGCACCTTATGTTTATGCATGTAGGTATGTGCTTACATGTGGTACCTTATGTTTATGTATGTAGGTATGTGTGTACATGCGGCACCTTATGTTTATGCATGTAGCATCTATGTGCTTACATGCAGCACTTTGTTTATGCCTAGAGGTGTGTGCTTACATGTGGCATCTTATGTTTATGCATGTAGTATGTATGTGCATACATGCTGCACTTTCTGTTCATGGATGTAGTATGTTTGTGCTTACATGCCGCAGTTTATGTTCATGCATGTAGTATGTATGTGCTTACATGCGGCACTTTATGTTCCTGCGTGTAGTATGTATGTGCTTACATGTGGTATTGCTGGTGCAGCTTTTATACTTTCATTTTTAACTCTCATGGGCTTAAAGGAATAAACTTGACAATCTGCTGCACGTGCGCCTGGGTCACACATGAGGTCCAGCCGCCCCCCCACTCCCCCGGGCAGAGATGGGGCTCCTGTCCTCCCACCCCGAGAGAGGGAACAGTGTAACATAAAGTGCCTGACGTGGAACAGAATGGTCATCGCCATCCTCTTCCTCCTTCCGGATTCCTTGGCGGAGGTAAATACACAAACCTTCCGGCCCGAGCGGCGCGGACAGAGCAGGGAGGGGGCCTTGGATTGCGCCCAAGAACAGCAGCGGAGTCAGAGGGCTCCATGGGAATGCAAAGAGCAGAGTAAACACTGGCCTGCTGCAGAACAGCAAATCCCGCAGGATGTCCAGCCTGTGGCGGTGCAGTCTGACTCTCCGAGGTGGGGAGACGGCCTGGAAGCTGGGGGTCAGGTGATCTCACTCTCCGAAGTGGGGAGACATCCTGGAAGATGGGGTCAGGGGATCTCACTCTCCGAAGTGGGGAGACATCCTGGAAGATGGGGTCAGGGGATCTCACTCTCCGAAATGGGGAGACGGCCTGGAAGATGGGGTCAGGGGATCTCAGTCTCCGAAGTGGGGAGACATCCTGGAAGATGGGGTCAGGGGATCTCACTCTCCGAAGTGGGGAGACGGCCTGGAAGATGGGGTCAGGGGATCTCACTCTCCGAAGTGGGGAGACATCCTGGAAGATGGGGTCAGGGGATCTCACTCTCCGAAGTGGAGCGAGAGCCTGGAAGATGAGGTCAAGTGATCTCACTCTCCGAAGTGGGGAGACATCCTGGAAGATGGGGTCAGGGGATCTCACTCTCCGAAGTGGGGAGGTATCCTGGAAGATGGGGGTCAGGGGATCTCACTCTCCGAAGTGGGGAGACGGCCTGGAAGATGGGGTCAGGGGATCTCACTCTCCGAAGTGGGGAGACAGCCTGGAAGATGGGGTCAGGTGATCTCACTCTCCGAAGTGGGGAGACAGCCTGGAAGATGGGGTCAGGGGATCTCACTCTCCGAAGTGGGGAGACGGCCTGGAAGATGGGGGTCAGGTGATCTCACTCTCCCAAGTGGGGAGACGGCCTGGAAGATGGGGGTCAGGTGATCTCACTCTCCGAAGTGGGGAGACAGCCTGGAAGATGGGGTCAGGGGATCTCACTCTCCGAAGTGAGGAGACGGCCTGGAAGATGGGGGGTCAGGTGATCTCACTCTCCGAAGTGCGGTGACAGCCTGGAAGCTGGGGGTCAGGTGATCTCACTCTCCGAAGTGGGGAGACGGCCTGGAAGATGGGGGTCAGGTGATCTCACTCTCCGAAGTGGGGAGACAGCCTGGAAGATGGGGTCAGGGGATCTCACTCTCCGAAGTGGGGAGACGGCCTGGAAGATGGGGTCAGGTGATCTCACTCTCCGAAGTGGGGAGACAGCCTGGAAGATGGGGTCAGGGGATCTCACTCTCCGAAGTGAGGAGACGGCCTGGAAGATGGGGGGTCAGGTGATCTCACTCTCCGAAGTGCGGTGACAGCTTGGAAGCTGGGGGTCAGGTGATCTCACTCTCCGAAGTGGGGAGACGGCCTGGAAGATGGGGGTCAGGTGATCTCACTCTCCGAAGTGGGGAGACAGCCTGGAAGATGGGGTCAGGGGATCTCACTCTCCGAAGTGGGGAGACAGCCTGGAAGATGGGGTCAGGGGATCTCACTCTCCGAAGTGGGGAGACGGCCTGGAAGATGGGGTCAGGGGATCTCACTCTCCGAAGTGAGGAGACGGCCTGGAAGCTGGGGGTCAGGTGATCTCACTCTCCGAAGTGGGGAGACAGCCTGGAAGATGGGGTCAGGGGATCTCACTCTCCGAAGTGGGGAGATAGCCTGGAAGATGGGGGTCAGGTGGACCGGCCGATGCCCAATCTCTGACCCATCAAACTGATCATTCTGAGGTTGGCGCCTATCCCACTGCCGCGGACCGGAATGACTCCCGCCGACTCAACCCAATGAGGACCTGTGGTGCTCCTCGGAGGGTGATCTCTGCATGTCCACCCGAGGGTGGGATCACGGTGGAAGATCTGCCCTGCCGGTGTCTGCCTCCTTACTTGTCCAGCCTCGGAGAGGACCCCCAGCAGGTCACAGAGTCCAGAAGTTCTGCCCCCCAGAGATCACTCACCAGAGACCATGGAGAGTATCGGGTGATTCCACGCCTGGGAGAGGTCACAGTCCCTGCACCACCCAGGAATATTTCTGCCAGGCAGAGAACTGCCCTTGTCATCACCTGGACTCCCTACCCCTCTCCTGGCATGGCGAGACCATGGGCCTAAAACCAACCTTGGTGGGGAAAAAGAGTCTCCGATCCACATTGGGGGTATCCCCTGACACCGCGAAGCCTGGCAAACTCCATGAAATGGCCAACTCCTGCGGCACAGATCATAAGTACCTCGAACTTTGCTTGGTGACTAAGGGTGGGCAGAACTCGTGGAATTTGACTCCGCAGAATACCCTCCCAGTGATAGTGCGCTCTACAAATCTGCGTGACATAACATAACTGGGGTTCTATAGATTTTACCCCAGACACATCTCCAAATGTAGTGTTAAAACATTCAGCTCTCCGGATGGCTCTGGAGCGATTTATGGGAATGAACTTTCACAGAATAACATTTGCTACATTGTTTCCTATGTAAAGTGCTCCATCAAAGCATAGAGCCGCAAACATGTCTGAGCAATAAAAGAAATGCAGACATGCCTGTGAACTGCAGAACAAGTCCCAACCCATAAACGTACTTTTTTTGTAATATCTCATGATTGCTAAGCATCAGAGACTTGAGCCAGCCACCATCATTTCTTGCATCCACTCTACTGTAATATCGACTGACTCACTAAACGTCCTTCTAGTTCTGGCAGTCAATACGACTGACTGTATAATGCTTGTGTTGTACAGTATCGGACTGACCCATCAAAGCACCTTCCAAGAGCTAGGCCTTGATGGCACATCTTTGCTTCCCAACAGAGTAGTGCACACGCTGAAGACTCAACTTTTCATCTCAGCAGACTTTTGTTTCTACCATAAGAAGGCGCAGTTAGTTTCTATGCGCCTCCATCTCCCCAGGGGGTCCCACTATGCCAGACTCTGTGGTCCTGTGGAATCAAGTGTTGATGACTTCATCCCTTTTTGGGACCTGGGATTGTCATCAATTGGGACGATATAACAAAATAAGTGCAACCCAGGTGATAATTTAGAAATAAGTTGAATAATTATGGTAAGTTGTCACTGGTATGGAAACCACACATTCAAATAACAACTAATACAAAATAAATCAATGGAAAAAACTGCAAACGGGCGAACATATGAAAAACATCTAATTTATATTCTACTCAATGCTTCATGAAGCAAAAGCAGGGGTTCACTTTCGTCCACACTTTTGTCGACGGAAAGAGGTTCAGTTGTAGCCTATATGTCCAACGGATAAAAAATGTATGCTGTGAGGCACATATATTCTAATTTACTCTTGCCTATTGTATTAGTTTTTATAAATGATCCATTCCTTATACTTGCGTGTTTTTAGATGATTGAACGGTGAATGCGCGAAAAGAAAGAAGTATTCATGGGTCGACGTATACGGAATGGATGATGGATATTGACTATGCAATATACAAGAGTGAAAAAAATACCAAGTTATGTTAGAAGAAGGCAGAGTACTCTATTTTAGTATCATCCTCTGCTTTCTCTGACTTAACAAAGAAGACCATTCCGGGAGATACCAAAAGAGCTGAACCCCTTCAGTGATGGTAATTACATGCATTCACCAAAGATCAGAAGTTACGGACTACACGTAACACAAGCGATGCACAGAGCTCAGCTGCAGACAAACATTCGTGCAATATCCACTTTATGCAGGCACCTCTCAGAGCACTTTCACAGCACTCTGCACCTCCCTGAGCACTTTCATGGCACTCTGCACCTCCCAGAGCACTTTCATGGCACTCTGCCCCTCCCAGAGCACTTTCATGGCACTCTGCACCTCCCAGAGCACTTTCACGGCACTCTGCACCTCTCAGAGCACTTTCACATCACTCTGCACCTCTCAGAGCACTTTCATGGCACTCTGCACCTCCCAGAGTACTTTCACAGCACTCTGCACCTCCCAGAGCACTTTCATGGCACTCTGCACCTCCCAGAGCACTTTCACAGCACTCTGGACCTCTCAGAGCACTTTCACATCACTCTGCACCTCTCAGAGCACTTTCACATCACTCTGCACCTCTCAGAGCACTTCATGGCACTCTGCACCTCTCAGAGCACTTTCACGGCACTCTGCACCTCCCAGAGCACTTCCACGGCACTCTGCACCTCCCAGAGCACTTCCACGGCACTCTGCGCCTCTCAGAGCACTTTCATGGCACTCTGCACCTCCCAGAGCACTTTCATGGCACTCTGCACCTCCCAGAGCACTTTCATGGCACTCTGCCCCTCCCAGAGCACTTTCATGGCACTCTGCCCCTCCCAGAACACTTTCATGGCACTCTGCCCCTCCCAGAGCACTTTCACAGCACTCTGCCCTTCTCAAAGCACTTTCACAGCACTCTGCCCTTCTCAAAGCACTTTCACAGCACTCTGCACTTCTCAAAGCACTTTCACTGCACTCTGCACCTCTCAGAGCACTTTCATGGCACTCTGCACTTCTCAGAACACTTTCACAGCACTCTGCATGACCTTCACTATTGTATCATCTGCAAAACAATATCAGTGCTAGGTAGTGCCTCTTAGTGCTAGGTAGTCGGCAAGAAGGGTGAGCTTGAAGCTGAAGAGGGCAGCAGGACCCATGTGAATGGTTGGCTAATTTTGGCTAGAGGGTCCAAGAGGCCCGTGAGCTAAGCTAGGCAACTGGCTTGAGCTTTCAGTGACTACCCACCTCCTCCTAAATCAAATCACTTCTCCAACAGAGCTGTAACAAGATGGCTACCTTTTGCTTGTGCCCAATTTATGAAGGTATTTCTAAATGTTGCCATCTTTGTGGACTTTATGAATGTGGTGTACTTCCAAGAAAAGCAGCTTGAAATGTAGGTTTCAGAGAAGAAAGAAACTGAAAGGCCCTCCTTTTTGCAAGAGGTTTCTGTCACAAAAACTTTTTGCTGTGGGGAAAAAGTAGCAGCCAAAACTGTTTTTGCCAGAAATGTCATGAAGATGGGCAAAATCACAAGCTTTGCAGTTTCACCGGCTGATGATGAAGTCAGTAATACCAGAGATTCATTTAATATGCCGGCCTGCCTGGGTGTGGTTTTCCCGTTCCCTTTTCTGTTACTTTCTCCTAAGGTGGCATGCATCATTAGAACGTGGACTTGCTGCATTCAAACTTAGATTGGCTATAGCGCTCTCTCACTCTGGAGGACTTTTGCATTTATTTTGGTCTGATGCCCTAGCTTCACCTGCCTCCAGTGCTTAATTTGTGCCAGTGTTTTCCGGTGTTCGGCACCTGCACTTATTTGTAAACACCAGCACATATGTATAAGAAACCACCACATGGTGGGGCTGTGTGTGCATTTTTAAGCAGCCTTCATTAGTGAAGAAATTAAACTATTTAATATGTGCTAAAAAATGATAAAACTTGAACTTAGACCTGCAGTTTAAAGTGACGAGGGATCTACCAGCTGTGGGGGGCAGTGAACAATTCCTTGGGACCTGGCACTTAATTTTTTTATAAATTAAGCACTGCCTGTCTGATAGAGCTCTTGTAAAGAACCAAAATCAATATAAGAAGGGAGAGGGGCATTGGCCCGGCCCTCCTTCTGCTATTCCTTGTGGGAAGTGTCATTTACATGTTGGATACGCCCACATGACAGCAAATATGGAGCAGAGTTGTAACACAGGCCCCTGCAGCCCCTGCGGCATGGTGGAAGCCCAACCCTTCAGGGGTCCATATTCAGCACAAATCCTATGAATATTTGTGAGATATTGGAGACGTGGGCGACCCTTATAACATTCTGCAGGGGATGGGCACCGCTTTGGGTTATGCCACTGATGTGGAGGGAGGCAATGGGTCAACCCCCTTGAGCCATTATTTTTTCCATTTGCAATGCTCCTTTCCAGAGATTCTGAGAACTAAAGTTTCCTTGTGACATTTCTTAACTTGGTTGCTGGCAATTAAAGTCAAAGAAAATTCATAATACTTGCCCCTTTGCCTTTGGTACGACTGATACTTGCTTTAACTGAATCCTTTTTTTAGGCCAAAACAAGAGAAAGGTGGAGTCTTTTCTCCTTAGATACCGCTGACTCTCAGTAAAGACGCCGAGCGCCAGGCTGGGCGGCCTACCGCGCTCCACTCGCCACCAGCTCTTGCGCGTCAATGCATTATGCATAGAGAGGGAGTAAATTATTTGTTATTAATCTAATGCAAGTGGAGAAAAAAATACTGCTTAAAGCGCAGGAAGCCATGTGCTGCTGCTTCTGCTCGTTAAACCGTTTTCAGGCGCATAATGCAATAATTATGTCTGCCTTTGTGAACCCTGCACAGCAGCGCATGGAAAGCAGGCCCCGGACCAGATTAAAAAAAATGACTAACATCTAACTGCATCTTAGTTAATTATCCCCACAAGCTTTCCATCAGGATGGGCCCAGACATCCTTTTGAAGCTGCAATGGCCTCCAGAAGTGCAGGATTTCCATAATTAGCCACTCTAAGGGAGATAGAAAGATATTATAGCCAAAGGCGGGAAGGCCTGCACCGAAAACCTAAGATTAGCCGATAGAGGAATTGGGATTTCCCAGAGGCCAGTGAGATGGGGCAGTCACATGTATCTCAGAATGATGCCATAATCTTCAGGCAGTGCCACTTTAAAGGTGACAGAGACGTCTCTCAAACGTGCTAAACAATCACCGACATTTCTCGACCCACTTGGAATTGGCAGGCGTGGTAGAGTTCACATAGTTTTAGGTTGACGTAGATTGAGCGATAGCTAAAAAAGGCCATTTCAATGACCGAGCAAGGAGCCGTGCTGCCCTTGGAAAGGATGAATGTTGCACTAGGCAGAACAAACACACAACATAAGTCAAATTGCACATATTGTTCAATGTAACATAATATCACTAGTGCTATGAAGTGTCTGGAAAATAGCATGTGGCCCTTCATGCACATGAATTTAAATAAGTAAAAAGTCTCATAATGGCCAAGTCTTTGAGACAATTCAGCATATAAGGTGCATCGTACTATTTTCATAGAATGATTCAAAACTATACATAACAGTGCCTCGCTTTTTATAGTGCTTAAATAGGTGTGTGACTACGACCAATAAAAAGATTGAAAAACACTGAAAACCAGACCCAAAGTACAAATGGCATCAAGGTGACTTTTCACCCGTCCAGAGGGTTGTTTAGGTAGACGTGTTGTCTAACAAACATTTTTTTTTAAACATGTCTTTATGGAGAATAGCATTGTTAACAAATATGTGTCACTGGGCGGGCGGCACACATCATAGGTAGCTCTTGTTGAAGTCCCGAAAGGCGCTCGGTGGCAAGAAACCTAAAAGGTTACAGTGTTTGTGAGGCTCGTTGGTCTTATTTCATTTACTTATTAGCCTGCAGCCAGAGTTTCACGAGCTAAAGTGACTAGTGCAGGCGGAGCTGAAGAGGAGATCCGAGGATCACACGGTGTGTCAGGCAGAGGAGCTGGGTATAAACACGGCCTCCGGCTCAGCCAGCCACGTGTCGGCTTCCATTTTGAATTCCCGCTCTTTCCAGGCGGCGCCGCCCACTCCCGTCATCCCCCGCGGCGCGCACAAGATGGCGGACCCGCCGCAGGCCCTCGGTGCAGCCACGCCCCTCCGCTAAGTGGACGGGCCTGGAATTTACAGCAGACTTTCAAGTCATGAGTAGGCATCCTTCAGCCTGTCCTCCCTGAAGGACGGGGGTGCCCGAGCACCCCCGGGTGTTTGCACTTCACATCCCCTGCGGCAGATTTATGGGCGGGGGTCAGGGGGCGACTTAACTACTGTTGTTGAAAGGGTCGATAGATCTGAGCAAGTGTCACTCTCGGCCTGCTCCCTTCCTCCGTCAGTCTGTGGCTGTGGCTTCTTGTCTCTCTCTCTCTCGCCCTCTGTCTCCTGTAGCTCCCTGTCTCGCCCTCTGTCTAGCCCTCTGTATCCTGTGGCCCCATCTCTTTCTTTCTCTCTCTCCCTCTGTCTCCTGTAGCTCCCTGTCTCGCCCTCTGTCTCCTGTAGTCCCCCTGTCTTTCTCTAGCCCTATGTCTCATGTAGCTCCCTGTCTCTACCTCTCTCTAGCCCTCTGTATCCTGTGGCTTCTTGTCTCTTTCTCTCTCTCCCTCTGTCTCCTGTAGCTCCCTGTCTCTACCTCTCTCTAGCCCTCTGTATCCTGTGGCCCCATCTCTTTCTTTCTCTCTCTCCCGCTGTCTCCTGTAGCTCCCTGTCTCTCACGCCCTCTGTCTCCTGTAGCCCCCCTGTCTTTCTCTAGCCCTATGTCTCCTGTAGCCCCCCTGTCTTTCTCTAGCCCTATGTCTCCTGTAGCTTCCTGTCTCTCTCTCTCCCTCCCTCTGTCTCCTGTAGCTCCCTGTCTCTCACGCCTTCTGTCTCCTGTAGCCCCCTGTCTTTCTTTAGCCCTATGTCTCCTGTAGCTCCCTGTCTCTCTCTAGCCCCCTGTCTCTCTCTCTCCCTCTGTCTCCTGTAGCTCCCGGTCTCTCACGCCTTCTGTCTCCTGTAGCCCCTGTCTCGGCCTCTGTCTCCTGTAGCCCCCTGCCTCTGTCTCTCTCTAGCCCTATGTCTCCTGTAGCTCCCTGTCTCTCTCTAGCCCCCTGTCTCTCTCTCTCTCTCTCCCTCCCTCTGTCTCCTGTAGCTCCCTGTCTCTCACGCCTTCTGTCTACTGTAGCCCATGTCTCGCCCTCTGTCTCCTGTAGCCCCCTGCCTCTGTCTCTCTCTCGCCCTCTGTCTCCTGTAGCTCCCTGTCTAGCCCTCTGCCTCCTGTAGCTCCCTGCCTCTGTCTCTCCCTAGCCCTCTGTCTCCTGTAGCTCCCTGTCTAGCCCTCTGCCTCCTGTAGCTCCCTGCCTCTGTCTCTCCCTAGCCCTCTGTCTCCTGTAGCTCCCTGTCTCTCTCTAGCTCTCTGTCTCCTGTGGCCCCATCTCTTTCTTTCTCTCTCGCCCTCTGTCTCCTGTAGCCCCCTGTCTTTCTCTAGCCCTATGTCTCCTTTAGCTCTCTGTCTCTCTCTAGCCCCCTGTCTCTTTCTTTCTCTCTCTCGCCCTCTGTCTCCTGTGGCTCCCTGTCTCTTTGTTTCTCTCTCACCCTCTGTCTCCTGTGCCTCTCCATCTCTTTGTTTCTATCCTGCCCTCTATCTCCTGTGGCTGCCTCTGTTTCTCTCTCGCCCTCTGTCTCCTGTAGCTCGATCCCTGCCCTGCCTCTGTTTCTCTCTCACCCTCTGTCTCCTGTAGCTCGATCCCTGCCCTGCCTCTGTTTCTCTCTCACCCTCTGTCTCCTGTAGTCCTGCCTCTTTGTTTCTCTCCTGCCCTCTGTCTCCTGTAGCCCCCTTTCTCGCCCACTGTCTCCTGTGTCTGTCTCTGTTTCTCTCTCACCCTCTGTCTCCTGTGGCCCCGCCTCTTTGTTTCTCTCTCGCCCTCTGTCTCCTGTAGTCCTGTTTCTTTGTTTCTCTCTTCCCCTCTGTCTCCTGCCACTGGTTTTCTCTCCTGTCCTCTGTCTCATGTAGCTCCCTGTCTCTCTCTTTGTGTCTCGCCCTCTGTCTCCTATCTTTTTTCTTTGTCTGCCTCGCACAACCTCTCCATTTCTGTCTCCCTTGTCAGTTTATTTCTGTCGCTTCTCTCACTCTGTCCCATCTCCTTAGGATGGGCACATGTTCAACCACTGACAGAACTGCCCGGGTCATTATCTATCTATCTATCTATCTATCTATCTATCTATCTATCTATCTATCTATCTATCTATCTACACACATATATAAATATACACGCTTGCTTAAAATATTTAAACCTGAGTGTGTATGTGCATATGTAGATATATGATGTATACACATACAAAGTAGTTATATAAACATTTTACACAAACAATACTGCTTTGAGAGGAAAAGTAGTTTGCCAAATTAATGTGGCTGGCAAGTTGTGGGGCCTGTTCTTCACAAGTCTCCTACCACCACATCTGTGTTGCTGGGGCACAGGCCCTAGCCGGACCCCTTCTTCCCATCTTCACTCTCCTCTTTCAGTCTGTTGCTCTGTTTCTCTTCTGTTTTTTTCTATCAGTGGATTACCCTTCTGTTTCTACCACTCAATGTCTTTCTCACACACGAGCATATTCAGTCTCTGCTTCTTCTTCCCTCCTTTGGCCTCCCCTTGCTTCTACCTGACCCTGTCTTTCTCTCCAATCCCCCCCCCCCCAACCCCTCTGTTTCATCTCCTCTCATCTCTGGGGGAGGGGGTTCTCAGTTGCAATGAGTCACAAGCCCCACCTTCCTTCATTTCTTAAAGTGGGTCCTCTGAGCAGACAACCGTCACCCCAGCACTCAACCCCACACTTTACCCCCACACTTTACTTAAAACCGTCCCCCCACCACCACCCCCTACCGCCACCTCATACCCCCTCCTCAGAGGCAGGGCCGGGGCTGACATCACAACTGGGCCATACATCGCACAAAGACAACATAAGCTGGATGGTTTGAAGACACACACCGTTCGTGACACTGCTACGTTTTAGCGGAGACAGAGCCCCCCCCCCCCAAAAAAAAAAAAAACCTCAAATAAATGCAACCCCTCAAGGTGTGTTTAAAGTGGGGAGACGGGTACAGGAAGAAAGTCAGCTTGGTGGGCTGACAGACTTCTGTCACTGGCATGGCACACTCTGTACTTGGCGTTGACAGTACGCGAGGGGCAGTCCAGGCCTGGGAAGGATGAAGGGCTGAGACAACCCTCGTTGGATGCGAACGCAACTCGGGCAATATATGCAGATACTTAAACGAGGGCCCGGCACGTCCAGAAGCAGTGAAGCCCAGTGGTGACACAGTGCCAGCAAGAAGCGCCGCCATGTTATTGCCTCAGGTCACTCTGACATCACAAAATGTGCCCAGGATCACACATCTGAACTCTCGAGACCCTCACCCTGTAAATATGGGGCACTGACTGCTGCTGGAGCGTCACACATCGGCCAGCAGACCCTGCTTGCTGCACCAGACCCGCTCACAGCATATTGTTTCCCTGGATGTATTTTGACGTCGTCTGTTGTGTTTTCGCTTAAAACCCCAAGTGGGCTATTGGGAAGCAGACAGGAAACGCCGGCTGTTGGGGTTCACCACGGCTGCGGCGCTGGACTTCCGCCTGAGACTGCGGCGCGCAGAAAAAACACAAAAAAGATAAAACCCGGAGCCGTCGTCGGTGACAGGCGAGGGGTGAGGACTCTGGTGCTCAGTGGCCGGTGGGAGATCGGCGTTCACTCGAAGGTGGCCAGTGAAACCCCCACGACTTTCAAATCAGTTGCAATAAAATGAGCACAAACATTTGGCTATAGGCACAGATGCAAAGAGGCGGGAAATGTCCCCAGGGCCAATAGAAACCTGCAAAACAATATCACCACTGATAGTCCCCAGCTTTGCTTTCACTATACAATAACACCCTCCCACCCCTCCCCCCCCCTACCCCCCCCCCCCCCCCCAAAAAAAAAACCTGCCAGTCTCACCGACTTTTCTGTTCTTTAGCCGGTTCTGCCCCTGCTAAGGCCTGGGCGCTATAGAATTATATGGATGGGGTTACAGTCGCCTTTAACTATATGTATTGAAAAGAACAGACTTTAGCCAATACTGCATTTAACGACCTCATTTCCCTGTGCCTTGGGCTTGCCCTTAGCGCAACTGTAAAAGGAAATTGAGAAATGGCTCACACGTATTTTTATATATGTTTTTATCGGCTGCCCATTTTAGTCATTTTAAACAAGGGACACACTGCAAACCAGGAACGGTTTAGTCCCCACTGAAAGGCCCACCGGCCCTCTGCTCGGGCACCAGGATTGATAACTTTGTGGTGGCCCAGGCATTGTTTTCAATTCTTTTATCTCGAGCCGTGTTCTGATTGGCCGGCCACTGTCTCCATCCAGTCAGGTAGTAAAGCAGAGAAAACACGAGGGGCACCCCATCTTTTGTAATGGTTTAGGCCTCAGACACGGGCGCACACAGAATGTAATAATGGGTGCTATAGACGGATGCACCACTCAAGGGGGCTCATTTTGTTCGACTCCGACGAATAAAAGTCTGACTGCCTCGTGGGAAATCCGCAGGTCAAGGACCGTTTCCTGCCGCGGACGCTCAGCACACTGAGCTATCTCTCTAGTGTAGCGATGGGGCAGGTTTGAAGCATGTTTAAGTTTGGAATAAGACGAAAGTACTTCAATCAGTTTTGAAAACAGACTCGTTGCCAGTGTGTACATTGGTCATTACCGGGCACATAAGGCCCGCTGGGCGGAGAGAGTCTCAGACACAAGGCGCTACAGGCAGAAGGGTGTAGGGCCCACTTGTGACCTGATTGCATTAAGCCCAAATTGACATTTTTGCTCCCAAATGAACGATGGCTGAACGGGGCATTATGCTTATTTTCTTTCAATTCAACTCCCATTCGGTGTCTGTGGTAAACGGAATCCAGGCACATCCACAGATAAACGCTATCCTCTGACGTCCATGCTGCCACGAGGAGGCTACCGGCGCCTGTTCGAGGTAGGCCTCAATGCGCTATAAAGGCAGGTACATGAGCAGCGAACGCTCATTTATGTACGCGTGCCCTTTCAGACTGCACGACACCGCAGCAGCGCTATACTAACTGTAGCGCTACATAATTTGGGTACATAATTTAAACTATATTGTGCCCCGATTGAGGCTTTTTGGGGACCAGAAGACAAACTACAAGGTCAAAGGTCGAGTGGTTTCTAAATGCCACCAGAACCCAGAGAAGGAGTTGTGAGACCTTTGCACACGTCATCAAGTTTTATTAATGTAGATTATTTTTTTAATTACAACCCCAGTTCACAGGACCGTTCAGCTGAAAGTTTGTGATGCTTTAGGATAACGTGAAGAAGCACGATGTTCCATTATTAAAGCCGTGATTTCAGTATTGTTCTATATCGCGTGTGTTTACTTTAGTCATTCACAAGAGATTAATCTGCTATTTTTTAAAGCAGGTTTTGCTTGTCAGAGTGAGAGGTTTTGACAGCTGCTCTTCCCAGGTTCAGACAACAGAAGCTTTTGTTAATGCTTCAGGGGTGGAGTGATACAATGAATCGTTTGTTCGTATTGAAGGATAGAGTGAAACAATGAATCTTTTTTGTATTGAAGGATATGGCGACACAATGAATATTTTCTTTATATTGAAAGATAAAGTGAAACAATTAATATTTTTTGTATTGAAGGGCAGAGTGAAACAAACTTTTTTGAATTAAAGGATAGAGTGAGAATTTTTTTTTTATATTGAAGGATAGAGTGAAACAATGACACTTTTGTTTACATCGTAGGACGAAGTGAAACACTCAATCTTTTGTTTACATTGAAGGCCAGAATACAACAATGGGCAGCTGATTAGAGAATTTTGTCTTCATGGATAAAGCGCTGATTGGAAAACACTAAGTTAATTATTAGTATATTTTAATTATGTCAAAGTCTCGCCATGCTTAGAGGTTATTTGACTTGTGAGTAGGAATTCACACGATTAACTCTTTTTTTCTAGCCTCCCCATTGGTTGAAATCCATAAGTCACGGGAACAATATAATTAGTGTGAAATATGGGGAATAATCTACTGAGATGATATAACCGGGGTGAATTATGGATTTGAAACAAGGCTCTTTGTGCAGTAACAACATCGTGGGTGAGACTGGCTAAGGCAGACAAAGGGAAATAAACCTTTTGTCTATTCTCCCACTTGTTTCCCAACGCCTCGTGCTTTTGTGCAGCTACCGGTACCTAAGGTGTAGGTTTCAGTAGAAACAATACCATATCACCTATATACTCCAACAAGCACAAATAGGCGCAGTGGAGCGCTTCGCAGCCGCATTAGCGGGATGCAGCGCTTCATAAAGTCTATATCACAATATTAATCGGAGTTGCACGTGTCGAAGCGCCTCGGCGCCTCGTCAGAGGTAATAAACGCTATATATATATATATATATATATACAATTACAGTATAATATTCCCGCAAGAGCAGGGAGACGTTAACGGTGTGCTCAGGTGAGGGCCCCCGGGGCAGATACTGAGACATGAAGGCCCGAGTGGCACCAGCGCGCTCCAGGGACAGGCCTTCCTGTGCAGCCGGTCTTCGTCTCCCTTAAACTGAAGCCCCACACTCACCCCCCCCCCGCCTGTTATCTCTGGCCCAGGGCTAATACTATATTTACAGCTCTCTCTGCTCGGATAAGGCGGATATCTTGTTTGATTTCTCGAAGAACACACAATGCGTTTTTTTCTTTTTTCCTTTCTGAAACATTTTGCAGCTCTGCCTTTGAGGGAATTACCAGACACCCCACTCATTACGGAACCTAAGATGTTTTTTTAAGTCTGCGGTAAAAGAGTTTAAAATGAAAACACAGTGTGCCTGCTATCGAAACCTACACCTGGAGGAAAACCTGTCGGCTTTTCACGTGAAGATGGAATACTGTAATATTCATTTTGGAGTTATTTAAGGTGCCGGATTCTGACAAATTAACTTTTTTTTTAAAGATATGAATTGCTTTCATCAGTGCATACGTGCAATGTTTGGATTATAGTAATATTTAGTTGAATAGAGCATCTATTGCCTGAAGTTTGAGATATATAATATATATCTCATATATGATATGGCAGTGTGATAGAGTGATTACACGTCCATGTTGTCACGGTCTTGAGGTTTTAAGGCGCTTTAAGGCGCTGTAAAGAGCAGGTGTCACAATTACCTAGTTCAAAAGCACTCCTGCCATCAGCCCATTTACGGTTAAAATCTAAGGCGGTGTACCCAGGCTGAGAGCCTGAAGCGGTAACTCACATGTTTATGCCTCTCTGGCTGGCACATTCACCCACCGGGCTATCCCAGTTCCAAAACTGGACACAGAACACATATTAACAGACCCCTCGTTTTCTCTCTCTCTTTTGTTTCCTTTACAATCAGATCTCCATTGGTTTGTCTTTTTATTGGCGTCGGGTACATTAGAAGGATGTGGGAGCCTCTAATCTTTAACCTCTGACCTCGGACACAACACAGGTCAGCAGCCTCAGCGCACGGGTAACGCAGAAGGGGGGTGTCGACGGGGTTGTTGAGGGGTCAGTGATATATGGAGACACGCATTTATCTCAGCCAGTGTCCAGGAGTGCTGGTGGCGACATTGAGGCTGCGCCCACGGGGTAGCTCAGTCGGTGGAGCGCCTGTTTCACAGTTTGGCGTGTTTGCTTCGAGGGTGAAATATTTGAGTACCGGAAGTTTTTTTCAGCCTTCATATTATTTTGACGTGAATGAGATGAGAACCATTTTGTGTGTAATTAGTACACGGCTTGAATACCACAGGGACGTGCCAAGAGCTCTAAACAGGAACAGTGAGTTCTACTAAGCGCTTCTGCAGCGTGCCGAGAAGTGAATATGTTCACTCTGTGCGCTAGAGGCGGAGTGTTCCCTGTAACTTACCCGCTCTCCGGCCCATATTTATATTTTTTTAGCTCCGCATATGCGCCGCTTTTTGACGCAAAAGCGGCGCAAACTTACAAAATACAATTGTATTTTGAACGCTTGCGCCGCTTTTGCGTCAAAAAATGACGCAAATGCGGCGCTAAAAAAGAATAAATATGGGTCTCCGTGTGTTGTATGCGGCGGAGACACCAGGGTTTGCTAAAATGGCATTGATTCCATCAACGGGGCAATATGTACCGTTTTCACTTTCTCCGTGTAAACGTTTAACAAGGAGTCCTCTGTTAAATTAACACTTTTACAAATAGGCCAGACTGCCTTGGAAATGTAATCCCACCGAAGTCAAGACTGTGTCTTTATCAATCTCATATGGATGACAGCCCACCAGGATTGACAGCGGCGGCCTGTACTGTACATCAGGACTGCAGCACCCCCCCCCCCCCCAAACCCACTGAGCCACCTTCGCAATTTCACACCGACAGCTTCCATTCCAAGCAAGCGGACCCACGTCCCCCCAGCCTGCCTCCCAAGGCACGCCGATGAGTGATGCTGCACACACGGGCCTGTTCACAGCCTCTGGCTCTCGTAGGAAAACAGCAACTCCGTGTACCTGTCAGGCAAAGACGCGCGACTTCCTCAGCGCCTTCTGCTGGGTATGTAGGCGCTGCGAGTGCCTCGAGGCCCAGGTGCTGCAGCCTGCTACAAACCCGTACAGCGCTTTCTGATACTGCACTGCTCTGCACAAACCCGGTGGGGGTTATGTGCTTGAACGATGGGTGTTATTAATGCCCACTTCCTGTGGCACTCATCGAAGTGACTTCAGAAGGATAAAAGGCTGAGTTGGGCACTGCCACGTTTAACTGCTTACACAGAGATGTCCAGTGCAGACATATCTATCTATCTATCTATCTATCTATCTATCTATCTATCTTAGTGCTCATATGGGGCCACGATGCAACAGAGCACTAAGCAGAGAACATTTTACTTCAGCAGGACATCCAGGTCATGTGGAGGCGAAGCTCAAGGGCAGGTGAAACAGGCAGATGGGAGGCAGTAATTGGGACAGTAGCAGGCAGCAGACTGCACACTCGTGTTTCAACATCATCTACGTTACACATGTTTACAATTTAAGGTACAGGCAGATGAAGTGATACCCAGAATCTCACATTATTTGCAAAGAACTGAAATTGAGATTAGGACATATGTCTCTTGGTTACACATCTAACAATACTGTCACTACACCCCACCTCAATCACTTCTGCATCATAGCAAATATACTATATGCAGGGCCACTGGAATTATGCGGTTCGGCGACAGCTGCGTTTTTCGCATCATTAAGGATTTGCCACATAATCCATCCTCTGGTGCATAGTTTGAAGATTTTTTTAAAAAAATGTTTCGAGATCAAATGGATCTAAAGTTACTAAAAATGTGGCAACGAGTTTCTGTGTAGCGGAAGGCATTTTGCAAAGGTTGACTGTTCACCTTTCAGTTGCATATTGCTGTTTTTGGGTGTCAAACTAGTACTAATAAGGTGAAACCTATGACCAGACAGTGTTAATGCGTAAAAAAGACAAAATAGTGAACTGATATTATTAACACAAAAAAATGTGCTGCATTATGCCTCATAATTTGCATTTTCATGCCGCATAATTGAATAACCCCTGTCACATCATTTGATCCTCTCTTCTCCCATAATTCCAATATTTTGGGGGGGATGATATTTCTCTTCTAGATATTCCACACAATTGTTGTTCTAAATACAGAGGCGCAGGAGCTCCTTTTTCTCACGCCACAGCACCTTCGATAAGACAGAAACACTTCGCGGCACTTTTCAGCACAATTTTAATACCTTCAGTGGGACAGTCCCAGCACATCATATCAGCAACCGGGCAGTATCAGCACTTCTACCCATTATTGCTTTAAATGGAGAGGACCCTTGTGTATTACTCTGCTGTTAGGAGTGCTTGTACTTAAATTTCTCAATCCAAGCACTATGCACACATCTACAAAGCCACTAGTGTGGCAAAAGTGCTTTACGCAAATACCAAGCAGCAGAACAAATGTCCATATTTTTACCAATAAGTCTCAGTGCTTGATTTGATTTGAGTAGGATTTATAGAGCGCACCAATTGCCCGTAGTCATCAAGGCGCTTTGGTCTCAGAGCTCACATAACACAACGTGGCTTAACAGGCTGAGGGTCAGTCTTGTTTGTATGTGCAGGTTACAAATTCAAAGCTTAGCAGGCCAACTCCCCCCTTTCATCCTTCTGAAGCTCGATAAAATGAGTATCATTTAATTAGGCAATGCTGTTTTTTTAGCTCATGGCTTTCCAACTATCAGCCCTCCTGTTCTCCAAACCTGAGCACACATCTCCGTAACTCTAAAGCTAAGTTTGCACTCTGTAGGTCAGTGGTTCCCAACCTGTGGTCCGGGGACCCATGGGGGTTAGCCAGGCCTCCTCAAGGGGTCCACAACTGCTTAGAAAATTAAATAATATTGACAGATTAGGTCCCCAGCTTTCAGTAATGACTCAATCGGGGGGGGGGTCCCTGGATTCCAATAATAATTCAGTGGGGGTCCTCTGGTTCCAGTAATGATAAAGTGGGGGTCCACTGAAGCCAAAAGGTTGGGAACCACTGATGTAGGTAACCTGCATACATACATTTACATTGTTTAGAAGCAGGAAACTATGGTATTGAGCACTACATAAAAATATATTATAACCCAACTATCTTACTCACAGGCTCCAGCACATACAACAGGACCATGTGCTAACTCTTGTACACCCATGTGTATTTACATATGTAGCATGTGCACCCAAGGCCACGTTCACCCAGCCTCGAACATATATGTACATAACACATGAATCCTCAGCTCTAGCACACCAGGTTCACCCACACCGAAGCCTATGAACAAAGATGTTGCACACATCTAAGCTCTCTCCAGGCCCCCAAACACATGTGAATATATGTGCTAACACACACAAATAACCTCAACCCATGTGTATGGACACGTGTAGTTCATGCAGTCCAGGCCACCACACGCCCTGGTGCACCTGGTATAAGGGCTCGCATCTTTTAGCCTCCCCGACCACCATATCTTCTGGTGCATGAACACATCCACCACGAGCCAACTATCCTTGGCAGCCGCGGCCACCACACCCAGGTGCACAAACACATACCCAGCTCATGAGCCGTATCGCTTGGTGTGTCTTGGCATCGACGGGAACCGGGCACCCTTGTGCATAAACACATTTGCACGTCTAGCAAGTATTTACTCATCTCTTTGAAACATTGCCCACCACACACATTGTTGCATGAAGATATATTGTGCGCCTGATCCCACATCTTTTACCCTTCAACTCACACCAAAATGGGCACCTACATTGCGCGCTGTGGCGCTGCTGCCAATCACTCTGTGCCAGCCCGTTGAAGCAGGCCTTCAGGGCTTTCTCCTGCAGCATGCATGAGGACGGGCCCGTCGTGTAGAAGTCCAGCATGTGCCCGGGGCTCACCGCCAGCACGTCCATGCAGTCAAACATGGTGCCACCTTGGCAGCGTGTCCTCTTTAGGCGCTAGGTGAAATGGCGCAACAACGCGTGGCCAAATCCATCCACACCAGGCCTGCTGTCCGATGCCAGGCTGCAGAACTTGACCCACCTCACCATGTACTCGGGAAGGCCGGGCCAGGTTAGAGGGCCGTCATTTGTTCAAGGGTGCAACCCCAAAAGGCCACTCCGGTGAGTGATACTCACTACACTTTACTACTGGGCAGTGGGGGTGATCCTCGCTTTAGCAAAGCTCTCAGAATAAAATGAAGTAAATCTGTCTGAAGAAAGGTTGACGTCTCCAATGCTTGTTTGTATATTACGTGCATGAGTCCAATAAATGATATCACCAATCTGGTGTGGGCGCCAATACATTGGGTTGCGTGCTGAAGAGGGTCCTGCTGGTCCTAAGCGGGCACCCAGTAGGAGTCACACCAGGGGTGAAAACTCGAAGCACTCAGCATCTGTAGTAAAAGTCAAAAATAAAACAGAGTCTAGGAACTCAGGGTGGTCCTACTTCAAAGGCCGGCAGCACACAAGCCGTTGCGTGACTGCCTTTCAACACCTCCTACGGCTTCTTGGCGCTTCTTCTAGGTCGAATAGAAGGTGTCACCATTTTCATAAAATCTGCTCTGGAGCTGAAAGTATCCTGCAGTGGTGCAACCCACTGTGGGCGCCTCGGGTAGCAGAGGTCCAAGTTGGCATCTACTAGCATGAACTCGGGTGGGGGCGCAGGTACTGGGGGTCTCCGGTGCCCGGCGCTAGGAGCGCTCCACGCTGCATCCAAAAACTCAAATAACATGTACATAAGGATGGGAGCCCGAGGAAGTGCGAGTCCTGGGTCCGGCGGGCGGGGATCGCTCGAGCCCGGCTCCCGGTGCAGGGTGCCACCCCCTCCGCGAGGTGCCCGCCCGGCGCGTGACGCCCGCAGCAGGCGGCCCCCAGCCCCGTGCAGAGCGGGCTCCGTCGGTCGGTGCCTCCCGTGCGCCGAGGAGCTGCCGCCGGGAGCGCACAGAGGACCGATCCGGCGCCTAATGTATGCGCCTGAACTCCCGGTGAACCCTCCGCGGGCGGCGACCTTCACATGACCCGCCGGGCGTGACGTCACGCGCCCGGGACTCTGGCGGGGCTTAGAGCCACCGGCGGCGGCGGGAGGAGGAGCGGCGGCGCTGCCGGCCGGGAGGGGGCTGTTCTGCAAACCCCTCCCCCCACCGGGGGGTTATCACCAGCCGAGGAGAGGGGTACGAGATGGGGGTCCTATTCTGCATTCCACCCGCCGGGGGGGCGTCGTTATTACCAGACGAGAGAGAGGGGGGTACGCAATGTGGGTCCTATTCTGCACCCCCCGGGGGTACGCAATGTGGGTCCTATTCTGCACCCCCCCCGGGGTGGGGCGTTATTACCAGCCTGGGAGAAGGGTACGAGATGTGAGTCCTATTCTGCGCACACACACACCCCTGGGGGGAGGGGGCGGGGTATTACCAGGCGAGGGGTAGGAGATGTGAGTCCTATTCTGCATCCCCCCCCCCCCACCGCCTGGGGGGCGTTATAAACCAGAAGACAGAGTACGAGATGTGGGTCCTATTCTAAATACCTCCCCCCCCCCGGGGGGGGGGGGGGCGTTATTACCAGCCGGGGAGAAGGGTATGAGACGTGGGTCCTATTTTGAAGCCCCCCCCCCCCCGGGGTGGGGGGTTACTCCCAGCTGTGGGGATGGGTACGAGCTGTGGGTCCCATTCTGCATCACACCCACCCCTCCCCACCACCGGGAGGGTGTTACCAGCCGGGGGTAGGGGTACGAGATGGGGGCGAGACACAAGTGTATGTTGCTCCCACCCTGGGGGTATCACGAGCCAGGGAGAGCAGAGGGGTCCTGGATAGGGATCGGGGGCTGTTAGGCACAGGCGAGAGATTGGGGGACTGTGTTGCTGTCCCCCACACTGCCCCCCCACCCCCCCAACCACCAGACGAGGTTAGGGTGCACAGCTAACCAAGGGGATAAGGCACGCGATTTGGAGGTTCCGGGCTAATGACTTAAGGGTGTTGTGGAAGGTGGGGGGAATTTAGAGTACTGGGGGAGAAGAAGGGTGCGGGATGGAGGCTCCGGACTGAAGAGGGGGGGGGGGGCAGGCAGGTAGAGGCGAGAAATGGGGGTTCTGTGTTACCCAACGGAAAGGGTGGGAGACACTGCTAAACAAGGGGGAGAGTTGGGTGCTCGGTGCTGTTGTGGATTTGGGAACCGGGGAGTGGTGCACGGAAGAAATGGGACTCTATCCTGGAGATATTGGGGGGCACTGTCATAGAAGGAGAGGAGAGACGCACGGAATTGGGGCAATGTGCAAGAGGCTGAGGGGTGGGGGCACTGGCAAAAACGGGGAAAAAATAGGGATTAGGGGGCTGAGGGGACTGTATACAGGGGGGCTGCAGACTGAGGACCGAGCAGACTGTATGATTGGGACTCGGGAGGGCGCTGTGGGAACTGAGGCGCGAGAGCTTCTCTCTCCGGGAGCCGAGGCTGGTCGTGGCTTCAGGAGTACGGGCGAGGGTGGGGTGTGGGACTGCGGTGACAGGGGGGACTGTGTGCTGGTCACCCAGGACTGCCCAGCGTAGAGGGTGGCGAGGCCGTGGGCAGCCGAGGGACCGAGGGGGATCAAACAACTATTGCCCCTAGAAATGTTGTTCACTTGGGTACAGGGCGGGGGTAGGGGCTGCATGGTCTGGAGAATCGGTGGCGGACCCCTAAACACACCCACTGCCCAGTGTGCGTTCAGTATACTGACATTCCTCCACTCATTCACTGGCGCTTTGAGTTGGTTGACAGGATGTTTAGGCACTGTACAAACCAGTAAGTACCGCACCATAAACAAACAAAACTCCGAAACCCTAAAAGCGCAGTGTCCGAGTGTGGTACCAGGCGACCATCGCTAGAAAAGCGTCACCCAGGGGCGATTAATGGACTTAAAATCAACAGACGCCCGCCAAGCCTCGGTTATTCCTTGAAACAGCGCAGTTTGCACCAGATTCAAGGCGCTTGTGGATTAGAGGATTTTAGAATCATACGCTCACAGGTGTTACGATGTGCTTGCTGCGCTGACTTCTAGGCACTAGGTAGTACGCTGGACTGGTCGACTCATTCTTTCAAGAATAATTAAACGACTCATATTGCATTATGGTTTTTATGGTTCTACCCCCCGAGAATAACGTAAATAAATGAAAAGCGAACTCTGTTGTTCAAAAAGTTAAACAAAACAGACACATTTAGATCCTATAAAGAGTTTCACCGACGGAGTCCCGTGCGGACGAGGGCAAACGTGTGAGCTTCCGACATCTGTGTTTCCCTACAAGTCACGACTCCGAATCTGACTTCAGTTTTATTTTTTCAGATAATCCCCACGAACATGTTTCAGTCGGCAGCAATAACACTTTTTATTTTCACCTCCTGAGAATTTGATTTTCCATTCGCGTCGAAAGAAACGCATGAATTCCCCGCCACGCGGCATTTGGTTGGTGCAGTATGCGTGGCACAGGTTGGCAGCACCAGGGCTTAACCCTCTGGGCAAACACCTGTTTCTCCACACTGGCCACCCCCCCTGTTATTGTTGGAGGCCTCTCTCTCTCTTTTTCCCGATGTCCCTCTAAGCTCGTTTTTGTTTCTACTTTCGCGTTTACAAATCAAGCGGCCGCTAAGCCTTGATCGCTGTAACTGACCAGTGCGTAGGGGCATTTTCCCAGCGCACCCCCATCTCCCAAAACAGCTCTTAAATGTTTCTAAGGATGCCAGTTCACCGGAAGTAGTATCGCGTTAGGAAGCGAGAGTTCTGCTGCCTCAGCGGAGGGGCCAGGGAATGAATGGGCACGGTGTCTGCATCATCCTTTCCATCTTTTATTTATTTATTTTGGCAGTTTATACATATTTGGCCTGATAGGATGGAAAGTGGATCCTCTCTACCAGGCTTGGTAGGAGACTCCTACCTACTGAGGGGTGCTACAAGGCTTTGGGACCGGCACTACGCTTCGGATGTCGCATCCAAAAGAACAGCTGGAAAAGACCCCCCCGCCCCCAGTCTTGTGCGGCACCCCATCTTTCCACTTAGACCACCACTCACAGCTCACACAAACCCAAGAATTTAACACATATACCAAATGCCAGGACCCGCTCACGCCAGAGTCATCTTAAGGATTTTGGGGGCCCCAGGCAAGGTATACTTTGGAGGTATCTGTTTGGAACAAGTTTGACTTTTATTACAGTTTTATTATTAGTATTTACTAATGTAAGCCCTACTTTGCCGAATAATATTGAATTATATGTTAAAGGAAAAGGCAGAGAAGTAAACAGAAGTGAACTATAGAGAATGTTCAATTTCTGAGCCCCCCCCCAATAGAAAATCGGGGGACTGGGCAATTGCCCACTTTGCCCATTTCCTAATGGAAAATAAAGTAGCCCATTTAAATGGAGAGGGGTGCTCATGCAGTAGGCAGGTTGTCGATGGGACACACACGGGGTCCACACGGTTGCTATATTGTTGGTGTTTCTCAAGTGACCCCTATGTTGTTGTCACTATGATTGACATATGCGCCTGATGGATCCAGAGGGGTTGGTGGCGTTGTTAATGGGGTTCGGGTTTGATCCATGTGTCACGTGTGCGTTGATGATAGAGCTTCATGTTGTTCTCTATGACTGGCACCGTTACGTTCGATATTGTTGGAAGGGTTATCGTTGGTGCTCATGCTGGGTCCCGGGTGGAGCCCACGGGCCTAAGTACGACCTTGGCGGATGGGATACTCTGTCACAACGTGACGGATATCCAGTGTGCCGTATATGCTATGGAACTTGTAAAACGGCGGGTGGGATATCATTACGTTTGTGACGGATTAGCCCATCCGCCAAGGTCGTAATCAGGCCCTAAATATTTGATCTTGTCTTCAATCGGGGTTAAGGCAGTAGTCTTCAAACTTTTTAATGCTGCACCCCCTCTGGTGAAAAACATGTCATTTCTTTTAATTGATCTATTAAATTGGCCATGTTCAAATATGCCTAGACTTATTTAAACATTGCAGTTACGTTGTGATACTGTTTTAAAAATGCAATCAAATACATGATGGCAAGCATACGATTCTGGACAGGCAGTTACTAACGTGTAAATGTATCCGGAGTGTGATTATTGGGGGTGGTGGGGTTTGGAGAGAATTTTTAGTTCCTTCTCTTTTGGCACATACTCCCAGCTCAGGTGGGACTCAGATTGAGGTGTAAATGCTTAGCCTCAGGTGGGATCCATTTGGTTGGCAATGTTTCTGAGGGGTATTTCACGAGGTTGATGTTATCAGCGATAGGGCTCAATTGGAGAAGAGATGTCCTGCCAACAGGAAGTCATGTGTCAACACCATGTATGAATGGATCCACTTTGACTGATGTATTGTTAAATTTTTTCATGGTCCCTACTCAAGGCTCTCTTGGCACATTAGTCTATGCTATCTAGAATAAATGCTAAATGCATTTCAGAGCATTAAGGAACAGAGAGGGAGGTCATTTGCTTGCTTTGTAAGACTACCAATCTATAGGCCTTTGTATGAGACCGGTCTTTTCCTTTCGGATTTAAGAGTCACTCAAGGTACACGTTCAGGTAGGACTTGTCTTCAGCCCTTAGGACCCATTCCAGGTGATAGAACTTTGCATAGACAATTTTTTTGGAATGAGCCTGTGTGTGGATTAAAGACAAGCAACCAATTTCAACGAGAACACAATCCCTAAGAGGAAGGCAGTTTTAAGGACGGATAGTCTGGATAACAGGACCTCCCCTGCTTGGCTCTGACACCAATTGAACAGCAGCAATTTGAGCTCACTGGTGATGCTGTGATGCTGACCTTCAAAGGTGGAGAGGTCGCTACACAAGGAATTATGGCACCAATGCCTGTCCCACAACCAGCGCAAAAAGAACAAGTGATGGATGGAGTGCTAAACAATGTCAAACATTCACCCCCAGTACAGAGATCTGGGCCTAAATCCATCATTTTTTTGCTACCCATGCCATTCCAGGTTGGACCCGGCCATATGCAAATCAGTCTTGACCCTGTTCCCCATGAGAACTGTTCAGCCCGAACTGCATTGCCAGGTCCTCCCTAGACTGGAAATAAGCATCCTGGGACCGGTTTCAGGGCATCACCCTACATCAGCCATGCTAGCTTGACTCCAGTGGCATGGGGAGCACGGGGCCCACGTCTGGGCATACCTGGCGCACTTCCCACAACCAGCGCTCCACCACACTCGGAGACTAGAGGTATAAGAGACTTTGCAATAGAAAGCAGGTGATAACTTTCAACAACGGAGCCCCCCCTAGTGTTAAAGGAAAGGTGCGACTTGCAGATAAAGCCTATTTTGTTTTATCTTGACGGCAGTAGAGAACTGCTGCTTACAGATAAAATGAGGAGATACGGTTTATCGTCCCAACATACATTTAATCTTCACTAATTAGGATATAGTTTTCTAGGATTAAAAAGTAAACTTTTCCAAGCCCCCACCCCCACTTTGAAGGGCTAACACCAGTGAGGTATCTCGTGACAATTTATTGTGGGCACGTGTCATTGTGATGGGCTTTTACCACAATCTGGTTATTCTTAAAAATCTCAAACAGGTAAATGTTCAAAAGTGCTGGAGAGGTGGGCACCACTGTAGCAACTCAGAGGATAGCATAACGCCTGCACATAGTTACGGTCCAGCCTAGATTCTCTGAGTGCACTCGCTCAGGAGTGATTGAAACCACCTCGGCGCAGCATCATTGGTTCAGATATTATGGCCATCTATTTATTTATGTTTAGCAGAATTGAATGGTCCACAGTGTCAAAGGTTTCAGAGAGTGTTCAGCTTGACCAGGAGACATCCTGACCCTTCATCCATGATTCTTAGGATTGTGTCCCAAAATCCTAATAGTGCGTCCCTTGTCCCAAGTCATGGTCAAAAGTCTATTCCAATGAAGAATGAAACATGTAGGTGTTGAGATGGTTCTTTAGCTGGGCCATAACTACTATTTCCAAGAATTTAGCTAATACTGGCAGAATGGTTATAGATCCAGGGGTGGGACGTAAAGATGAGTGAAGGCTGTTTTATTTTTTAGGAGTTTTACTATACTCGTTCTTCAGTGCTGTTGGGATGAGACAAGACCTTCATTGATGGATTAAATCACAGATTAGGAATAAATTAGAGAAAGGTGTTCATACGGGGATTACAGAATCTTCTGTTTTAAGGAGTTCATACAGGGATTACAGAATTTCATGTTTTAAGGTCTCCATACAGGGATTACAGATTCTGATGTTTTAAGGAGTTCATACAGGGATTACAGAATCTCATGTTTTAAGGTGTTCATACAGGGATTACAGAATCTCATGTTTTAAGGTCTACATACAGGGATTACAGAATCTCATGTTTTAAGGTGTTCATACAGGGATTACAGAATCTCATGTTTTAAGGTCTACATACAGGGATTACAGAATCTCATATTTTAAGGTGTTCATACAGGGATTACAGAATCTCATGTTTTAAGGTGGTCATACAGGGATTACAGAATCTCATGTTTTAAGGTCTACATACAGGGATTACAGAATCTCATGTTTTAAGGTGTTCATACAGGGATTACAGAATCTCATGTTTTAAGGTCTACATACAGGGATTACAGAATCTCATGTTTTAAAGTGTTCATACAGGGATTACAGAATCTCATGTTTTAAGGTGTTCATACAGGGATTACAGAATCTCATGTTTTAAAGTCTACATACAGGGATTACAGAATCTCATGTTTTAAGGTGTTCATACAGGGATTACAGAATCTCATGTTTTAAGGTGTTTATACAGAGATTACAGAATCTAATGTTTTAAAGTGTTCATACAGGGATTACAGATTCCCATGTTTTATAAATTACACTTTATGAGCCAGTGGCATGGCGTGTAGGACTAATGGCTTGATTTAGAGCTTGGCAGACGGGTTACTCCGTCACAACGGTAACAGATGTCCTGTCCACCGAAATCTAAATCCCATTGGGTACAATGGGATTTAGATTTCGGCAGATGGAATATCCATCACAGTTCTGACAGAGTAACTCCTCTGCCAATAATGTAATCAGGACCTCAGTCTTAGTTTACATTGATACCACCAGTGGAAAGTAAATAAGCAAAAACATTTTTTTCGGAAAAAAAAAACATTTGAATTATATTCATCATTATACATTTAGGGCCAGATGTACCAAAGGGTTTTTCCCATTCTGCGTCAATGGGGAATTGTGTTCGTACATATGGCCCTTAGTTCAAAAAAGATCCATGAGAAAAACAGGCCAGGAAACAATACTTAAATATTCTTGTACACACATTCATGAATGGCACAATAGTTTGCAACTCCTTCACTCTTACCATCTTTTTTCTGGAAAACCAAACTAGTCCTATTTTGCACTTCTCAGAAGTTATGATTCTCAAAATTGCACTTGGGAAGCTTCTGCACTGAAGCACTCTGTCTCCAGGGATAAATCAGTGATAATAAATTACAATTGTTAACAGTTTATTTGGGATATGACATTCATTATCATAATGCATCATCAGCTATTGGAGAATTTGTTCACTATGAAAGGCTGTGACAAGCAAACTCCAGAACAGAGAGGCAGTAATTCAAATTGAACTGAAGTTCAATTTGGAAGTAGAATATATGAACCAGGAATAAGAAATAGCTTAGCCGATTATTACCTGTTGAAGAAAAAAGTGGAGATGTACTAAACAATGCGGAAAGTGTGATAACTGCAGAAACGTCAAAGATTTACAAGGGGGCAGTGAACGAAGCAGAAGGTATAGAAGCAGTGACAGATGAAAATGTAAACAAAAAGACAGCAGAACTCATGAACATTGATTGGCCCTAAGAAAAAAAAGAAGATCTAATAGCCTACCTCGATGTAATAAGCCAATTGTCATGGAACAATGACATCTCATAGAGGGGCTGTGTTAGTGGTGCCAGTTTATTTGAGTTAAAGACTATAGGCCCAGATGTGTGAAAAAGTGGCACATCAGCTCTGATGCACCACTTTTTCTGCCCCCCCCCCACGCACCTAACCCCATGGTTGCGCTGTATTTAACATATGGCACACCATGGTGGTAGTTAGGACAATAGCGTCAACATTTATGATGCTATTGTGGCACTTTGCTACAGTAACATCAAAAATGTTGCCACTAGTGTAGCAAAGTGCAAGGAGGCCCATTGATTACAATGGGTGCGTCATGTTAACGTCTGCCCTTGCGCAGGCGTTAAAAATGACGCCAAAAATGTAGCAGTAAAATCTTGTAAGTTTCACTGTGCTATTTTTGCGGGCCTCCTAACGCCGGGACACCCCCATTGCATACTTTATGCCTGACGCAGGCATAATGTGGCGCAAGGGTTCGCAAAGTGGCGCAATGCAAGCATTGCGCCACTTTGTAAATATGGTGGGGCAAAACTTGCCTCCTTGAGCCACATTAGCGTAAAATAATGACACTAATGCGGAGCCAGGAGGTGCTAGGCCTTCTTAAATCTGGCCCATAGTCTCAAGCACATGATGGTCATTCAAAAATAATTGACACAAAAAGATGAACACGAATGGGCTTCCTGTGGCCCGGGATGTATATATGAGTGTTGGAGTTATAAATCAGAAAAGATAGGGAAGTACCTAAGCAAGGTAATGGAAATACCTGATGGTCCATGGCAGAAAATATTGTTGGCTATAGATGGACCATTTGGGGTGTTAGGGAACTTTCCTAAATATGCCATTGTGGGTTTAGATCATATTGTCAATGTCCAGAGGTCAAGTTTGTGAAACAAGTTAACATCAAGGAGGTAAGTAACATTTGTGAATTTTTTTTTTAGCAGAGAGGGTTTCTTAAAGAGATTGTGATTAACGCTATGGACCTATTGAACGATTCCAAGAGAAAGTAGAGATTGCATGCTATTTGAAAGGACCAGAGGAAGAAAAGCAAGTAACTAAGCTGAAACAGGTGTGGATGGATAAGAGGTTGGAAAAGAAAATCTGCAATAGCTTCAGAGTGGGGACCGAGCAAGGGTGAAGTCAAGAAAGTCTATACGCAGAGCGTCATCTCAATATTCTGGCTCTTTAAAGATAGTACGAGTGGGCAAGGAAGCAGCAGAGTTGAATGATGGGAGCATGTGGAACAACAGCTAGGTGGTTGTGGTGCTAGACTGCATAAAACCGAAAGATGGATGGAAGAGAGGGAGAGAATTTCGAAGCACGAGTGTTGTAGATACAACGGTCCTCTTGAATCGATGAGGCATTCCTTATGTGGCTAGAGCACCAACCACATCTTTCACTGCACTCATGTTGATTGCTATGCACAGGGTGTCATGTTATGTTTAGATTCTAGTGTTATGATAATTTTGTTGTTGAGTTCAAAGTGCACCATGTCAAATTACATGACAAATTTATATTTAAATTGAAATACAACAAGATCATCCTTTAGTGAGTTTCAGGACAATTTTATTATTGGGATAGGGTGTTAATGTTATTGTGTAACATTTGAAAGAGAGATGTGTGGCAGTCCACATTTGGGATGTGGAAGAGAGGGGATGAGAAAGCTCGGAAGAGAATGGAGCAGCAGTTGCCTGCAGTTCCCCCTTCTGTCGATTGGATTTTCATCTTCACCTGCACATATCTCACCTCAGAGACCCCTGGCTGAGCCATGGTACCCACTCCACACAATTACTGCATCTGGAGAAGTTAGTGAGTTGTGGACTAGAACTCAGGGAAGACTGAAAATCCTCTGCCCCAGCAGGCATTAAACCCCATTCATCAACTATGCCTCCCGACAATGCCGCATACCAACATGGGATTTTGTGGGACTGTATCCATCACCATCTGGGAGGCCCGGCAGGACCTGGAGTGTGTAGCACTGCATAATCACCAGTGTCACTTGGCTTAAGACACTGCTCCCAGGGTGGGGAGCAAGCATAGTCTGCATTATATGAGGGTCTGTTGCGGCATAGGTAGGTTTTAAGGTATGTAGAGTGTTTTTTGGGATGTGGCTAAAAATGTTCAACCCAACCCCGCTCCTTCCTCCATTCTCTCTATTTCTCTCCCTCTCACTCCATTCCCCTCCTTCTCTCACTTTCTCTTTCTCCCTCCAGCAATTTATTTCTGTGGATGGAGAAAGCTAGAGGAGCCTCTGATGTCTCGATGCAGCTCTCTTCTGGGAAATATCAGATGGGATAAATAGCCAATCCGGCACTAGCCCAAGAAGATGGGAGGGCCTTGGTGAGTGTTGAAAGCAAGTGGTTGGTTTCTGATCTGAGGTTCTTTTTGAACCCTTGGTAGGCCAGAGTTGACCATGTAACCCAAAATGCTTCTTCTGCAGAGCAGGAGGCAATGCCAGACTAGGCTTGCTACCAGCAACCAGGCAACCCAAAAGGATAATGGACGGAGTGCAGAACAATGCAAACACTCACCCCCAGTCACAGATCTGGGTTTAATCCATCATTCTTTTGCTCACCATGCCCCCCAGTTTGGACCCAGCCATATGCAAATCAGTCTTGACCCTGTTCCTCATGGGAACAGTCCAGCCCGAACTGCCAGGCCATGTCCTTCCTGGATCTGAAACAAGCATCCTGGGACCGGTTTCAGGGTATCACCCTTCATTAGCCAGACACTGCACAGGGACCCTGGTCCAACTTTTAAATGTGCGTCAGTGACTTGGCAAAAGAGGGCACAAAAAAGCTGAAACTGAATCAAATTCAAAGATGTTCTGAACAGGGGGCTCCAAAATATATTTAGCCTTGGGACCCCAAACACCTTAAGATATCTCTGACCGGGGATCACTCCAGGCTGTCAGCCTCCACCGAAATATATCTCTCAAATGATCACACCCACCATCGCTCCTGACAATGAGCCTAGGCCCCACTGACCTTCTTCCTGGAATCAAAGTGATAATTTGTGTGCACAGAGGATGCTCTGCTCCCATACTTCCAGTGTGTATGTTCCCACCACAGCTCTCAGGAACGTCAGCAATCCACATCTCCTGTCTGGGGTTGCAGTCCTCGCCTCCAACTAGGCTTGCCAGGACCAGGGCTTCCAAAATGAAACCCACAGGCCTCCATGTTATGTACCAAGCACAGGCACATATGCAACACATGATGCACATACAAACATCACGCACTGCATGGCGCTACAGACAGCCATCATGTACGCCAAGGGTGAGTACAGAGCAGTAGAATTTTATATGAGTGGGGCAGTAGGCGCTACCGCAGTGACATGGCCAAAAGGCCTGTTCACACCACTGACTTTTATGAAACACAAAAAGGGGCTGCTGTCCCCACTGCGCTTGTGTCATTCACCTCCTGGCAAGGAAGGTAGCCCTCTGCCACCATCAGGGTAGTGCTCGGTGCACCCCTCTCAGTCTAACAAGACCGCATTACCATGAGACAGGTCTAGGTCAAGATTCACTCGCATGATCCATGTTCGCCCATGACCAGCAATCAGTACCGGAGTCCGAATATCATTGTAGCGGGGGCACTCGGAGCAGGGGTGCAAGCCTGTCACCATGCAAGGGACGTTTGTTTTCTAACAGAAGTATATAAGGGGTAAAAAGAACTTAATGAATCTCGTAAAAATATTAAAAATAGTATCTGCAGCTAATTATCTATGTAATGCAAGATTTATTAGTGATTCTTTGGTGAATGGAACTTTTTAATCTGTTACTTTTACCATGATATTTTTTAACCAAATAAATCATTATGTACCTTTTTTTTCTATTCCAGGATTAATTTGCCCTTTTCAAAAGAGGAGAGAAACAATTGAAAACACATGAAGTGGCACTTTAATATTAGATTTATCCCGCTCTGTGTTGTAATGTTATATATCTGTTTGATGAGCCGACAGCCTACGGTTGAGGGGTGGGCACTACAAACAAGGGTGAAGCCTAGCTCCAGCTGGATGTCTGGCCCCTCCCTTGCCCACTGGGCACCGACAAGCCAATATAGAACACAGCCGAGCATATCGGGGATCTGCCTTTTAAAAACAAAAAAATAATAAAAGATAAAAGAATTACCCCTGAGTGCACTAAATCTACAAAGCAGCTTTTCTGCTGTGTGTGCCTGCAGCCCAGCTGTGCTGCAATCCACCCATGCCTCAGTGGAAAGTCAAAATCCTCTTTATTAAAAAATCAGTGTAAGCACTCTGATTCAGGTGTTGACTCTCACCCTTTTTTACTGTTTCTCAGGAGAAGGCAGTGACATTACCATACAAACAGTCTCCTCCTTTCCTATGCTTCATTTTCTACTCAAGAAAGGCATAATTAATATATATACATATATATATATATATATATATATAAAACTCAGACTCAAATAATTGGTACTTGCATTTATTTAGCATAATCTTTCAAAGTAGGCCCTGAAATTATTAAACACAAAGTAATGCCCTTTGGTGGTACAGGGGAGAGAGAAGGAAAATTGTACCCAGTGTCTGAACTGCACAATGTGTAACTGAGAAACCTGTGTGATCTTAAGCAAATCAGTTTACATTGCTGAGCATGAAATCTGGAGATCAGCTTGAAGAAATGTAGTTCTACTTGTGAGTATATAAAAACATCACTTAAGTGTGGTTTAATAGACAATAAAGTTGCCCATAGTATAAAAACAATACTGGTCACATACATAGTGCACATGACAAACTATCACCCCTTGGTTCACTCATGCCATTGTTGTGAGAACCCTGGAGATGGGGAAAAGCTCATGTTTCAAGAATATGCATTTTAACCAATGGCAATGGAATGGTATAATGTGATACACTGAAGGGAAACGCGGGTTGGAGAAATGACCTATTCATAACCTGAGAGAGTATCATACTTTTGCAGTTTCATGCGCATTAATCTGTTGTTGGCTCGGCTTGTGCTTTGGCTCTGAGAGCTAAGTTAGACCCCTGGCTGAGCTCCGGCTCGCCTCTTCCCATGAATCCTCAAGTTTGCCCACTTCTATGAAGCTTGTTCAAGTGACACAAAGAGGTGAGTTTAAGGATGTGTCTAAATGTCAGAAGATACCTACTGGGTTCATGGAGAGTGGATAGAAATTCGAGGGCTGGGCCACCACAAATGAGAAAGCCTGGCCACCACAATGCCATTTAAAAAACACTTGGCAATACTAAGAACAAGCAGGTACTGGGCAATCGCAGACTCCTTCCCAGTGGATGGGCTGTGAAGATTGGGCCTTTTTTGCGCACCACCTGTGTCACACACAGTGGCTTAACCTTCACATATTCCCAGGGCTTCATTTGAGCCGGTGGTTGCAAGAGGGGCGCACTGGCTCTCACTTTTGGGACTGGCACTTATTTTTTCTTATCAGACTTTCACCTGGAGCAAGAGAGTGAGAAACACAAAAGAGAGAAAGTGAGAGGAAGAAAAAGATGGAAAACAGTGACAAAGGGAAAGCAGAGATGGAAAGGTACCTTCAAGAGTGATATAAAGTGGGAGGGAGTGTCTGGTGGTGGCTGAAAGGGGCAGGAGGTGGAATCAAGACAATGCAGCCTTGATGTTCAGTACCTTTGGCATTCCTAGCGTTGTCCATGGGTTTTTGAGCATACTTCGGGGCCAAGCACTTTTTTTTGTTTTTTTTTACAAATTAATCATGCGGGCCTTCCTCACCTAGCAGTCTGTGCAAACACCAAGCAGCATGAAATGGGTGAGTCCGTCACTTCAAAAGCACCAGGGCTTGTGCTGCGGTGTTCTCTAGTTGCTATAAGTTACTCACCAATGCCCCCGTTCAGTAACGCATACATGGGCTCTCCCGCGATGCACACAATAGTACGCAGGTCTTTATAATAGTAAGTAATTAGACTCTGTGGCATATATATTGCGACGTTGTTGCATCACTTTTTGTGACGCAACGGTGGTGCAAACCTTGAACTCATATATAGGGCCAAGCAAAGCCACTTTGCGTGGCTTTTCATGCCCTCATAGATAAGGCAGCGCAAATTACTGTGTTGCTTTACTCTGCACAAGGGAGGAGTTTCATGGGTGTTGCAGCGGGTGTTCTCAGGCAACACCCATGGATTTTGATGCATCCCCAGATTTACAAGAGCTTGTAAATTTGGGGATGCGTCAAACCCTTACGTCTCCTCTGCGGAGGCGTAACAAGGAGAAATATCTTTATTTCTGCTTGTTTTTTCCTCGTTTTATGTGTGCCACATTCTGCAGCACACATGGAGAGCGGAAAGAGCCTCCCAGGATTGTTTTTTGTGCAGGAAGGCTCCCCTTCCTGCACAAAAACAATCATACCTACAACACTATGTGCAAGGGTGCCTGTGTTGGCCCCAGCGCAGGTGGAAAAGCAGGAATGCGCCAAGTTCCCTTTCCCTTTGGCGCAGGACAGCGCAGCAAGGCGACGGTGCGCTGCCCTGCCTCAAGAGCCCATAACCTACTCAAGTTTCTAAGTTGTGACAGAACCCGCAAGAAACATTAGCAGATTCGGACTGAAGTTCACAAGTACCTACGTGCGCACTCTTAAACAAGCGCAGTCCTGATAATACCAGGCCCCTTATGCTTGGATAGCATGCTTGGATAGGGTGCATGGATAGGATGCCTGGATAGGGTGCTTGGATAGGGTGCATGGAGAGATTGCCTGGAGAGGGTGCCTGGATAGGGTGTCTGGATAGGGTGCCTGGGTAGGGTGCCTTGATAAGATGCCTGGATAGGGTGCTTGGATAGGGTGCCTGGATAGGGTGCTTGGAGAGATTGCCTGGAGAGGGTGCTTGGATAGGGTGCCTGGATAAGATGCTTGGATAGGATGCCTGGATAGGGTGCTTGGATAGGGTGCCTGGATAAGATGCTTGGATAGGATGCCTGGATAGGGTGCTTGGATAGGATGCCTGGATAGGATGCCTGGATAGGCTGCCTGGATAGGCTGCTTGGATAGGGTGCCTGGAGCGGGTGCCTGGATAGGATAATTGGATAGGGTACCTGGATAGGGTACCTAGATAGAATGCCTGGATAGGATGCTTGGATAGAATGCCTGGATAGGGTGACTGGATTAGGTGCCTGGATCGAATGCCTGGATAGGGTGCTTGGATAGCATGTCTGGCTAGGGTGCTTGGATAGCATGTTTGGATAGGGTGCTTGGATAGGGTGTCTGGATAGAATGCCTGGATATGGTTCTTGGATAGAATGCCTGGATAGGATGACTGGATTAGGGGCCTGGATAGAATGTCTGGATAGGGTGCTTGGATAGGGTGTCTGGATAGAATACCTGGATAGGGTGCTTGGATAGGGTACCTGGATAGAATGCCTGGATAGGATGCTTAGATAGAATGCATGGATAGGGTGACTGGATTAGGTGCCTGGATAGAATGCCTGGATAGGGTGCTTGGATAGGATGCTTGGATAGAATGCCTGGATAGGGTGCTTGGATAGAATGCCTGGGTAGGGTGCTTGGATAGGAAGGGATTAAACGGAGAAACTTAGAGATCCTCTTAGTAGTTTGCAGACGCAAAAGTCCTCTTCTCACCACATTTGAAATGTTTGTCACATGTTCTAACACCGTCCCCACTGTGCTCACCTTCACAACAAGCTTTCTGGGTGAATATGTGAATCTCTTGCCTTCCATAACTAAGAAACCATTGGCACTGGCTCTTTACAAATAAATCCTTCACAGTTTTTTTTTGTTTTTGTAAAGTTCAGGCCACCATTGCCTCTTTCAGACATTTACACGATCCCCCGCTCCCTCCAAAAAATGTGGTGATGGTCGCCTTGATGCAAAAGTGAAGATTTTCACATAATTAATGGTTGTCTGGGCTAAATTGCCTTTGGGTGTAGAGTGACTGATTAGTTCATACCCTCATTCCTCTTAGGATGGGTTCGTTTTCCAACAGATCGTACCTGCCCCGCGGTCAATCAGTACATACTGTGGGGAAAGCGTGGGTCTCCGCCACGGGAGTTTATCACTCTTCTTAAAATAAGTCGGGCACAGTTTGCGTAACTGCCTCATCTTTAATCCCTAGAAAAATAGTCAATATTTGTTTTCCTTTCCCAATACCACGATGTGGGTCCTGATTGGTGGAATCGAAGAATATTACATAACAACTTGTTTTTTTGTGGCACGTGCTGATTATTTCTCTCTGTTGTGCTGTATTAACAGGTGATCCTGGGACCCAGCGCAATGGTATTCAGCGTATCGGTTTTAGACTGGTGAAGGTCCGAGTTGGCCCCGTCTGCGGTCAGAGTTTGGAACTTCAAACTCCAGGTCACACACCGATATCAGCAGCGAGCGATTAACTCGCCGTTGCATTTTTAAAGCAGAGCAGCCATTCTAACCCGTTGCAAGGGAGGAAACAAAAAGAGCGCAGAACTGAAAAGACGGCAGTGGTGGGGAAGGGGGGAGAGGCGCTCTTGGACGGGGCAGCAGGGTGGGGGGCGTGGGGGTGTGTGCCGGTGGTAATACAAGAGGCCTGAGAGTCTCGGGTGTCTTCCTTTCTTCCACCGGGGATCCTGCCTGAGAATGCAATGTGATCCGTCTTGTTTGAGAAGGGAAAGCGCTGTTGCACCGCGACCACCGCTAGGTAAACTAGAGAGATAGGGGCGTATTTACAATTTTTTTGGCGCAGGGCTTCTTGCTTCAGGGTCCTCGAAAGAAAAGGGCAGGAACGCGCTGTATCTATTAGATACGGCGCATTCCTGTCCTTTCCCTCTGCCCTGGCGCACAACGCAGGCATCCTTGCACCAGGGTGCAAGCGTTGTAGGAATGATGGTTGGGCGCAGGAAGGGATGATTGCTAGTGCGCAGGAAGGGATGCCTTCCTGCACAAAAACTTTCAGGGGAGGCGTTTTCCTACTTCTATGTGTGATGCAGAATGCAGCACACATAGAAGCAAAAAAAGCAGAAATAAATCTATTTTTCGTCGTTACACCTCCTCTGGGGAAGGCGTAGGCCTTGACGCATTCCCAGGTTTGCAAACCCCTGTAAATATAGGGCAGCGTCAAAATCCAGGGTGTTGCGTGGGAAAACCCACCGCATCACCCATGGAATGCTTCTTTGACCCAGAGTAAGGCAACGCAGCGACTTGCCCTGCGTTGCCTTACTCCATATCTACAAGGGCATGAAAGGCACGCAGAGTGGCTGTGTGTGTGTGGCTGTGTAAATATGGACCTGCAGCCTGCGCTGCTGGTGCGTCAAAAAAAGTGTTGCACCAGTGGTTCAAGCTGCTTGTAAATGTGCCCCTTAGTGTCCAGCGTGCCTGAATAACATCTGTATGCGAGCACTTGTGCGGATGCGTGTGGGTGCTTGTGCTTACGTGCACCTGTTTGTTTATTCGTAGATGTATGTGCGCTTGTGTGTTGACATGCACCTGTGCTAGTGTGTTCGTGGGTGTGCCTGTGCACCCATGTGCATGCATGCTTGTGTGTTCACGTGCACCAATGCTTGTTTGTAGAGGTGGGTGAGCCACTGAATGCTCGAGCCAGAAGCTTGGCTCTGCTCGAGGTCCCCATATTCCGGACTCGGCTCGTGCACTGGCTGTTAGAGCCAGAGGCTATCCTCGGCTCTGCCTAAACTCAGCCCTCCCTGTTAATTCACCAGCTTTATTTTATGACTAAGCGTAAATATTGAAAAACACACAAAACAAAAATGAAGGGGCATATTTATGTAGATGTGGCGCAGTGTCTACGCACAACCAGGGGGAACCCTATAACCCTAACCTGCCCAGGGTAAATACAACATGAAAAAGGGGAAAGATGACAGGTAGGGACAAATTTAGTCCTAAGTTGTAAGAACAGTCCTTAATTCTGTTCCTTCTGGGTTTATTTCTTTTTCATATTTATTTCAAAAGAAATTTTTTAATATAGCAAAAAGGATCTATGGTAATCTAATACAAGACTTAATACACATCACATAGATAAGTATAAACAAAATGTTACTTACAATACACACAAAATAAACTACATATAAGATTTAACAGTATAAAAACCCATCCTGAGATGGTGCCCTACGTATTTGGAACGTGGTCACTATTGTGTAACTCCGCATGTGATCCACTGCTATTTGCTAAGGCACTGGGCTTTTCGTGCACTCAACTATCAACGTGTTGTGTATTTCTTTCACACAAGCGTGATATCGTGCATCTCAAATCTTTACAATATAGTCCATTATTTAACAAGCCCAATCCACTTGCAATACAAAGAAGTCAACGCGTTTCGGCCTACTGATTTATGGCCTCATCAGGACTGGAGAAGGGCAATCGTAGTTCTTGGACTCCTTCGAGGCATCGTTCAACAGATTGGACACAACTCTGGCAGGTCATCTGCACTGCAAACTCCAGTTGTTTTCTGGGTTCCTCCATTTAGGGGATCAGGCGGTCGCGTTAAAGACTGAACTCCGTTGACCGTGTCAACGCATCTGATATACGTCTACTTTCCTGTAAACACGACAAGCATGATATAAACCTTTGGCACGCAAATAGCTTTCCATGTGGCGCAGTGCAGCAGGTCACTTTGCTGCCTCCATCACAGGTAAAGGACAGGAATACGTCATATTTAAGGCAATATGATGCATTCCTGCCTTTTCCCCTGCCCTGGCGCCCTCTTGTCTGCCTACTGCCAAAGCAGGCACCCATCCACCATGTTGCAAGGGTGCCTGTGCTGCAAGCAGGATTGTTTTTGTGCAGGAAGGGGCACCTTCCCGCATAAAACCAATCCCCTGAGGCGTTTTCCTCTTTCTATCGGAGCTGCAAAATGCAGCACCCATAGAAAGTGGAAAATCCTCATTACGCCTCACGTGGGGATGCATAGATTTTCAGTTTATTCCCAGGTCTACCACTTCTGGTAAATCAGGGATTGCTTCACAATCCATGGGTCTTGCATGGTAACACCTATGCAACACCCACGGAAACGCTTCCCTGGCACAAAATAATGTAACACTGCAATCTGCACTGTGTTGCAATACTCCGGATTTATGAAGCCACTCAGGGCCTTGCAAGGTGGCCTTGCGTGGCTTCATAAATCTAATTTTTCACTTGCCTGGGATACTTTCTGTGCTCAGCTGCTGTCACTACCCTCATGACTCCTGTGCTTAAGGGTAGAGCAAGGGAAGGGTCAATGGGCCGGGAGCTAGCCAGAGGTAGCAGCTATCTCCTTCTGCTACCCTTAATTCACATCCATGGAGGAGCACACTATAGTTTGTGGAATCTTAGGAGCGGTTATGTTGCCGCCCATGGTCCAGGAGATGGATCATCTCTTGAAGTGACAAGAGATGTTGGAGGACTCCAGGCCCGCTATCTCACACACCGTGTTGCCACGTGATACATGGGGCCTGATTTAGATCTCAGCAGGTGGATTGCTCCGTCACAAACGTGACGGTTATCTCGCCCGCCGTATTATAATTTCCATAGGATATATTGGAATCGTAATACGGCGGACGGGATGTCCATCACATATGTGGCAGAGTAACCTACTCTGCCAAAGTCTAAATCAAGCCCATGGTTTCCGGCCTCATCACAAGGCCACGCGGTGTTGAGGCACAATCACTTAGTGAGATGGAAACCCTTGCATGGATGGGGTTTACAACTTAGGTGAAAATGGCCTACCCTGGTGGGCTCCAATTAAACCTCCCAAGAACATGAGAGGAATCTCTAGGTGAGATCTTTCTTGCTGTGGTGGGAGGGTAGCTGTGGCTGTTCAGGCAGAGCAGGGACTCCAGGCTCCACTCCCCATGGTCCCACCCCTTCACCATGGCCATGACCCCTTCCACTTATACCCAGACAGGGTGAAAAGTATTCTTAGGCTGGTAAGCCTGGGACTTTATTAAAGCAAAGCTCTCCAGCCTGGAATCCCAAGTGTTGATGGGAATTTGGAGACCTTCAAGCATCTGGGCAGGCTGGAGAGGAAGGTATGTCAACATGACCGGTCCAGCGGTGACCCTTCCTGGAAGGAATGAGGTTGGGGACTGCAAGGAAGGTGTTGGAGAATCCCAGTGACATGTGACAAAGGCCAGTCTGCCCTTCCTGTCCTTGGAACACGTTGGGTCCAAGTGTAAAACACACACTCCAGGGAAGTCTGGCCACAGAATGACCTGCCACTGGGCCTTCACCAAGAGCTCAGCCAGGAGCTGAATATTTCGCCAGACCTGTGCGAATTTCGCACTTAGCAAAACTTTGAAATGATTGCAAAATATTCATAACACCACCACCTCCAGGAAAAACGTCTTGCAAAAACACATTTTTGCAGATATAATTTACTGCAAAAGGTTTTGTGAGAAAATCCACCTGCATTAATGAGTTACCCTTGCTGCTGACATCTGTTGTGATCTGCAGGCCACACGTTTGAATCCCAGCAAGGCCAACTCAGCCTTTCGTACTTCCGAGGGTGGTAAATTGAGTAATATTAAAGTTAGTACCAGAATGACTTTGGCTCTACTGCTGAAGAATGGCATTTAGTGCTATTTAAGAAAAACTACTTGTTACAACTACTAAATGTGGGTTTCTGGGGGGACTTTTTCCTGTTATTGAATTTATTCCCAGAACGTTTTTTTTTCTTCTGAACTTGGAACTCTCTCAAAGTTGGCAAAGTTTTGAAAACTCCTCAAAAAGATAGGGGAGGAACAGCTTTGTCTACATACACCCGTGGTCCACTCAATACTCTTATGGATGTCACGTGGTCTGCATTGTCCTTTTAAGAAGTAAGAGAGCAAAAAGAAGTTGCAAGAACAGAAGATGTATGAACAGAAGATGGATGGACGGATGGATGATCGAGTGGATGGATGGATAATCAGGTGGATGAATGAATAGATAGATAATCAAATGGATGGCTGGGGAGATGGATTGATGGATGGATGATCGCATGGATGGATGGATAATCAGGTGGATGGATGACTAGATGGATAATCCAATGAATGGATGTATGGGGAGATGGATGGGTGTATGAATAATCAGATAGATAGATGGACGGACGTACATACAGATACTGAGGTATATTGCACAGCGAGCAGGATAGATAAAGGAAGAATGGGCGGAGAGTTGAAGAGACCACAAGACGTGCGGTTTCACGGGCCTATAGGTTGACTTAGGAACTGACAGACAGTAGATCGATTGACTGAGCGTGACTGATAGATGCAGGGACTGACAGATGTACTTGGGAGCCTGCAAAGAAACACACTGGAAGATTGAGCACTTCAGACAAGCGGCTAGAAATAGCTGCAAGAGAGAGATAGACGGATGGATAGACAAAGGAAAGAGAGAGACAGGTGGACGGATAGACAGGCACAGAGGAGAGAGAGAGAGAGAGACAGACGGATGGATATACAAACAGAGGAGAGAGAGAGGATAGACAGGCACAGAGGAGAGAGAGAGACAGATGGATGGGTAGACAGGCGCAGAGAAGAGAGAGAGAGAGAGAGAGAGAGACGGATGGATAGACAGAGGAAAGAGAGACAGGTGGACGGTTAGACAAGCACAGGAGAGAGAGAGAAAGACGGATGGATAGACCGGCACAGAGGAGAGAGAGGGTCCTACTCGGGCACGTGCACATTGACTGAAGTGAGAAAAGGTACTTCAGAGTTTAATGTTACTATTAAAATGACGTCTACACGAAAAAGTGGTGTCTGAACTTTGCTACTGAAAGACACTGGGCCTCGCTGGCACTCTGCGGCCACACTGCAGGGGTGACCTCTCCGAGACTCTCCCCTGTCACACTTAATGCAGGGGTGACCTCTCTTGCACTCTCCACTGTCGCATGTATTGCAGATCTGACCTCTACGAGACACTCCACTGTTACACTTACTGCAGAGCTGACCTCTCTGAGACTCTCCACTGACACACTTACTGCAGAGCTGACATCTACGAGACACTCCACTGTCACACTTACTGCAGAGCTGACCTCTACGAGACACTCCACTGACACACTTACTGCAGAGCTCACCTCTCTGAGACTCTCAACTGTCACACTTACTGCAGAGCTGACCTCTACGAGACACTCCACTGTCACACTTACTGCAGAGCTGACCTCTACGAGACACTCCACTGTCACACTTACTGCAGAGCTGACCTCTCTGGGACTCTACACTGTCACACTTACTACAGAGCTGACCTCTCTGAGACTCTCAACTGTCACACTTACTGCAGAGCTGACCTCTCTCAGACTCTCCACTGTCACACTTACTGCAGAGCTGACCTCTCTGAGACACTTCACTGTCACACTTACTGCAGAGCTCACCTCTCTGAGACTCTCAACTGTCACACTTACTGCAGAGCTGACCTCTACGAGACACTCCACTGTCACACTTACTGCAGAGCTGACCTCTACGAGACACTCCACTGTCACACTTACTGCAGAGCTGACCTCTACGAGACACTCCACTGTCACACTTACTGCAGAGCTGACCTCTCTGAGACACTTCACTGTCACACTTACTGCAGAGCTGACCTCTACGAGACACTCCACTGTCACACTTACTGCAGAGCTGACCTCTACGAGACACTCCACTGTCACACTTACTGCAGAGCTGACCTCTCTGAGACTCTTCACTGTCACACTTAATGCAGAGCTGACCTCTCTGGGACTCTACACTGTCACACTTACTACAGAGCTGACCTCTCTGGGACCCTCCACTGTCACACTTACTGCAGAGCTGACCTCTCTGAGACTCTTCACTGACACACTTACTGCAGAGCTCACCTCTCTCAGACTCTCCACTATCACACTTACTGCAGAGCTGACCTCTACGAGACACTCCACTGTCACACTTACTGCAGAGCTGACCTCTACGAGACACTCCACTGTCACACTTACTGCAGAACTGACCTCTCTGAGACTCTTCACTGACACACTTACTGCAGAGCTCACCTCTCTCAGACTCTCCACTATCACACTTACTGCAGAGCTGACCTCTACAAGACACTCCACTGTCACACTTACTGCAGAGCTGACCTCTCTGAGACTCTCAACTGTCACACTTACTGCAGAGCTGACCTCTACGAGACACTCCACTGTCACACTTACTGCAGAGCTGACCTCTACGAGACACTCCACTGTCACACTTACTGCAGAGCTGACCTCTCTGAGACTCTTCACTGACACACTTACTGCAGAGCTCACCTCTCTGAGACTCTCAACTGTCACACTTACTGCAGAGCTGACCTCTCTCAGACTCTCCACTGTCACACTTACTGCAGAGCTGACCTCTACGAGACACTCCACTGTCACACTTACTGCAGAGCTGACCTCTACGAGACACTCCACTGTCACACTTACTGCAGAGCTGACCTCTCTGAGACTCTTCACTGACACACTTACTGCAGAGCTCACCTCTCTCAGACTCTCCACTATCACACTTACTGCAGAGCTGACCTCTACGAGACACTCCACTGTCACACTTACTGCAGAGCTGACCTCTCTGAGACTCTTCACTGACACACTTACTGCAGAGCTCACCTCTCTGAGACTCTCAACTGTCACACTTACTGCAGAGCTGACCTCTCTCAGACTCTCCACTGTCACACTTACTGCAGAGCTGACCTCTACGAGACACTCCACTGTCACACTTACTGCAGAGCTGACCTCTCTGAGACTCTTCACTGTCACACTTAATGCAGAGCTCACCTCTCTGGGACTCTACACTGTCACACTTACTACAGAGCCGACCTCTCTGGGACCCTCCACTGTCACACTTACTGCAGAGCTGACCTCTCTGAGACTCTTCACTGTCACACTTAATGCAGAGCGGACCTCCCTGTGACTCTCCACTCTCACACTTATGCAGAGTTGACCTCTCTGGGACTCTCCACACTCACACTTACTGCAGAGCTGACCTCTCTGGGCCTCTCCACGGTCACATCTACTGCAGAGCTGACCTCTCTGGCACACTCAGACTTAATGCAGAGGCAACCTCTTTGAGCCTCTCCACTGTCATACTTACTGCAGAGCTCACCTCTCTGGGACTATCCACTGTCACACGTACTGCAGAGCTGACCTCCCTGTAACTCTCCACTGCCACCTTTACTGCAGAGCTGACCTCTCTGGGACACTCCACGGTCACACTTACTGCAGAGCTGACCTCTTTCAGACTCCCCACTGTCACACTTAATGCAGAGTTGACCTCCCTCAGACCATCCACTGTCACACTCACTGCAGAGCTGACCTCTCCGAGACTCTCCACTGTCAATTACTGCAGAGCTTACCTCTCTGTGACTCTCCACTGTCAAGCTTACTGCAGAGCCGACCTCTCTGTGACTCTCCACTGTCACACTTAATGCAGAGCTGACCTCTCTGGGACTCTCCACTGTCACACTCACTGCAGAGTTGACCTCTTTCAGACTCTCCACTGTCACACTCGCTGCAGAGCTGACCTCTCTGGGGCTCTCCACTGTTGCGCTTACTGCAGAGCAGACCTTTCTGGGACTATCCACCGTCACACCAAATGCAGATCTGACCTCTTTCAGACTCTCCACTGTCATACTTACTGCAGAGCTGACCTCTCTCAGACTCTCAACTGTCACACTTAATGCAGAGCTGACCTCTCTGTGACTCCCCACTGTCACGCTTACTGCAGAGCAGACCTCTCTGGGACTCCCCACTGTCACGCTTACTGCAGATCTGAGCTCTCTGGGACTCTCCACTGTCACACCTCCTGCAAAGCTGACATCCCTGTGACTCCCCACTGTCACGCTTACTGCAGAGCAGACCTCTCTGGGACTCTCCACAATCACACTTACTGCAGATCTGAGCTCTCTGGAACTCTCCACTGTCACACTTACTGCAGAGCTGACCTCTGTGGGACTCTCCACTGTCACGCTTACTGCAGAGCAGACCTCTCTGAGACTCTCCACAATCACACTTATCGCAAAGCTGACCTCTCTGGAACTCTCCACTGTCACACTTACTGCAGAGCTCACTTCTCTGAGACTCTCAACTGTCACTCTTACTGCAGAGCTGACCTCTCTGGGAGTCTTCACGGTCACACTTACTGCAGAGCCGACATCTCTGGGAAATTCCAAGGTCACACTTAATGCAAAGTTGACCTCTCTGGGACTCTCCACTGCCACACTCACTGCAGAACTGACCTGACAGACTCTCCACTGTCACACTACAGAACTGACCTCCATGTGACACTCCACTTTCACCCTGACAGCGAGACAAGACCTCCCTTTGACTCTCCACTGTCACATTTACTGCAGACCTGACCTCTTTGGGACTTCCCATGGTCACGCTTACTATATAGGGGACCTCCCTGTGACTCTCCACAATCTCACTTACTGCAGTCCCATAGTCTCACTTACTGCAAAAGCTGACCTCTCTGAGACTCTCCACTGTCATACTCACTGCAGACCTGACCTCTCTGGGACTCTCCACTGTCATGTTTACTGCAGAGCTGACCTCTCTGGGACTCTCCACTGTCATGTTTACTGCAGAGCTGACCTCTCTGGGACTCTCCGCTGTCACACTTACTGCAGAGCTGACCTTCCAGTTACTCTCCACTATCATGTTACTGTAGACCTGACCTCTCTGGGACTCTCCACTGTCATGTTTACTGCAGAGCTGACCTCTCTGGGACTCTCCGCTGTCACACTTACTGCAGAGCTGACCTTCCAGTTACTCTCCACTATCATGTTACTGCAGACCTGACCTCTCTGGGACTTTCCACTGTCATGTTTACTGCAGAGCTGACCTCTCTGGGACTCTCCGCTGTCACACATACTGCAGAGCTGACCTCTCTGGGACTCTCCACTGCCACACTCACTGCAGAACTGACCTGACAGACTCTCCACTGTCACACTACAGAACTGACCTCACTGTGACACTCCACTTTCACCCTGACAGCAAGACAAGACCTCCCTTTGACTCTCCACTGTCACATTTACTGCAGACCTGACCTCTTTGGGACTTCCCATGGTCACGCTTACTATATAGGGGACCTCCCTGTGACTCTCCACAATCTCACTTACTGCAGTCCCACAGTCTCACTTACTGCAAAAGCTGACCTCTCTGAGACTCTCCACTGTCATACTCACTGCAGACCTGACCTCTCTGGGACTCTCCACTGTCATGTTTACTGCAGAGCTGACCTCTCTGGGACTCTCCGCGGTCACACTTACTGCAAAGAGCTGACCCCTCCGGGTCTCTTTACTTTCACACTTACTACAGAACTGACCTCTCTTAGACTGTCACATTGGCACCGAGACTGGTCCTCCTGTGATTCTCCATAACTGTGTGAATTGGGCTTCTCACCCCTGAGAACTCTGATTCCACTGCACCTGATGCACTGTTGATAGGTACGCTCTGGAACACCTGGTCTCTCTGGGTCTGTCTGTGTAAGTGTAGAAAGCAACATCGGAAAACAAACTAAAATGTTGGACGGAGTGTTGAAACTTTTCAAACACTCACCCCCAGTCACAGATCTGGGTTTAACCCATCGTTCTTTTACTCGCCACGTCACCCCAGTTTGGACCCAGTAATATACAAATCAGTCTTGACCCTGTTCCCCATGGGAACAGTCCAGCCCGAACTGCTAGGCCGAGTCCTCCTTGGACTGGAAACAAGCATCCTGGGACCGGTTTCAGGCTATCAGCCTTCATCAGCCAGGCTAGCTTGAATCCAATGACTGGGGTGAGTGTTTGCATTGTTCAGCACTCCGTCCATCACCCTTTTGTGTTGTGTCAGAGTAGATGCAGAGCCTGGATTCTCTTGGTCTCTACCGGTCACAAAAGCTGCAACTGACCTTTCTGTGTCTTTCATGGTCGCACTCACTATAACGCCTGACTTCTCTGGGTCTACCCTGTCACACTCACTACAAGGCCTGACTTCTCTGGGTTTTTGTCACACTAACTGCAAGGCCTGACGTCTCTGGGTCTCTCCTTGTCATGCTCACTACAAGGCCTGACTTCTCTGGGTTTCTGTCTGTCACACTCACTACAAGGCCTGACTTCTCTGGGTCTCTCCCTGTTACACTCACTACAAGGCCTGACTTCCCTGGGTCTCTTCCCCATCACGCTCACTACAAGGCCTGACCTCTCTGGCTCTCTTACATCACACTCACTACAAGGCCTGACTTCCCTGCGTTTCTGTCACACTCACTGCAAGGCCTGGCTTCTCTGGGTCTCTCCTTGTCATGCTCACTACAAGGCCTGACTTTTCTGTCTCTCTCCCGTCACACTCCCTACAAGGCCCGACTTTTCAGGGTTTCTGTCTGTCACACTCACTACAAGGCCTGACTTCCCTGGGACTCTCTCTGTCAGGTTCAGTAGAGGAGCCGACTTTTCTGAGTCTCTCCTGTCACACTGGGTGCAGACCCTGTCCTGTCTTGATGCCCCCTCATCACCCTTATTACTCTTCTGCATTTTAGTTTGGTCTATCCTGTCACACTTGGTGTAGAGCCTTGTCTGCATCAGTGTCCTCTTGTCACACTCACTACAAGGCCTGACATCTCTGGGTCTCCTCTTTCACACAAAGTAGAGAGTGAGGCTTCTCCAGGTCTTCCTCTGTCAGACAGTGAGCAGGGCCTTACCGTTCTGTGTCTCTTCCTGTCCCACTGAGTGCACAGCCTGGCATCTCTGGGTCTCTCTGCTTCTCTTTCTGTCACACTCACTACACAGCCAGGCCAGACCTCCCAGGGTCTCCCTTCTGCCACACTGGCTGCAGAGGCTGGCTTCTCTGGGCCTGTCCCTCCCACCCATTATTACAAAGCCTAGCCTCTGAGGCTCTCCTTCACCCCATGTCACACTCACTAGCCTGACCACTCACGTCCTCTCCACTGTCACACTGGCTGCAGATGTCAGGCATTGTTGGGTCGTCTGCCACTCAGACTCACTACTAAATAGAGGTGGGCGAGTCACTTAAGGTTCGAGCCGGGCTGGAGTCAGAGCCTGGCGCAGCTTTAGGTCCTCTTGGACCCTGGATCCTGAAATGAGCCAACCTCTAATGTGCTTCTGCCTGCCCCCCACGCCCTACCATTATGCACCAAGAATTAAAAACAAGGCATACATCTTTGGTATCAAAAGGGAGAGAAAGTGCCCATCTAGTATGTGAATTGTATAATGTGAAACCATAAATCTTGGGGCCAATCTTGGCTTAACAGCTTGACCAAATTGTGTGATCTTAGGCAAATATTTTATTTTACAGAGCTTCCTTTGTCATTAGATATGAAAGCAGTTTCCAATACATCAGTTCACTGTGTGCGCTGTACAAAAATAATCTGATATACTAAGGTGAAATGCTTCTGTATGTTAAAGAAATGCCCTATTTTTAATATTAAAGAGAACATCATATTTTCACATGATATTTGTTGCATGATAGATGCCGGCTCTTTTCAAGGCTCGGCTCGTGCACGGGCTCTGAGAGCCCCGCCAGGCCCTTGGCTCAGCTCTGGCTCTATTCTCCATGTTTGTTGGCTCACCCACCTCTACTACAAAGCCTGGTCTCTCTGGGTCTCTCCTGGTTACACTGATAACAGAACCCTGGCCCTCTGTGGGTCCTCCACTGGGACATCTTTAAGAAGTTAAGTCCTGCAAGAAAGACAACATGGTCTCTTCTGTACAAGTGAATATTTGGGGAAATAAAAGGAAGAATCTGGTGTTGTGCACCTCATATTGTGGCCTAGGGTGGTTCTGTGGCCTGTTTAAGGTGAATTGTGGGGCTCATTTGGTGATGGAAAGGTGTCCTATAAACCTTCTGTAAGACGGGTGAAATGTTTGGGATAAAAGATATAAATATTTTGTTTGCGCATACTGTTGTGGGCTGTGATAGGCCAGGATGCTCCAGTGTTTTGCTTAAAAGAGCCTCCTGCGTCTCTGAACTTGGGCACTTCAAGAGGCAGAAGTGGGAACTGGAGGGCATGGGGCTGAACCTTGATTTTGAGCAGTCAGGAGTCAAAGAAGCCTGCGGTGCGTGTTTATGAATAGTTCCCCCCAATTCTCAGCTGCCAGGACGATGGACAGGGCAGGCAGATTCCAAGCAGATTGGCTGAAATGAGATCACACAACCGGTCTCGACCCCATTTCCAAATCCCTCCCAAGCGCCCTGGTTTTGCATTTGCCAAAATGAGTGCCACTGGCCCCCACCTGCAACCACCAGCTCAAATTAAACACTGAATGGACTCAAATAGTTCAGGACAGGATAATTACCAATCTGCCTGTAGTCTTCCAATATCTCATGCCTTACTAGTGTCTCTGCAAGTGGAAAGAGTGGAAAACAAGTCAGCCAGTGGGCCTTTGTGTAAAACATTTGCATGCTTGATGGAGGGGTGCAGTATTGTAAGCCAGGAAGCCTCACCACACAGAACACTGGAATCATCACTATGCTGAAGGTTGGAGGAACGGGATTGGCGGAATTTGGCATTTAACGCGTAGCTCGGGCCAAATTCCACCAATCACGGCGTGGTGGAATGATTATTCCTGTGAGGCTCCAGAAAATGTGACCTGGTGAGCGCAAGTGAGATTTGGGGTCCCCTAGCGTGAGCAGTTGTGGTCAGAGGGCTGCTTCTTACGGATTTGCTGCTGCTTGAGTAGATTTTCTACTCTAGCGGAAGCTAAATCAATTTAAACAGCTGCGGGCCGTTACGCACCGTATAGTAGCATTCACGCTGATTTTCAGTGGTGGTCTTGCCACCAGCACTAAGTTGCATCATGACCAGTGCGACATACATATTGTCTGCCCGATGGATGAACTCCGTGAAATCTTGCAGAGTTTTTATGTAACTGAGCAAAATTCTGCAGAGTGAAACTCCGCGAGTTCCATCCCACCCTGCTTTATGTACCGACAGAGGCCACCAACAACTTACAGAACATTGGACAGTGCCCACCTGTAGCTGCAATGTGGAGTCCCGAGCTCCAGACAAAGGTGTTGGACTCAGTGGCCTTTGTAAAAAAAAAAAAAAAAAAAAACTGCGTTGTGGCAAAGATTACTCTGTGTGCATTGCACTTTCTTTCAAGTCTCCTTTGAGCAGGGCTAGAGTTTATCTGCTATCACCCATCACTGCTGGTATCCATATTGGACTGGGGGAGTAACAGCCAAGTGTATTTGTGTTGCTATCCACTTTTGCCATAACCCTTCCATAAGTGCTTCACATTGACCCAGTGTTTCTTCCTCCTCCCCTACTTGCCTCTGGACCACTCCTGGGCTCTGAATGGGAGGCAGGTCCAATCGTGCGACTAGACTGCATCACCCAGTGTCTCCTCTCCATGTCCCTGTATATCTGAACCCCACGTAGGGCATCCGACCTGTGTGTCCAGGGTAAGGGCAGAGAGAATAAGGGTTTCTCTTTCTGCTTCAGCGCACCACACTCAAGTCGGGGTGTCTCCAGTGAGGTTATCTTCTGTCGCTTCTGGGTGGTGTGAATGTAACACCGCTGCCTCCAATGGGTTGCTCCTCTGTTTCTTCTGGGTGGATACCATGGTAGCACTACCTTGGTGGCTTAACAGTGCCTCCAATGAGCTTTTATTCCATCACGACTGCTTAGTGTACCTCTACTAGTGGTTGGCGGTGTCTCCAAAGCGCTGGTCCACTATTGCGTGCGTCTGGACTCATTATATCACTGCCTTGGTGGTTTAAAAGCATCTTCAAAGAAATGGTCCTCTGTTTCACCTGCGTGGACTTATAGCTCTCCTTTGGAGCCGTAACAGTGTCTCCAATTGGTTGGTTTTCCACCTCTCCTGTGTGGATCACTATAGCACTCCCTTGGTGGCTTAGCAGTGTCTGCCAAGTGTGATCCTCAGCCACTCCTGTGTGGACTTTATACAACATCCTTGAAGGCTTGCTTGTGCCTCCAATGGGCTGTCCACTGTCACTTGTGGGAGGGCTTATTACAGCCTCCCTTGGTGGCTTAACAGTGCCTCCCCATTTAGTTAGTCCTTTATCTCTCATGGGTGGACTCTATACACTTCCTTGGAGGCTAACCTGTACCTCTAATGGGTTGGCCCTCTATCTCTCTTGGGGGGCTCACTATGGCACTCTCTTGGTGCTATAACAGCACCTCCAATGGGCTGGTTCCCCACTGCTCAATATAGCACTTCCTTGGTGGCTTAGCAGTGTCTTCAATGTGTGATCCTCTGCTACTTTTGGGTGGACTTTTTTTGATCATCCGTGGAAGCTTACCCGTGGCTGCAGTGGGTTAGTCCTCAGCCGCTTCTGAGTGGACTCACTATATCTTTACTAGTAGCTTCACAGTGCCTCCAATGAGCTGGTTCCCTGCTGCTCCCGGGTGGACTCCGTAAACAGGAACTCTCATGGGCTTAGCTTTTCGATGCTACTGAGGAGACTCCTGATGCCGCAGGATCTACATTAGAGGATGTCCACCTTAAAGTTGGTTAGTATCGGCTTGTGCGACAGCATCTATTCTCACACTCTCAGCTCCACTCCACTGCTTACGCGCAGTGACATTAGGCGCACCGTGCTTCACCCACCTCAAGGGGGTGCTCAGAAATCCAATCCAAACCAGAAAGGTGAATAGTCCACACTGTTCCAAGGCCATTGCAATGTCATGGTGGACTTTGCAAATACAGACCTAACATGACCATGCTACAACTGATGAACCAAACATATAGCATATTATGTACCAAAACCTAAGGTATGTCTTACATATGCTAGTATAATTACACATAAGTAAAACATTGGTAAGAAAGAGGAAATCGTTCACGCAGCAGCAAAATATACGTCACTTCCCCCCCTTCTGCCGAGCACATCAAAAAAAGGATTTTAGAGTGGGAGAACCCACTCCAACCACTGATGAAATGGGGAATACAGGTTAGCGGCTGTGGAATAGCAAAGAATTGCATTTTCAATCTTCCCATTCCATGCTGTGGACTGAAATCAGATGTGAAATAGTTCTTTCATGTGGGATGCAAATTCTGTATTTTCCTGAGTCGGGACAAATCCTGCTGGAAGATGCTGAGGTACGCGATGCACGACCATGATCATTCTTCATGGACCCGCCACTCTGCGGCATAATGAGGCGGGGAATGGAAGCGGTGCACGGTGACACTAAGGTGTTCAGGTCTAAGCAGCGAACTTTACCTCTGGCTTGGAGGGTGGGAGAATCTATCAGCAATATCGATGAAATTACACGGGGAGGAGGCAAGCGACGGTGTCATATAGGTTCAATGGAAGGTATTTTTGTCTGAATATATAGATTGTATTTAATTTTATTTTATTTAGGAGCCTTTGCATGCTTTAGATGAGGGTAAAGGGTAGGGGTACCAGTAAAATAAAGTTCAAATCACACTCTGTAGCAGCGGTTCTCAATTTGTGGTCCGGGGACCCCTGGGGGTCCGCGAAGCCTCCTCAGGGGATCCGCGGCTCATTAGAAAACTAAATAATATTAACAGATTAGGTCCTCAGATTTCAGTAATGACTTAGTAGGGGGCCCCCGGATTCCAATAATGATTCAGTGGGGGTTTCAGTAATGATAAAGTGGAGGTCCACAGAAGTCAAAAGGTTGGGAACCACTGCTCTATAGCAACAATGAATAAGCTATCAAAGATGGCGTCTACTAGAGATCCCACGAGTCCAAAGAGGTGAGATGTGAGGATACAGCCTTGGACGATTCAATGATGTCCTAGGAAGCCAGGGATGGTGAAGGCAAACAGCACACTGGCTGGAGAAAGGCCAAGTAGCAGTGGAAATCTGGTATAAATGCAAGAAAACAAGCTTAACTGTATACTAATTTGAAGAATAATTATTCCGAGACTCCCTGAATTAAAGCACACCCTTTTCTAGTAAGAAACATATAGCTAGAGAGTTCCACAGGGAAGAACCCTGCATAGAGAGGGTTCTTCCTCCAAATTGCTTGTAGCTGCCGGATAGTCAATTAATAGTGGTTTTGACGTTCTGCCTTTTTTTTTTTTTCAAACCACAAGCCCTCTGAGGATTTTACAGATGGTGTGATGTGGCGAAGATGTTTCAGGCCGAATATGAGTCCAGCAGCACGGAATTAACCCTAAAGAGTTTGTTTTGTGATTTACTTGGTATTGTCCTTATAGAAGCTATTGCAGTAGTCCAGGCAGGTCAAGATCTCAGCACAAATTTAAATAGTGTGAATACTGGTCACAGTAGGTGTAGATGAACCAAGGGTGATTTACAGACTTTTCAAAATTTCCAAGTTGTGATTCTTAAAAATCGATTATTCATAATAGCGGCGTTAAAATATAGACAGAAATACGTAGCAAAACTCTGCAACCATACAAGGCAGGTTTCTGTTATCACAGTTATGAATTTGGCCAAAATGAGATGGAGAAAAAAATAAAAAAATAGTTTAATTTTTCAGTAATCTAAGCCTGCTAAGTTCACTTTGTTAATAAACATATATATATATATATATATATATATACATATATATATATATATATACATATATATATATTTATTTATTTATTTACGGGTAATGTCCCCTGCATGGCTCTAGAGACTCTGCCTCCATCTTGGATTATCCTGCCTCAGCACCCGACAATAATGCGTGTGTGCTGAGAGCTCCATGTGAACATGACTAAGACCTGGAGCTGGGCTCTGCGGTCTAGCGTGGCACACCGTGTGCAGTTGCTTGGCTAGGCTCTGGGGTCAAGCGTGGCACACCATGAGCAGTTTCTTGGCTGGGTCTGTGGTCTAGCAGGGCACACCATGTGCAGTTGCTTTTCTGGCTCTGTGGTCTAGTGTGGCACACTGTAAGCATTTCTACGGCTGGGCTCTGTGGTCTAGCATGGCACACCAATTGCAGCTGCTTGACTGGCTCTGCGGTTTAGTGCCAAGTGCAGTTGCTTGGCCTAGCTATGCGGTCTAGCGTGGCACACCATGTGCAGTTGCTTGACTCGGCGGTCTAGTGTGGCACACCATGTGCAGTTGCTTGACTGGGCTCTGTGGTCTAGCGTGGCACACCGTGTGCAGGTGCTTGGCTGGGCTCTGTGGTCTAGTGTGGCACACCGTGTGCAATTGCTTGGCTGGGCTCTGTGGACTAGCATGGCACACCATGTGCAGTAGCTTGGTTGGGCTCCTCAGTCCAGTGTGGCACACCATGTGCAGATGGTTTGTTAGACTCTGTGGTCTAGTGTGGCACACTGTGTGCAGTTGCTTGGCTGGGCTGTGTGGTCTACCATGGCACACTATGTGCAGTTGCTTGGCCTAGCTATGTGGTCTAGTGTGGCACACCATGTGCAGTTGCTTGGCTGGGCTTGGCGGTTTAGCATGGGACACCATGTGCAGTTGTTTGGCTTGGCTCTGTGGTGTAGTGTGGCACTCCATGTACCATTGCTTGGCTGGGCTCTACAGTCTAGCGTGGCATACCAAGTGCACTTGCTTGTCCCAGCTCTGCAGTCTAGTTAAGCATTTGCTTGACTGGGCTCTGCGGTCGAGCGTGGCACACCATGTGCAGTTGCTTGGTGGTACACTGTGTGCAGCTGTGTGGATGGGCTCTGTGGTCTAGTTTGGCACAAGGTGTGCAGGTGCTTGGGTGGGCTTTGTGGTCTAGTGTGTCACACCGTGTGCAGGTGCTTGGGTGGGCTCTGTAGTCTAGTGTGGCACACCGTGTGCAGTTGCTTGGCTGGTCTCTGTGGCCTAGTGTGGCACGCCATGTGCAGGTGCTTGGGTGGGCTCTGTGGTCTAGTGTGGCACACTGTGTGCAATTACTTGGCTGGTCTCTGTGGCCTAGTGTGGCACACCATGTGCAGGTGCTTGGGTGGGCTCTGTGGTCTAGTGTGGCACACTGTGTGCAATTACTTGGCTGGTCTCTGTGGCCTAGTGTGGCACACCATGTGCAGGTGCTTGGTCTCCGTGGCCTAGTGTGGCACACCATGTGCAGGTGCTTGGGTGGGCTCTGTGGTCTAGTGTGGTACACCGTGTGCAGGTGCTTGGGTGGGCTCTGTGGTCTAGTGTGGCACACCGTGTGCAGGTGCTTGGGTGGGTCCTGTGGTCTAGTGTGGCACACCGTGTGCAGTTGCTTTGCTGGTCTCTGTGGCCTAGTGTGGCACACCATGTGCAGTTGCTTGGCTGGGCTTGGCGTTCTAGCATGGGACACCATGTGCAGTTGTTTGGCTTGGCTCTGTGGTGTAGTGTGGCACGCCATGTGCCATTGCTTGGCTGCACTCTACAGTCTAGCGTGGCATACCAAGTGTACTTGCTTGGCCTAGCTCTGCAGTCTAGTTAAGCATTTGTTTGGCTGGGCTCTGCGGTCGAGCGTGGCACACCATGTGCAGTTGCTTGGGTGGGCTCTGTGGTCTAGTGTGGCACACCGTGTGCAGGTGCTTGGGTGGGTCCTGTGGTCTAGTGTGGCACACCGTGTGCAGTTGCTTTGCTGGTCTCTGTGGCCTAGTGTGGCACACCATGTGCAGGTGCTTGGGTGGGCTCTGTGGCCGAGTGTGGCACACCATGTGCAGTTGCTTTGCTGGTCTCTGTGGCCGAGTGTGGCACACCATGTGCAGGTGCTTGGGTGGGCTCTGTGGTCTAGTGTGGCACACCGTGTGCAGGTGCTTGGGTGGGCTCTGTGGTCTAGTGTGGCACACCGTGTGCAGGTGCTTGGGTGGGCTCTGTGGTCTAGTGTGGCACACTGTGTGCAATTACTTGGCTGGTCTCTGTGGCCTAGTGTGGCACACCATGTGCAGGTGCTTGGGTGGGCTCTGTGGTCTAGTGTGGCACACTGTGTGCAATTACTTGGCTGGTCTCTGTGGCCTAGTGTGGCACACCATGTGCAGGTGCTTGGTCTCCGTGGCCTAGTGTGGCACACCATGTGCAGGTGCTTGGGTGGGCTCTGTGGTCTAGTGTGGTACACCGTGTGCAGGTGCTTGGGTGGGCTCTGTGGTCTAGTGTGGCACACCGTGTGCAGGTGCTTGGGTGGGTCCTGTGGTCTAGTGTGGCACACCGTGTGCAGTTGCTTTGCTGGTCTCTGTGGCCTAGTGTGGCACACCATGTGCAGGTGCTTGGGTGGGCTCGGTGGCCGAGTGTGGCACACCATGTGCAGTTGCTTTGCTGGTCTCTGTGGCCGAGTGTGGCACACCATGTGCAGGTGCTTGGGTGGGCTCTGTGGTCTAGTGTGGCACACCGTGTGCAGGTGCTTGGGTGGGCTCTGTGGTCTAGTGTGGCACACCGTGTGCAGGTGCTTGGGTGGGTCCTGTGGTCTAGTGTGGCACACCGTGTGCAGTTGCTTTGCTGGTCTCTGTGGCCTAGTGTGGCACACCATGTGCAGTTGCTTTGCTGGTCTCTGTGGCCGAGTGTGGCACACCATGTGCAGTTGCTTTGCTGGTCTCTGTGGCCGAGTGTGGCACACCATGTGCAGGTGCTTGGGTGGGCTCTGTGGCCGAGTGTGGCACACCGTGTGCAGGTGCTTGGGTGGGCTCGGTGGCCGAGTGTGGCACACCATGTGCAGTTGCTTTGCTGGTCTCTGTGGCCTAGTGTGGCACACCATGTGCAGTTGCTTTGCTGGTCTCTGTGGCCGAGTGTGGCACACCATGTGCAGGTGCTTGGGTGGGCTCTGTGGTCTAGTGTGGCACACCGTGTGCAGGTGCTTGGGTGGGCTCTGTGGTCTAGTGTGGCACACCGTGTGCAGGTGCTTGGGTGGGCTCTGTGGTCTAGTGTGGCACACCGTGTGCAGGTGCTTGGGTGGGCTCTGTGGCCGAGTGTGGCACACCGTGTGCAGGTGCTTGGGTGGGCTCTGTGTTGTGGTGTGAAAACCATGTGTAGTTGCTTGACTGTTTCAGGGCAGCACAACATTCAATAGATTAGCTTGTCCAACATGCTGTAGATAGTCACGTTGCTAAGAGCTCCTCTTACAAAAACAGAAGACACAGCACTAATTTTCCCAATGTTATCATGGCAGCAATTATCTCTCTCTATAGCAGCCTCACAATTACCTTAATTTGTCACTAAATTTCACTTGTTTTTAAACAGTTCTTAGATGTAATCAACACTAACAGTGTTGACATAAACAAAACCTGCTCTAGACAAGTTAGTTCTTTATTTTTACAATATTTTGCAACATGCATACCACTACTACAAACATTTTACTGTCATGTTAGATTAACCAAAGCCACTGCAGCCCATAAAAATAGAGAAGGCAATTTATTGCCTGCTGAACAAAACAAGAGCATATCTCAGTCAAGTGGTTCTGCTGCAATAGCTGGAGAGGAGGCAGCTGAATGGAATAAATGGAACAATAATATACCTTGCAGGCTGCTGCCAATTGTGAGCTCGTGGCCATGCTTGTAAAAATAGAGATGCAAGCATTAGAACGAAAACAAAGACAGGGGAAATGTTTATTGACCAAATATAGAGAACCTACAGAACTTTGCAATATTGGACTAGAAATCATGTAACTGATGTGACTTTGCATCTCTCTTTATGAATATGCATTATGAAATGACCATCGGCCTGATTTAGATATCGGTGGACAGATTACTCCATTGAAACAGTGACAGATATCATGTCTCCCGAAACTGAATTCCCATAGGAAATAATGGGATTTTGATGTCGGTGAATGGGGTATCAGTCACCGTTGTGATGGAGTAACTCATCCACCAAGTTCTAAATCAGGCCCTATGACTTCATCGGAGGACTAGGGGTTATTTGTCGCATCTGATAAAATCCGATGCCCCAGGATTTGGAATTTATCAGGTTTGACAAGTAGCACATAATCTGAGTTTTTGGGGGAGTAACATGCAGGTTTTGAAGCTTACCGCACAAAAATCTGCATTTACTGGTAAATGCCATACTGTGTGCCCCTTTTACACTTCGGCAAGTTTGACCTGCAAAAACTTAAAGATGGGTGAGGTATTTAAGGTACCTAATAATTACTGGAAGTTATAAATTGCACAAAACTTGGAATTCGACCCCTGTGCAACAGGTGTTTGCGTAGGAGTTGGAAACCACTGATCAACTCGTCATCAAGGCCAAAGTGTACATGCGCAGAGTGCAATATGCTATTAGTCACTCTATTTCAACAAATGTTTTTCTTAGAATTTGTTTTTAACAAATGTACAGTTTTATCTAATTAATTATATAGTTTAAAGACATGCAATATTTATTCAAAGTATGTGTACAGTGAGAAGTATGGAGCCGGGCGTGTGTGTTTTCAATATTCTGGACAATCATCTGACTCGAGTGGATTGTGTATGTGCTGGTGTGTGTATCATTTGAGGCATGTGTATCAGGAGAGTATGAATCAATTACGTACATGTAGTGTGATACTACCTGAGAATATATAGAGCTGAGTGTGTGTGTGGAGATTGTGTCTTTCAAAACCATGTAAAATGAGGCGTGTGGATTCAGAAGTGGAGTATCTGGAGAGAGTGGATTGTGAGTGTGTTGTGTGTGTCTGTCGTGTGAGGTGTATGTACTATGTGTGGTGGAGTTACTGCATAGATCAGGTGTGTCGGGCACCTATGCGGGCTGAAGTGTGCCTGTTTGTGTTTTGTGAGGCTTTGTTTCAGAAGTCAGGAGTATGTTTGAGGCATTGTGGATGGTGTGTACTGTAATATGTTTTGAGGGTGTATTTAACTGGCAGCAGATCAGACGGAAGAGAAAGCCCCCCCAAAAATCCAAGAACCATCTGGCTTTTTGCTGGGGCGTATACATACGTCCAAGACAGAACCAGATGCTGTCTCGATATTCTTATTAGTCTAAGAAAAAAATCAGAAGGACATCTAGCTCTTTGCCAGGGCACAGACATGTGCCCCATAAAGGGGCCAGAAGTGCGATTTTCTTTCTTAGCGTAAGAAAAAACCCAAACAGTGTCTGGCTCCTAACACAAGTTTGAGCCCCAGCGATGGGCCAGATGATGTTTGGATGTTTTCTTTGGCTTAGGAAAAACACTGAGATTTTACCTCCTTGCTGGGGCACAGCAACACAGGTCTGCACCTCACTGAGGAGCTGGACACTGTCAACAACTTTGAAGAGCGGCCCTTCCCATGGCTACTTTTCTGGTCAAATATTGGGATAATAAACAGAAACACCTGGGTTTGGAGAGACAGAGAAACCCAGCTGACCAGGAGTATCCCTTCTGCAGGACAAATTCCCTCATCCACCAAAGGTGGCATGCTTCATCATTGGATTCTCCCCACCCCGTGACAACCAATCACGTGCGAGTTACAACTCCCTCTCTGAGAAGGAGGAGCTCTTTGGGTGTTTTGAGCGAGCTGATGGGAAACCCTATGGTGAACTAAATGTGGTGAGATTCGCAGGGCGTGTGATAGGTGAAAATGTGATTAAAACTAATCAGTTTTCACCTATCACACATGTTAGGAGGCCAAGTTGAGTCAAGGATGTGGTCATAAGCAAAACCTAACCATGGCCAGCAATAAACTACATTTTACTGCTAGTTTGTCAATGAGCTTTAAGTGCTCAGAAGTCCTCACCTCTGGATTGCTCTAAGGCAGTGGTTCCCAACCTGTGGTCCGGGGACCCTGGGGTCCACGAAGCCTCCTCAGGGGGTCCTCAGCTACTTAGAACATTTAATAATATTAACAAATTAGAACTCCAGCTTTCAGTAATGACTCAGTGGGGGGTCCCTGGATACCAATAATGATTCAGTGGGGTTCCCTCGGATCCAGTAATGATAAAGTGGGGGTCCACAGGAGTCAAAAGGTTGGGAACCACTGCTCTAAGGTGCTGATGTTTTAATGCTTTGCATTTTGGCCAGAACAGCAGACAGCTCCTTTTCTGTTATTGAGGAACTCACACTTGGAACAATGCAATCATGCAGTCGTCTCATACTTACTGCAGTTCTGCGCCTGGCTGCATTGGTGCTGCCTTTCACTCACTACATGGATGATAATATCATCACTTAAATCTATCACACCTGTGATTACAAAACATGCATCAAACATATATCTATAAGGCCCAAGGGCGTCGCTGACACATATCAGGCATCTCAGGATTATGGGCCTTTTAGTGAAACTTTTCTATTACCCTACACGGCCAATCAACCGGGTCACCGTTGCTTTAAAAAGTTTAGAGTACGACTGGACTGGGTTTGGACCGAAGACTGACGTCCCCTCGGCTGGACTGTCCATGCAGAACATACGTAATCATCCCTGGGGGTCCATGGACTGCCTTCGTCACGAAGGGCCTGATTTAGAGTTTGGCGGACACGTTACTCCGTCACAAACGTCACCGATATCTCGTCTGCACTATTACGATCCAATTATATCCTATAGGAATCGTAATACCGCGGACAGGGCATCCATCATGTTTGTGACAAAGTAACCCATCCGCCAAAACTCTAAATCAGGCCCTTCACGTCATACAGATTCTTGGTCGATGCTGAAAGAAGCACAGAGCGACATGCACAAAGTTTTTTTTACATGCCTTTTCATAATTTTCTGCTGCAGACAAATAATTTGCATAGGTTTTGTGCCTGTAGACTGACGCATTGATGTGTTTCATAAATTTCTTTTTAGGGCAGCTGTAAAAATCATAACTTTTGAGTGAACGTATTTAGAAAATTGTGTTCTAAAATGAATACTTTCGATATTTGTTTTCAAATAAATTATCGGGGAAAACTACCTCCAGAGCACATAGAGAGAGGGTCGGGATCACCGTCTTAATAGGCTTTATGTAGGCAGCTATTAAACATGAAAAATATGTGATGCGCGCGACACCCTCATCACGTTGTGCTAATATCTGGGTTCACAAAAATGACAGTTTGAATTCATAAGTGACTAACAAGGGAGTGTTCTTGATGTACACATGTGCCAACATCGCAGATAACCAGCCCCCACCCCTGGCTTCTCACTACACTTTCCCTCAAGACACGATAGTGTGGTCAACAACCATGTGTTTCAAATGAGAGCAGGGATGCATGCAAGGGAAGCCCCTCCTTGCATCTTCAATGGGCCGCGACATCCTAGGCATGGCCAATACATCCATGACACCTTTATACAACCTCTATAGGCTCCAACATCCTTAAGAGGACCCTACATCCTCAGCTGGGCCCTTACATCTACATCAGCACCATACAGCCTCGAGCATCTCCTACAAACCTTCCATCATTAGGAAGCCATCAACAGGAACTTGCATCCTTGACCGGTTTAGGATTTCAACGTCTTGCATCCTTGAGAGACACAGATCTTCGACTTGCCCTTACATGCTCAAAAGGCCCACATCTCCGCAGGAAAGCCCTTACCACACAGACCAACCCAATTACCCTACGAAGGACTACAGTCAAGCAGGGAGAGCCCTAACTCAGCACCATTCTTTCCCCAAAGCATTAGATGGAGGTCAAACCAGTGAAAGTTTATTAGGAAATATGGTTAAAAAAAAATTAAAAAGCCTAGCGCACTTTTCCAATTACCAGTCCAAGAAGTCTCCTTTGGGAACACGAGTAGTTTAATGTTGTAATAAGATAGTATACTTTTGTACTACACTGTGAATAGCTTGTACCTTCAAGTGACAGTGTTCTCTAAAATTATATTTCATTGTATCTGCTATTTAAAGATCTCAGACGTGAGCACTGACCTGGCCAGAACTACATAAACCACCAAAACAAAATAAATTAAGTACTTGGCAGGCTCCTATGCACAAACAACCAGGACAGGCCCATACACCTTCATCAGATCCATACATCCTCGACAGACTCACACATCATTGACACATCCATACATCTTCAACAGACCATAACCCCACGATAGACTCACGCATCATTGACGCATCCTCGACACATCATACCCCCACAATAGACTCACACATCATTGACACATTCATAGATCTTCAACAGACCATACCTCCTCGACAGACTTACACATCGACACATCAACACATCCTCGAAAGACTCACACATCATTGATACATCCATCCATCTTCGGCAGCCTCACATATTATTGACACATCCATACATCTTCAACAGACCATACCCCTACAACAGACTCGCACATCATTGACACATCCATCCATCTTCGACAGCCAATACCCCCACAATAGACTCACATATTATTGACACATCCATACATCTTCCACAGACCATCATACCCACACAATAGACTCACACATCATTGACAGGCCCATACTCTCTTAAGAGGATCATACATCTTTGACAGACAATACCTTTTCGATGGTTATCGGACAGAATGACACTGTAAAAATATTGGGGTCATTTCAACCCTGGCGGTACGGGACCGCCAGGGCTGAAATGACGGAAGCACCGCCAACAGGCTGGCGGTGCTTCCAGGGACATTATGACCGCGGCGCACCGACGGGGCCGGCGGTTTCCTGCCACAATGGCTCCGGCGGTTGTAATCCGCCAGGGCAGCGCAGGGGATTACGAGTCCCACTACCGCCAGCCTTTTCCTGGTGGTTTGAACCGCCAGGAAAAGGCTGGCGGTACGGGGAGTCGCGGGGTCCCTGGGGGCCCCAAGCGGCTTTTCACTGTCTGCTCTGCATTTGGAGCCGGCTCCCATGTTGCGGCCCACATCCCCGCCGGCCCAGCAGGGATGTCAAAATGGGCACCGCGGGAGTGCGGCCGCACGGCGGTTACAACTTGGAGGGCGGCGGCTGCCGCCCGCCAATGTTGTAATGAGGCCGATTGTGTGGACAGAATATTGTTTCATAAACATTGGCCAGCACAATTTCGAGAAGGTAAGTATAGATTTACTATTCTTAACTGCACATCAGCATACCTTGAAGATATATATATTAATATATATATAGTCAATATAAATATATGTGAAGTTGAGTATAAGAAATATTTGCTTACCAGCAGAAACTAACCTTCGCAATATTTTTGTCCTTGATATTCTTGACAAAGTATTTTGTTCACACAATATTTTTCTACGATATTGTGCCTAAACACCTCCAGGATAGACTTACACATCATTGACAGGCCCACACTCCCCGGACAAGCCCCTGCATATTTTATAGGATGAAGGATCCTTGATAGATTAATACATCATATTTTAGCCCTTAGAGTCTCACGAGACCCATACATCCTGCAAAGCATATGCTACTGGAATATCGAGTTTTAGCTATTATTATGCAAAAATATTGTAACAAGAATATTCACCTCAAGAATGCTGTAACAGTTAGTCTATACTATATTTTAGTCTACAGATATGTACCTTGACAGTATGGATAACACCAGTGCCTAAGTTGTAAATAAAAACATGCTGGTGCCCAGAGGTCTCCTCTGAAAATGCAACTGCTGCAATTAAATACGGAGGCGGCGTAATCCTGAAGCAATCTCGGGGCTCTTTAATCCATTTACAGCCACTACCTGCCCCTCCTTCAGCACAGTCTTGCAGCTCTCTGCTTTCTCCTTTTGTGACGCTTTTTCGTTTTTCTCTTCCTCTGTCTTTCCTATATGTGTCTTTTGCTCTCACTATGTGCTTGAGGCATAAAAATAAGTGCCGACCCTCAAAAATAAGTGCCAGTGCTCTGCGCCGGTAACCACCGCCACAAATTAAGCACTGGATAAAGCCAATATGCGCAGATGTGGTGATAAGAACAGCAAGTTTATATTAACCAATACGTACTTACCTTCACAACATGCTTGCATGTTGACTTTTTTAACTCAATATTTTGACACATGAGCAGCCAGCACCTAGTGTTTTACAACAATCTTCAGAGCAGTTTTGAAGGATTCACATAAAAGAATTGCCCAGAGAGTTCCCTAAGGTTAAGGGACACATCACAGCAAAGATGACATTTTCTGCTTGTTCTCCCAAACTGTTCCATTCTGCTCGCTTTCCCACATTAACCTTCCAAAACAATTAACGTAAGTCCACTTGCAGCCCTGAGGCCACATCACCCCACGCCATGCGCCACACTGTTTAATGCATGAGCAGTCCAGAGACACTGGGTGCAGAGAGGAGAAACAGATAACAGAACCCCATCATGAACATCTCTGAATCATCATGAACATATTTGTGAGTAACCCACCTTGGGCGATCACCTGGTCATATGCGGGTGCATGAAGTGCATGGGATAACTTGTTTTATCTCTTGCCTCTTGCAGGGCCAATATTTGTGTTATTCTAATATCAAATGATTACAATTTGAGTTCTCATAGTCCGCATCCAAGACCATGGCGGTGCTTTGAACTGTCCGTACCCCGGATGGCGCGATGTTGAGCGCGGACTCAGGGCTTCTGGGCTCCCCCACCCAACATGGCCGCACCGACTGACTCTTGAGTTGCCGCCTCACCCCTCTCTTTTCTCTATCTCAATTCTTTATTCATTTTTCAAAAGAAGAAAACAATGAACCATATGCAGATATCAATACATACAATTGAAGTGCAAATAGTATACAAAATAAAGGAAAAAAGATATGAACCAATAATGAGAGAGAGATAAAAATGAAGCCTCACCTCTCTCACTGAAACACCAAATTAGGGAAAAGCGGTCCTGATTGGCTGCGGCAGGCAGCATTCTTACATTGTAACAGCTCGTCTGTAAATCATGAATGATTGACGCCCCAAACAGTGGCACTCAGTCTTGAGAATCGTTCACTGAGACCGCTGACACAGATTGATACATTGTTACCCTTTCCCTCTCCAGGAGATCAGACAAAGATGACAGTGGGCTCTGGTCTCGAGAGAAGACACAATGTTGTACCCTCTGAAACCCAAAACATCAAGAAACTGTGGGATACCAACATTGCAATATAGCAGTGGTTCCCAACCTTTTGTTTTCTGTGGACCCCCATTTTATCAATACTGGAACCTGGGGACCCCCACTGAATCCCTATTGGAATCTGGGGACCCCCCCACTGAGACAATACTGACAGCTGGGGACCAAATCTGTCGATATTATTCAATTTCTTAAGCAGTCGCGGACCCCCTGAGGAGGCTTTGCGGACCCTCAGGGGTCCCCGGACCACAGGTTGGGAATCACTGCACTATAGGATTGAGGCAAGCGGTGAGCTGAAGACAAAACAAACCTTTTGCTCAATCCTTCCCGGTTACCACCTTGGCCTACAAGCCTTCAACAATGGTATTCCACCTCACCTCTCCTGGAAGAGCTAGGTACCCTCTTTTTCACCAGCGAGACCCAGATGTGGAGGTACGCCGATGCTCTGCGAAGATTGAAGTACGACAGGACTGTTTTGGCTGATAATTCCCAAACTGTGGTCCGGGGACCCCCAGGGGGTGCATGAAGCCTACTCAGGGGCTCTGCAATTACTTAGAAAATGTCATATTAACTAATTAATAAAGTGTTTGTAATAAAAGAAACTAAATGTACAATTTTAAAGTTTAAAATTTTCTGTAAATGTGAAGAAATGTGAAATTGGAGGCTAAAAATTAAGTCAGTATCCTCAGATTGATTTATGAGAGAAGTGCGGGTGCGTCATACAGAATATAGTATGGGCGAAGAGGGGGCCTCAATTTAATTTAGAAATCCTCCAAACCTCCCATTAAAATTACAATGTTGATTTTTGTTGTATTTGATTGTGAATTAAGTACATAATTTTATTATTTGTGTGTTTGTTTGATGAATGCTTGTTTGTGTATCGTTTAGTGGTTCAAATCATCGAAAATGCTTAGGCCAGGTTCCCCAGCTTCCAGTAATAACTCAATTGGGGTCCCCGATTCCAATAGTAATTCAGTGGGTCCCCGGTTTCAAGTAGTGATTAAGTAGGTGGTCTTTAGAAGTGAAAAGGTTGAGAACCACTGGTGTTGGCAGTGGTGAGGGCCATGAGGTGCTACAAAGCGAGGCTCTGGGGCACAAGGTGGCCATGCTTGACTGTAATTGTGTGTACTGTACCCCAGAGTGGTGCAATACGTTTGTATCCCTAATTAAGAGAAGTAAGGCACCCACAGAAGAGGCCTTCACCTACATTTAAAAAGGGACATCAAAGTGAGAATGATATCAGAGGTTACCAAAACTGAGATTGCTAAACTGTAGAGGATGAAATTATAGAAACTATGAATCCATCTCACTTGCAAAACTACCTAATCGGATAAATAAATTCGCAATGAAGGGTGGATTGCCCGGGGTTAGGCCTGAAGGCCAAAATCAGGATAGAAATGAGACAATCAACCACCAACCTTCAAGCTATATCATTAAACCAGAGGCAATAACAAGAACTTCAAAAGTGGAAGTAACAAAAAAACAAAAAGGCCACCGCAGAACAGCCAAAACAAGAGCTGCCAAATCAGTCTTTTCAATACACCACTACTAAACCAGTAAACGGAAAAGCCAACAGGTATCAATCAGGCCAACAGCAAAAACCCAAGCACTTGCAGAATCATGTTGACCAGGTTGTTGTAATTGGGTTGAAGGTTTCACTCCCCTCTGAGTTTTAGTCTGCCTGTTGGGAACTCTAATACTAGTCCACCATAAGGTAGTTTTGTTTTTCCTGTGTCTCAGGCACTTTGCACTCCGCACATGCCACCCACACCTAGCTCTGAAAAGGGCAGACTTGACTCATGAAAACAGTCTAACAAGCTCCCTCCATCACCCCCTTTTGGTTTAGGTAAAGAAGTTGTCGCCCACACCACTGAATTTATTTTCATGGTGTGAGGAGGCACCTTATGATGAAAAAAGCCACCGTGGGGGGCTGGGGAGGGCGAGGATCTTCGTTCTAAACAGGAAAGATTTCCCTGAGATATGAGTTATAGAATCTCACCTTCGCTGCACCTGATGAAATGCATCTTTGGCTGAAATATATAGTTGTTTTGGGGAACTGATGCATGCTTGTTGATAGAAATGTTCCCAAGACCCTCTTGTGAATACACCCACACATCTTTCTCAGGTTCCATTAGAGTGGGAGACAAGGCACTGGCAAAGGGGATATGGTGGCCAGCAACCTCAACCCTGAATCTGAAAGATCTTTCTCAGTCCCCCCTCTAGTCTGGAACCCCTATCACTGGCTGATGATAAATCCTGGAACCCTAATTAGCGAGTTTTGCCCCATATGTAGGCTCAGTTTGCAGCCAGAGACTGTGACTTCTATATGACCAGCTCAGGAACTGCTTGCAAGAGGTTCTTCTCATCAGGCTTCATACACAGAATGGCAGCAACGGAGAAATAGTCTATGTGGCGAAAGTAATACTATACCCTGGTTCGGATTAATATAGTAGAATCCCTTACATTACAGTAGAGTAATGCACATGCATACGGCACTATTTGTCATGTCTACTTCATGGTTTTTGGTGGGCATTTAGGTTAGGATTAGGCACAGGCCTAATTGGCAGAATTTGGGTAACTGTGAGTTATATTTTTAATGCAGAGTTCCTGCCGAATTCAGCCAATCGGCGTGTGATGGAATTATTCTTCTGTTCACATCTCACAGGAACAATGCGACGCTGCACAACGTGTGCTCGCGAGCAAGATTGGCCAGCCCCTGACGTGATTTCTGGTCACCAAGGAGCCTTCCGTGGCATTTTATAATGCTGGTGGATGCGAGCAGTCTGAGAGGGCTGCCGTTTGAGCAGATTTGCTGGCGCTTGATTAGATATTCTACTCAAGCAGCAGCAAAATCTACTCACTCTTGCAGAATGCATGGTGCCATTCGCTGTGATTTTCAGTGCTACTCGTGCTAAATTGCAGCTTGAGCTGCATATTTTCCACCTGTTGACGGCATTCGAAGGAATCTTGCGGAGTTTTTCTGTAACTCCACGGAATTCTGTGCAGTGAAAATCCGCAAGTTCCGCCCACCCCTAGTTAGGATATGACAATGTTGAGGCTACATCACATAATAGTGCCTGCACAATGCGGTATATTAGAGTGCTGTTTTTTAGGCATTTAGTGTAATTTATGCACAACATATGTAGTTTGTATACAAGTAGCACTATGACATAACCAGCAATATAAGATAAAAAAATCTGAAACTTGCACCTCCAGTGACCTTCATTTTTCTTACACTTGCAGACACCAGTTATGACTGATAGAGACCCTGTTTTGCAAAGACGATAAGCGGACAGTGGGGCACCAGTACGCCCTGCTGGCACAATGGTACTGAGCTATGATTTACCGTGCTGCTATGCTCACATGCAGAATTGGCAGGTCTCAACCTAAGTGCACACTATACCATAAAACAGCATAAAGGCCATTATTACAAGCTGGGGCATTTCACCTGGAGCAACACAACACATAGATATGTGCCAGTGTTTGAACCTCTTTAACAGTGTCTCAGAGTTTAGGCCTTGTTATAGTTAATAAAACAAAGGGCCGGATTTAGAGTTTGTAGGACCGAGTAGGGTATGTTGCGGTTACAGAAGACTTCACTTTACCACTGCCATCTTGACAGCGCTCTGATGGCCAAATGTAGAGCCGACTGCCAGCCGAGAGGTCACCATTGAAGGCAACCCCCATCATTGTGGCTCCTTTCAATATACTAAGGCCCACATTTATGGGAGTTTGGCGTAGGGCAAAGTGGCAAGCCAGTTTGCTGTGCCACCCTATGCCAAAGTGAAAGGGCAGGGATGCACTGTATTTATCCAATACAGTGCATTCTTATCCTTTGCGCCGTTTTGGCAGTCTAGCACTATTGCAGGTACCCTTGCACCATGGTGCAAGGAGACCTGCATTATTAGCAGGATTGTTTGGGGGCAGGAAGGGACACCTTCCTGCACTAAAGCAACCATGAGAGGCGCTTTCCTATTTCTAGGCGTGCTGCAGAATGGCGTAAGGTATAATGTGTCCTGAGGTTTACATGGTTTTGTAAATGTGTGCATGCATCAAAATCCATGAGTGTTGCGTGAGACCACCCACCGCAACGCCTTTGGAACGCCTCCCGAGCGCAGAGTAAGGCAATGCAGCAATTTGCGCTGCCTTGCCTCACTCCATATCTATGAGGCCATTCAAAGCCACACAACGTGGCTTTGCGTGGCCTCATAGATATGACTTTGTAGTTTGCGCCACTGGGGCGTAACAAGAAGTGCAACTCCGGTAGTGCAAGGAGTCATAAATACCCCCTAAATGTTTAGTGGCCAGCTGCCATCAGTTTTGACTGCCATTCACCAAACGTTTAACATTTTGTTTTTTAAAAACAAATTCCAAAACTGTGAGTCCGTTTCTGAAAACAAAAAACTAATGACCCCCACACCCTGGGAGACATCTCATTCCTATGTGAGGGCATTCTTTGCATAAAAATCTCCTTGAACTATCACAGCTGATTGGTTCCAGCGGAAAAGTCTCTTTGACAGACAATTTCTTCTAAAACCAGCCTCCTGCAGCAACAATCATGCAAATTTCAGGTAGAGCAGAGTCCCTTTTTCTGTTGTTTTGCTGCACAGTAACGTACGTATGTACTCCACTCCTTGTATTGTAATCAGATTTTATAAGTCCACAGATCTACCATTTGTGGTAATGTGTGGCCAAAGGTGTAGATGATTCATCTCTACGTAATTTAAGCGAAGTGCAGATGAAGGTTTGCTGCGGCACAATTTTAAATGTGGTTGTGTATCAGGTGTTGTGCACTGCCCTGGTTAGCTAAAAATGCACTTCACTGTGTGATCTTGGCACTACGGTTCTGGCTTTTAGTACTGCACACTGAATGATCTCACCTCTGTGGAATGAATAAGGAGTCTGTCAGTCTTTTAAACGATTTATTTATTTTTTCTTTGTTGCTTTTGTATAGCACTAATGCAACCTGTTGTATGTTTCAAGGCACTTTGAAGCACAGGAGAGAGCGGGCAAAGGATGGCCAGCGTGCAAGAAAGTAGACTAACATGGTCTCTTGGTCTGTAATGCCAGAAGTGGTGTGAACCAAGAGCTTGTCAGAAGAGATGTGTCTTTAGGAAGTCCCTGAATTTAAAATATTTGTTATCTGTGGGGCGGGTAAGTGGAAGATAGTTCCAGAGGGAGGAGCCCTCTGCATAGAATGACTTGCCATGAAAGTGCTTGTATCTCACCGGATGTATAGAGAATTGGTTTTGGACAGAATTGGTTTTGGACAGAAGACCTTAGACATCTGGTGACAACAATTTGGTAAAGTAAGCAGTGGCAGCTGCCACTGGACGGGGATGGCGGGGTGGGGGTGTAGGGAATAAAAATAAAAAAAAGAAGGAAAGAAAAAAAACTCCACCTCTGTACTACGAAGACCGGTTCATCTCCTCTATCCTCTTTCCGGAAGCACACAGGCTTCCAGACTCCCCTCCAATCACAACGCTGCTGTCATCAGCATGACAGCAGTGCCGTGATTGGTCTGAGTGCCTTGCTTCGGCGCTCATACAGGGAGTTGCACCCTGTGCACTTTCTCCTCCCGGGTGTTCAATACAGCCGGATGGAGAAATGCAAAGTGCACGTCTGTTTGGCAGGTCCAGCACGGCCAGTCAAACGCACATGCGCACTTATGGTGCACGAACCACTCCTCCCTCCAACCCCACTACGCCCTAACCTGGCTCACCGAAAAATAAAATGATAATAATACTTTGTTATTATCATTTATGTATCCTTCTGCTGAAAGCAGGGAGGTGACTCTCCTCCGCCTTAGCGGAGTAGCCACCCCTGAAAGTAAGATCGTTCTTGACTACAAAGGGTCTGGTCAAAGAAGAAGAGTCTTGAGGCTAATCTATTGTTGGGTAGAGAACTCGCGCGAGGCACAGAGCAGGAGTGATATCAGTGGTGCTCTTCGGGTGGAAGAGCAGGAGTGATATCAGTGGTGCTCTTCGGGTGGAAGGTGGGACAGACGACACAGTTTAGCACTCTGCACCATTCATGGAATCACAAGATCTGGTGCTGAAGCAGATCAGGGGCCGCCCATCACCTCTGAACAGTGCTTAATTTGAGCTGGTGCTCTGCACCAGTACTGCCAATACTGGCACTTATGGCAGCCTGCCACATGGTGGCAATATTTGTTTGATTTTGTGATGAGCACAACAGTGGTTCAATAATTCAACATACATTAAAAATGACCAATAACCACCCCGCCAAAATACAAGAATAGCTTGTGCGGATGGTATTAGTCACTTTTAATGTCTAGTAAAAGTCTCAACGTCACACTTGTAAGTTGTGATGGTTACTAGTTGTGTTGATGCAGTCAATGCTGGGGTGGGGGCAAGGTGGGGGGCAACTGCAGTGGCCTCCTAACAAGGGCCCTGGCATTTTTTTTTTTTTTTTTTTACGCATTTAGCACTGCCTCTAAAGTTGAGAATACTACACACCAAATGACCAATTAGTGTAAGAATCCCTCCCACATTAGGTCAGTGTCCCAGCGACTCACTAGCAAACAGGAACATGGTGCAGAGCATTCACTCAGAGCATTCACTCAGAGCATTCACTCAGACCAACTGTGCAAATATACTCCTTGTGGCTCTCACTGGTTTTTAACTCTCAGACACCGGGACGCACCAGAGGACCACCTGAGAGGGACCACCTGAGAGGACCACCTGGGCGGGGCCCACAGACAGGGGGGAGATTGGGAAACAGGCGAATAATAGAAAATGAAAGAGGGAACAAAGGGCTGAACAGACAGCATTCCACATGATGGCACTAATGAAGCCGTCAATCACGCCCGTGACACCCTCTGCCCCCCTCAGCTGGTTAAACCCTATAAATGGAGCCTGCTCAGCTGCGGCTCTCCGTGGCGCCCCCTTCCCCCCCAGGAGCCCGGCTCTGATTTACACCGATGCGGATACCTGTCCCCCTGCCTGGCACACTGGCGCGGGCGCCGCCATCACTTTCCCACGTCAATATATGACGCCAGCTGCTCGGCAAGCCATCAGCATAAAGCAAGGTCCCATCTGCCAGCATCCCCGTCCTGCATCCCTCACAGCCTTGATCGAGCGTTCAGTGCAAACAGTCCCTCCTACAAACAACTTAATCAGTGGTAGGAGCGCTCCATCTCCAGGATGGACTCTTGAAACAAAGAGATAGATTTACTTTCCAAGGGTCTTTCTCTCTTTGACATTATCAGATATCATGGAGGACACTATCCACACAACAGAGAGACAGGCATGTATGCACCCTTTGCATGTGCAGGGACAGGCATGCATGTAGCACACTGTTCTATACGTATAAACAGGCATGTAGCACACTATTCTATGTGCATAGACAGGCATGCATGTAGCACTCTGTAGCATCTGTGCAGACATATGTAACACTTTTCTATGTGCATAGATGGGCATGCATGTAGCACACTGTTCTATGCGCATAGACAGGCATGCATGTAGCACGCTGTAGCATCTGTGCAGGCATATATGTATGTAGGGCACTGTTCTATGTGCAGGAACAGGCATGCATGTAGCACACTATTCTATGTGTATAGACAGGCATCCATGTAGCACGCTGTAGCATCTGTGCAGACATATATGTAACACACTGTTCTATGTGCATAGACAGGCATGCATGCAGCACACTGTATTATGTGCATAGACAGGCATGCATGTAGCAGGCTGTAGCATGTGTACAGATACGCATATATGTATTATGTGCATAGACAGGCATGCATGTAGCAGGCTGTAGCATGTGTACAGATACGCATATATGTAGCACACTGTTCTATGTGCATAGACAGGCATGCAAGTAGCACACTGTAGCATGTGTGCGGAGAGACATATATGTAGCACACTGTTCTATGTGCATAGACAGGCACGCTGTAGCATGTGTGCAGACAGGCGTATATGTAAGGCGCTATTACTATTGCATAGACAGACATGCTTGTAGCTTGCTGCAGCATGTGTGCAGACAGGTATGTATGTAGGGCACTGTTCTATGTGCATAAACAGGCATGCATGTAGCAATGCTGCAACATGTGAAGACATGCATGCAGCACATTGTATTATGTGTACAGACAGGCATGCATGTAGCATGTGTGAAGACATATATGCAACACTCTTCTATGGGCATAGACAGGTATTGCATGAAACACGCTGTAGCATGTACGCAGAGAGGCATATATGTAGCACACTGTTCTATGTGCGCAGACAGGCATGCACATAGCATGAAGTAGTATGTGTGCGGACAGACATATATGCAGCATGCCATAGTATGAGCATACATAGGCATTCGAGTAGAATGTTGTAGTGTGTGCATAGGCAGACATGCATGTAGCACACTAATATGTGCATAGACATGCATTCATGTAGCATGCTGCTGCATGCTCGTGGACAAGCATTAATGTTGCACACTATAATATGTGTGTAGACAAGCATTTAATGTAGCACAGTTTACCATGTGCAAAGACATACATGCATGGGGCAAGCCACAGTGTGTGGATTTATAAAAGAACAATTAATATAACAATACAATATATATGAGAATCCAAAAACAAGGTAAACCGGTAAAGAAAAAGCTTTGTGAGGCAGGGAAAGGTGAATGGTCAGAAAAATGCAACGCAGGGAAGGCCCCCCATTAGCTAAGAGAAAAAGAGGTGGGGTAAAAGTGGTTCAGGAACAAGAGAGTGGAGTGGGTGGGGGGGTGGCCAAGAAACAACGTAGCATTGCTTAAGCTCTCATTTGAAGCGCTTGCTGCATTTAAATGTGCAACCACTGAATGCTGAGGCAGCGTAATCCTAACGCCATATCGGCCCTCTGTAATCCATTTACAGCCACTCCCTGTCCCCTTCAGCTCACTCTTGCAGCTTTCTGCTTTCCCCTTTGTAACGCTGTTTCGCTTTTCTATTCCTCCATCTTTCCCATACGTGTCTTTTGCTCGCAGTAAATGCTTGAGGCAGAAAAATAAGTGCTGGCCCTCAAAAATAAGTGTCAGGGCTCCGCAGCAGAAACCATTGGCTTAAATTAAGAACCTCAATACAGGTGAGTAGACATCAGAAGCTGGACTTTGGAGGCCCGGCTGCACAAAGACAAAAAAAAGTGAGTGAGTGAGAGAGAAGGAGGAGGGAGGTCAGAGAAAAAAAAAACAGAGACAGATGTGACCATGGAAACCCTTCAGACAGAGTAGAGGGGAAGAAAGAGAACTACATAGTGGCCTGGTGAGGAGGTAGTAAACATCGCTACTATCCATTGAGGTACAGTTTACATGCGTCCCCTGTCAATGAGAGCCTCGTGCTCGACTGAAGGAGCAAAACAAAAGCTCCGACTACCCTCAGCGGAATTTTAAAAGCTCCGTCCATTGGGGAAAAGGTACAGAAGAGGCCAGAAAAGCAAAAAAAAAAAATAATAATAATAATAACTTTCCTAGCAGTGGGAGAACGTTCATTCCTGCAAGCTCACACACTGCACTCACTCACACGAGCCCCTGTGCCCAATCTCACCCCTGTGAAGAGCTGGTGTCTTGGCGAGTTGCTCTCAATCAATCAGTATTTGTAGAGCACACTAATCACCAGCGCACTAATCACCCGTGAGGGTATCTAGGCGCTGTGTTCCCGGGTACTTAATCCGCTCTCTTCCACTGGCAGAAAAGGGCAACTTCACTCAGAAAAGCCACAGCCAGGAGATGACAACCATGCATGCCGAGTATCCCGGATGTGCCAAGACACGGGCGAATGTTAGACTGCGCAAACACCGTGTCACGTGACGTAATAAGGGACCAGGGGCCAGATGTAGGAAAATGCCAATTTGCGACTTGCAAATTGCGAGTCCCTGCGACTCGCAATTTGCAACTCGCAAATTGGTATGCAGAACGGTGTCTCAGACACCGTCTGCGAGTCGCTATGGGGTCGCAATGACCCACCTCATTAATATTAATGAGGTGGGTCGCAAATTGCAGCCCCATAGCGAGTCTAGGCACTCGCAAACATGGAGGCCTCCTGTCGTCAGCAGACCTCCATGTTCGGGACTGCTTTATCAATAAAGCAGTTTTTTTTTTTTTAAGTGTAGCCCGTTTTCCTTAAAGGAAAACGAGCTGCACTTAAAAAAAAAAAAAAAAACTTTAGTTTCGGTATTTTTTCAGGGCAGGTAGTGGTCCCTTGGACCATTACCTGCCCTGAAAAAATGGTTTTGGGTCCATTCGCAAAGGGGAAGGGGTCCCATGGGGACCCCTTCCAATTTGCGAGTGGGTTACCATCCACTTGAAGTGGATGGTAACTGCGATACCATTTGCGACCGCATATGCAGTCGCAAATGGTATTGCATGCCACTCCGAATAGGAAGGGAACACCCCTTCCTATTTGCGAGTCTGAAATGCATATTGCGAGTCGGTCCCGACTCGCAATATGCATTTCTGCATCGGGAAATGCGATTAGCGAGTCGCAAACGGCAATTTTTGCCATTTGCGACTCGCTAATCGTTTCCTGCATCTGGCCCCAGATGCACTATTCCCCTCCAGAAGCAGGGATGTGCGACCCGTTCGTGGAAGGGAGTGCCATTCTGTGACGCGCCCTATGTACATTATAGGGTGCTTCACATATTTCCATCAGCAGAGGGCTGCTAAAAAACCTGTATAATAAATACAAATTGGGAGCCTGACATTTGCATCTCTCAGCGACTGGCTACAAATACAGAAGTAGCTGCCTATCAGGTCCAGCAGATATGCATCCTTATGTTTGCATTCCCAAACAGGAAACATTCAATTAAACAGCTTGTGCCCATAAAAGGAATATGTGTTTCTTTAAAAAGAAAAAAAAAAAAAAGAAAAATCTGCCAATTAGAGACCCCATTTCTAACAGTGCTTTATGCCCAAAATCTTCAATAACTTGGAATGTAGAAACATAATTTGCTATCGATGTATACAAAAAGATGTACGTGTCAGAGGCAACCGGTCTTACACACAGAGAAACGCACAGAGAAACAGTGTACACCAATCAATTGCTCCATTATGGTATCTAGGACCATCTTTGGAGAAGGCAACCATGCTTCTGTGCGCCAAGACCAGTATGGAGTCTGTTGAGTTTTCTAATAAATGTGGTACTTTTTTCGCCTGCAGGACACACTCTTTTCACATCTGGCATTGGGTGGCTTTCCTCTGGCAGCAATGACTTCAACAGACCTTGTGGTCCTCCTCTTAAGACAGGGGTTTTCTGAACCAGTCAACCATCTCACCGAAAACCTTCACTCCCAGATTTCAGAGGTAAGTTACATCTGCTGTGTTCCACTGTGTAGGGTCCAGTGGAGCTCAGCAATATATGAAAACCTCTGCCCCAGAACCCTGGCAAATACAATCTGGAGCAAATGATAAAGAAACAATAATGACACATTTTCAGGTGGTGGGAATGGACCACGGGTAATTTACACAGATATCTGGGAATGCTGGAGAGAGGGCAGGGGGGTATGTAGGAACCTCACCCCGAAACAAAGGCGCAACTTCATCCCGGAACAAAGGCACAATAGTATCAAACAGAATGATATGAAATGTGTTAGAATAACTTGCATTGTAAATGGTTTCTTTATTACCACATCCATTTGTGGAGCTGAGCTCTGTTCACCTTCTCGACTTCTCGTATTCGGAGCAGAAGTTATTTCTGTGGGACCGTTTTGAGGTCTCTGAAGTTGAGTGTTTAGCTCCACTGCCCATCTCCTAAAGTAGGGGATGTCTAGCCCAAAATTTCTTAGGCTAACTTGACTCTCAGATCCATAACAGGATTGAGTTTCTTGGTATTTTGTGGCATCGGGAAGACCCTTTCCCAGGTGCACCATTTTCTCAGCCCTTGACTTTAGCATCTTACTTCTCTCAAAACATACATGAAGCAGGTGGGTGGGATTTGGGAGCTTGGACAATAACATGGCTTCAAACACTTTTGTCAATAGAACCTCTGAGACCCTGATATCCAAGCCACAGTCGCCGACATTGAGGTAGGCCCGAGTTTGGAGTGGAAATCCATCTATCAGCTAAGTACCTCAATGAGGGGACTGGTAAGAACAGGCTCGCAATGGCACCAATTTGAGGAAAAATCAGACCAGGATAAGTTACAATTTATCCATCCCATATTGATCGATGACCCTTCAACACCATACAATGCAAGACGCGAGGAATCTTTCCAAATGCAGAGGCTTGAGAAGGGATAAGGCTGCAGGCTCACATCACAGTTTTGCGGTAAAATCTTGAAATAACAATGAGGTTGGAATGTGCATACAGGGCAATTGCATCATGGAGACAGAGCTGGCAGAGATGCACCCAGGGAAGCGGTGGGATGCACAGAGGCTCAGAATAGGATGGGACAGGAGAGGACGCTGAGGTGAAAACAGGATTGGACAGGTCAGGAGGGAATGGGGCAACAGGAAAAAGGGGAAGTTATCAGGAAAGTGAAGGCGCTTCCCACAGGTCCACAACATAGGTCAAACAAACCAAGGGTCAGTAGACATATTCACCCATTGCCAGACCCCATCATTACATGTTTGCATCTAGGTAGGTCTATTGGGCCTTTCATTTTTGTAAGGTTGATGATAGGAGCATTAATGCATTGGATAAAAATAATCATATCTTATTGGTCAAGAGTTCTAGTTAAGGGTTAATATGAGCTTACAAATACGTTTTATGCTGCCAGATAACTCCATTTCATTGGGAAGTCCACTTCCGGTCTTGGGGCATTCTTTGAGAAGCTCATGAGTTCTCGGAGTTGTGTTCTTTGTTCTTTTCCAGTGAACTTTTTGGGCTCATGGGTGTGATAGCAAGGGATTGCCAAAGCAATGCCCAGGCCTGATACCTGGCCACCCCATAACCCAGTTCTGCCATAAATAGTGAAGCAACGACAAGAGATGGGTATATTGAGAAGCCCTCAAAGAAGCTCCTAGAAGGGAAGGGAAGCATGAGCCGATGTGTTGGCGCCGAGAATATCTCTGGTGACCATAATGGTCAGGACTGGAGGAGAGCCTCTTACTTTGGTAATGGGTTGAAAGGTGACTCTGACCACTTTCTGGAATGTCCAGGGGTGTCGCTCTGTCAGTAAGATTCGGGGTCTAAACTTCAGATTCCCCATCAATCAGGCTGGCACATAATGCCTTATACCACAAGCAGGGCACATGAGAGGGGCCTAAGGGCAGGTGAAAGGGAGAGGAATGCGGATTGGTTGGGTACTAAGTGAGAGAAAACACAATATTATGTAAAATAACCAACATTTTTGAAGACTTTCAAAACAGAGGAAGGAAGAGTGGGTTTGCGGTTTTCTCTGTGTCTATGTAGAAATTCCTGATGAAATCCGGCAGACACCTCACAATACCGGACTGAAACCTCGCTGTCCAAGAGGCTATTGAAAATCAGTCAGCCATAGTAAACTTTATCGGGCAAAGTTGCCATAAAAGCTGCTGTACATACAAAATATGTATAAGAGGTCTGCATAAAACAAATGTAAAAATTTCACGTTAAAAAGTCATACAACCATGCAGCTCCAGGAAACTCCTAAAATTACGAATATAAAGGGCAAAACATAATACAGTGGCATGTGCTTTGTCTTACAATATTATTGCACCTGCATGGTGGTAACTCACAAAACCAAGTCTTTCTTAATGAGAAAGCCACCTTACAATGCTATCCTAAAAAGTGTCAGAAGGTGGGGCTGGAATGGATGTTCTACCCAACTCAGATATGGCTCATGGCACTTTGTTGTAGACAACGGGATATATCTAATCACTGTTTGTAACTCAGTCGCCCCATTCAATCTTATCTCAACTGATCTCTCATTAAACTGGGTTTTAAGGGTTTCTTTATAATTTAGATTGAATTCTTGTGGGTTTGTAAATACCTCTGCTAATCCCACATCAGTCTAGGTGTTCTGCACCTATGCAGCCAACGGAATTCTATTGGACCCATCTAAGGCCAAACAATCAGCCAGGAAAGATTGCAGTAGGGTTGCCCCTTGGTCCCCAACACTTTATCCATCACAATAGTGATGAAAAAGCTATATGGTCCTCAATAAATAGCAAACTAGTTCCTTGTGGGTGATGAAGGTAGCAGTTTTTTGGTATTACAAGTAGTCTACCAGTGAAAGCCTTTTCTAGCCGCTGAATGGGCTTTCCATTCTCATAACCCCAAGCCCCTGCGCCATATAGTACAGCAGACACACATTTGATTCTATATAGGGTAAGCATCACCTTAATTGGTTTGTTTTTTAGTTTGTGGGTAAATCTAAAAAATGCTTCTATATCCCTCCCCAGTTGCTGAGTTTTTTACAGTAATAAGTGTGTCCAATCTGACAGATGAGCTGAAGGTGATACCCAGAAAATTAAAATTTTGCACTTTTCCAAACGCCCCCCCCCCCCCATTGTAAAATATTTAGATTTCATATTGGATTTACCACAAGTTAACACATAGGTTTTGGCGCAATTTACTTTTAAATCAAGGGAATCCATGTAGGCCAGAAATGAATCTAGCAGTAATTGCAGGACAGTTGCTGTACAGGATATGATGACCGCGTCATCCGTGTAGAACAAGGTAGGCATATGTTAAGCCCCCATCTTTGGCATATCCTTTCCACATTTAATAAGGTGTTTACTAACTCCATTTATGCAAAGTAGAAACTAAAACAGGGCTAGGATACACCCAAGTCTCACGTCGAACTACTATATGGAGTCTTTTCACCTAGTGGGCCATCACGGAGAGCAATCGTGAGCTCGTGATGTAAACGTTTAATAAGATACTACAGATCGGACTCCACCCCCAAGTTCTCCATTGTCTACCATAACTTTGGCCTATTTATCAGGTCAAAAGCGCTTGTTAAGCCTATGAAAGCCATGTGAAGGGTACCCTTTTTAGCCATGAAATACTTCTCTGCAATAAGACAGAGATTTTGTGCTTGCTCAACGGTGCCAATACCTGGCCTAAAGTCAAATTGGGTCTCTGATCAGATGTTATTTTCAGTGGCCCAGGATTCCAGTCTCGACAAGATGATTCTCCCGAAACTTAACATTGGAATCCAATAATGAGAGAGGCCTGTAGGAAGAGGGCAAGGATCTGTCTCCCTTTTAAAAAATTGGGACAATTGTAGCTGTCTTCCAAGATGGTGGGATTAAGCCACTGGGCTCCTCAAAAAAGTAGCTGTAAATTTGTATTATAAAAATCATCTGGTGCCCCGTCCACCCCCGGGGCTTTGCCAGATTCAGACTGTCTAATGGTCAACACAACGTCACTCAGTTTGATAGGGGGCATAACATTCCTTCTCTCCCTGACCCCTCAGACTGAGGTAAACTCACATCTAACTGGAAAATTTATTTTTCATGAGAAACCAATTGGTCAGCTGTGATCAGACATTCAACCCTCGGGCCCCCGCATCACTGAAATAGGAATAGTTAACAACTGCCCAGAATTTGGAACTATCTCCAGTATCTAGCGCTTGTGTAAGGTCTTCCCAGGCTTTGTTCCGATTTCTTGTTTCCTCCCTTCTAAGGCCTTCCTATAAGCATGCCTTGCTTCCCCGACAATATCCAGTATGCATGTTTTTTCCTTTAAGATGGCTTTAAGGTGTTTGTGAGCCCTTGCAGAGGCTTTATTAAACCAGCCAAAAGGTTTACAGTTGGTCCTAGTATGGGTGTTAGATACATTTTAGACACACCTTTACATAGGATGTCTTACCTTGCTAAAAGAGATTGATGATCTGAGGCCTCTTCTAGGAAGTTTAGGATTGGCTAAGTTTTCCTTTATGATTTTATGAGTAAAGGATTTGATGTTTACTTTGTCCCACTTAAGTCTGAAACCCTTATTTCTTGAGGGAACAAAATCTTGTATTTTCCCACTGGGGATTTACCTAAATGACAATTTTGCGCACTTATCAGGCGGTTACGGTCACTGCTACACTTCTGACTGAATTTAAACTCTAACAAAGGGGAAGTGAGCTCAGCTGAAATTAGGATAAAATCAAGTGTACTGCTGTCCCAATTCCCTGCACAGGTGGGAGCATCATTCTGTGCACTGTCCTCTATATCACTAGCAAGTATGAGGCCACACGCTTTCCCCCAACTCAGGTGACATAGGGAGATATTAAAATCCCATCCCGCACCATCAGTACCTTGTGTGTTGCCTATACCATAAAATCCTCCAAGAAAATGTCTAATTCTTCAATCTCATCACACATGCCCTAATCAAAGATGTTGTAATGAGAGTTCTTATCAGAATATTGGGTTCCAAAGTTGAAGACAATAAACATATCAAATAGAAGGGGGGAGACTTCACACAGGAGATTTAAGTGTCAGGGAGTTGGACAGACACTAAGGTGGCAAGACCCCCTCTAGGTCTCCCCATCGGGGATGGAAGGGCAGGTTGTACCAAATCCCTACACCCATCAATATGGAACGCCTCTAATGCCCAGGTTTCTTGGCAACAAATGATGTCATATGTGGTCACAAGACCTAGCCAATCAGGGTTTCCTATTTTTGAGCGAGCTGCTGCGATATTCCATGAGATCAAAGTTTAGGGTTTCGATTTTCCAGGTGCTACAGTTGGAATTATTGACTCATGTACTTCTAGGATTTGTAGCTCTTGATTTACTATGGTCCCATCAATAAAGGGAGCGAGGGGCTGCTGACTTAACATACTCGGCCAACACAGTCAATCTAACAGATCCCGACTACTTATGGGACTGCAACGTGAGCTCACAAGACATGCACACCTGATTCACATCTATGATAGGGGCACACTTGTTTTGGGACTGGTGGATATTTGTGGCATGGCCTGAAACTGGCTTATAAAAGTAACCCAACGAGTGCGTGTTTATGCCTCCCTGGTTTTAGGATAGTGGTGAGAAATGTGCTAACCGTGCACCACAAGACCCAGTTTTCTAAAATTAACTACCACACAATCGCCTTTTGAGACTTTAGGCAAAAGGCCTATCCATCCCACCCTCCGGCTATACAAGATGTTATAATTTAGATCCACGTGAACGCTTGTTTTGGTCCACAAGCAGTAAACAACTGTCCTTTTTAATGACTTATTTTCTCTTGCTCCCTGCCCAATGGTGGAACATTTTCAAGCATGATGACATATGGAGTGCAATCTGGTGGAAGTTGAAGACATTGTAGATGCTCGAGTGGGCCCTTCTTTTCCCTTCCAGGGCTCCCAAGTAGGACCAGTACAACCACATTGTGTTTTGGAGGAGCGCTACTCGCTGTCTTAACTGCACTTGAGGCCTGGCTGAACACGACAGCCTGGGAATCTCCATCGGAGTATCCATTTCCACCTGGAAAAGACAACACATTTGTGGCCCCGACATACCAATGTTACTGATTGGGCCAACTGGATACAGTCAACAGAATTCTGGCAGTTAGAGGTCTCTGGACCATAGGGCTCCACGTGAGTTCCAGATCCTTTTTCATTATGTCCATTAATGTGGCTTCAAGATTTCTAGAAAAGTAATTTAAAATGATCTATTTTAGGTAGGAGCTGCTTGCACAGGTCTTTAAGAGGGGTAACCATGTCAATTTCCAGGCCTATGTTGGGATCAGTATCCCTATTGAACAATTTTGGATCAGCCCACCCCCCCCCTGCTTTACAACCTCTACGCTGACCTTGGTCCAGATTTTTGAAAGGTCTCTGCTTTACGTCCCTTCTTGTTTTTGGCCAGGGGACTCACTACTACTAGGGAGTCCCCCCCAGAGGCACCCCATCAGTGGAAGAAGTGGCCCTCAGAGTTGCCCCGCTAGGCAGGGGAACCACTCCTTCAGTGTAGACGGGACTTCTGTGCTGCTCGGAGTTGTTGTGGGGGTGATGGGGCCGCATTCATAACAACCACCAAAGGCTCCAGGGGGTGATTTTGCTCCTCCTTCTGCACAGCATCTAGCTTTTCTTCTACCTGCTCCAGGTCTGATGTTTTTCCTCCTGTAACAGTTGAAAGGTAATTAGTAATAGAGCACTTGGCTGGCGAAAAACTATCACACCTGTCACTGGAAGTTACCGCTTTCCGTTTCTCCATATTTTAGATGCAAAAAGCCTGTCCTACTTTTTGTCCAGGCACGAAAAACAGGCTTCTCTGTTACTGGTATTAACCAACCAAGAGGGGTGGCCCAGCCTGCTCTTGGCCTGGTCTTCTCCTGGGTGTTAGCCCGGGCACATCCTGTCCTGCACGAAGGTACTCGTGCTTTTGTAGAGCTTCAGGTGTGGATCATGCAAAGCCCGCCCTCACATGCTGCTGGTCAATGTTAAGTTGGTGACTGTGAGCAAGAAAATTGAGTGCTAGACCGCTTTCCGGTGAGATTTCTCAATGCGAGCAGACACGGGAGGTCACTACCGCTGGCACTGAGAAAGCTGCCGCTCCAGTAGAGAATCTACTCGAAAGACAGAACAGAGTAGAGTCCTCTGGTGCACCACGTGTTGAAATTTGCACTGATTTACAGCACGGGCACGCTCATGGCACTAAAAACCAGCGCAAGCAGCACAGCGTACCAGAATTCCACCTCTCACCGAACTCTACAGAATCTCACAGAGTTTTTATTGAACTCCGCGGAATTCTGCGGACTGAAACTCTGCGAGTTCCACCCGGGCCTACTCCTGTGTTGTGTTGGGTCTTAAAGGACTAAAATCAGAAGGTAAAATTGTGGTCTTACCTACAATCCATCATATATTGTACAAATTGTACACACACCAGTGTGATCAGTGTCAAATTGTGCCTAGGTGCTACTCTACCGTGACCACTCACTATGAATGACACTTGGTGCTTCTTGGCACTATTTCTACTTAAAACTTTATAAACTCACATCTCAGGCCCTCCTTACTGGATTTTACTAAGTTTTGTGACATTATATCTGTTGAATGCTACTCTGTTTTTCTAACTCACTTTGGGATTTTTATTGTTTTAAGTTTTGACTTTATTACTGTTTCGGTATTGCATAAATTCTTTACACATTGCCTCTAAGTTGAGCCTGTCTGTTCTGTGTCAAAGCTACCAGGGTGTTGCGCTCATGTTAAGTTAGTGACTTTGAGGGTTCACCCTGTGAAGGGTTGTGGGTATTACCTGGGGTGGGTGCCTAACTCCTTCAACTAATACCCCGATTTCCTACACCCATGTTTATGTGCTGTGAAACAGGCTTCGATGGTGTGACCCAAGCTTCAGTACTGCGACTCTTGCTTCTGGTGTGACCCATGCTTCAGTTTTGTGAGGCACACTTCAGTCGTGTGACCCATGCTTCAGTGTTGCGAGCAGACTTCAGTGGTGTGGGCCATGCTGCAGTGTTGTGAGGCAGAATTCAGTGTTGAGACCTATGCTTCAGTTTTGTGAGGCAGACTTCAGAATGTGTGACACATGCTTCAGTTTTGTGAGGCAGACTTCGTGGTGAGACCTATGCTTTAGTTTTCTCTGGTGTGAGCCATGCTTCAGTGTTGTGAGGCAGACTCCAGTCGTGTGACCCATGCTTCAGTAATGTGAGGGAGGCATCAGTGGTGAGACCCATGCTTCATTGTTGTGAGAGAGATGTCAGTCGTAGGACCCATGGTTCAGTGTTGCAATCAGACTTCAGTCCTGTGATCCATGCTTCAGTGTTGTGAGGCAGACTTCGTGGTGAGACCCATGCTTCAGTGTTGTGAATCGGGTTTCAGTGGCGTGACCCATGCTTCAGTGTTGTGAGGCAGGCATCAGTGGTGAGTCCCATGGTTCAGTGATGTCAGTCTTGCTTCTGGTGAGACCCATGATTCAATGATGTGACTCGCACTTCTGGTGAGACCCATGCTTCACTGATGTGAGGCAGACTTCAGTGGCGAGACCTATTCAGTGTTGTCTGGTGAGACCCATGCTTCAGTGATGTCAGTCGTGCTTCTGATGAGACCCATGCTTCCGTGATGTCAGTCTTGCTTCTGGTGAGACCCATGATTCAATGATGTGACTCGCACTTCTGGTGAGACCCATGCTTCAGTGATGTGAGGCAGACTTCAGTGGCGAGACCTATTCAGTGTTGTCTGGTGAGACCCATGCTTCAGTGATGTCAGTCGTGCTTCTGATGAGACCCATGCTTCCGTGATGTCAGTCTTGCTTCTGTTGAGACCCATGCTTCAGTGATGTGAGCCTCACTCCTGGTGAGACCCATGCTTCAGTGTTGTGAGGCAGACTTCAGAGGTGAGACCCATGCTTCTGTCTTGCTTCTAATGAGACTCATGCTTCAGTGCTGTGAGTCTTGTTTATGGTGAGACCCATGCTTCAGTGTTGTGAGGCAGACTTCAATGGGGAAACCTATGCTTCAGTGATGTGAGTTTTGCTTCTGTGAGACCCATGCTTCAATGTTGTCTGGTGAGATTCATGCTTCAGGGTCAGTGATGTGAGTCTTGCTTCTGGTGAGTCCCGTGCTTCAGTGTTGCAAGTCTTGCTTCTGCTGAGACCCATGCGCTTCAGTGTTGCTTCTGGTGAGACCCATGCTTCAGTCTTGCTTCTGGTGAGACCCATGCTTCAGCTCTGTGAGTCTTGCTTCTGGTGAGATCCATGCTTAGTCTTGCTTCTGGTGAGACCCATGCTTCAGTGTTGTGAGGCAGACTTCAATGGTGAGAACGACGCTTCAGTGTTGTCTGGTGAGACCCATGCTTCAGTAATGTGAGTCTTGCTTTTGTGAGACCCATGCTTCAGTGTTGTCTGGTGAGACCCTTGCTTCAGCGCTCTGAGTCTTGCTTCTGGTGAGACCCATGCTTTAGTGCTGCGTGCCAGGCTTGGATGGTGTGACTCAGACCTCGTCAGTCTGCTTTCCCGTCATATGTGGTTTTTAGTCACTTGAAATATTTACAGAAGGAGAATGAAATAATGCCGTGGAGCACCGGTTTCTATTGACACAGATATGTGTGCGTTGGCCTAGATTCGGCCTAAGATTATGTATCATCATCTCAGTGCACTATTCCTTCCGGGACGGAACTGAGGGAACGCGGAAGCAATCATGGAATAAAAGAAATCCGCAAATTCAAGGGATGAGAAAGCGTTCCCCGGGGAGGATGGGCGCAGGCCCCACATCCGATCCCCTGGAAGCCTCGTCGCGCACAAAGGGGTGCGTAACACACGGCAGGTCTCGCTTGCACCCTCTCTTCTCAGATACTGGGGCCTGGGAGCTGCAGGTATCAGCAGGTGATTACCCAGAGAGCTTTTTATCCGGGGGATCGGCTAGAGGGCCGCTAAATAATACAGCCCCATGGACAGGAGGGGAGAACCGGATCCTACCGGGCTGACCCCCGGGGCCGGCGCCGTGTAACACTAGCAGCTTTAGCTGGAAATCCAACGCACGCACCTGCAACCTGCTGCAAATTAGAAGGTGTTAACGCACACATCTTTCAAGACGGTGCCTGGTGTGGTGGCGTAACTTTAGCCCCCCCCCCCCCACACACACGCAGCTCCTGGGGGGCCCTCAGCAGCACGCCTCCATGCACTGACCGGCACTGTGCACGAGGCCCTGGCCTGACAGCTTCTGACTGAGTTTCATTCAATGCTTAATTTGTGCCGGTGTCACTTATATTTGAGGGCTGACACTTATTTTTCTGCCTCAAACATTTACTGCGAGCAAAAGACACATGAGAAAGACGAAGAGAGAAACGAAAAAGCGTCACAATGGCAGAAAGCTGCAAGACTGAGCCCAAGGGGCAGGGAGTGGCTGTAAATGTGTACTTACAAAATAAGCACTGGTTTCATTACAACACTGGCCTGGTGCTGTTGCATGGGGACCGGTGGTATGTTTTACCAGGACCCATGGGTTCTGTTACCAAGAAGTGCTTCCGGAAAAGGGCAGGTGCTAAACGTCACCAACATTCTGACCCAGGCTCTGCCTCACGTGCCAACAGAGGTGCGCCCAGGGCTAGCTAGGTTGGCCACTAAATACTGAGTACTTTGGACACCAGCGGGCATCTTTACAAGTGGCTTGCACCGCCAGTGCATCACTTTTTTGACACATCGGTGGCGCAGGCTGCAGGCCCCTATCTACAAGGCCACGCACAGTCACTTTGCTTGGTTTTTCATGGCCTTGTAGCTATAGAGTAAGGCAACACAGCGATTTGCGCTGCGTTGCCTTACTCTACTTCAAAGAGGCGCTCCATGAGCATTGTGGGTTTTAACACACAACACCCATTGGTTTTGAGTTTTGACGCATTCCCAGATTTATAGGCATTTGTAAACCTGGAAAAGCGTCAAAAGCTTACGCCTCCCGAGGGGAGGCGTAAAAAGGAGAAATTACTTTATTTCTCCTCGTTTTTTCCTGTATGTAAGCTGCAGAAGGAAGAAAACACCTCCATTGATTGTTTTTGTGCAGGAAGGCGTTCCTTCCTGCACAAGCGCAATAATTCCTTCAACGCAGACACGTTTGCAGCATGATGCAAGGGTGCCTGCATGGGCGCATGGCAGCCAATTGTGTGCCAGTGCAGCGGAAGAGGACAGGCATCTGCAGTACCTTATAGATACAATGCATTCCTGTCCTTTCTTTTGCCGCAGGGCTGCGCAGCAAGAAGACTTGGGGCGCCGTCCTGCTCCAAAATATTGTAAATATACCCCATGTTTTCTCTCCCAGGTCTGCTTTGGACAACATAATGGGTTTTGTAGTCTTGCTTTGCTTCTGTTGAATCAAGTATTCTATCACAATCGATAAAAATGATTTGTACTAACAAATCTAAGGACACGCAAGGAGTGTGCGCCCAAGGTGGCCACCTTGGGCCTATTTAAGTACAGGAACTTCATGTGTGTTACTTGCAGCCAGGCCTCGCTTAAGTCATCTTTGCTTTGCATGCAGGAGTTTTGTAGAGGTGGACGAGCCACTGTCTGGAAGCTCGAGCCAGATGGCTGGCTCTAGCTGAGCTCGAGGTCCTTATGGAACCTCGAGTCAGAGCTTTCATGTTGCTTCTGCCTTCCTCTCGCACTCCACCCTAAGGCACAAAGAGTTACAAGCAAAGTTTTAACATTTGAGGTAAAAAGGACAGACAAATAAATACCCATTTACTGTCTGACGTGTATGAAGTAAAACCAGAAAACATGGGATTAATCTTGGATTTCCCCCTTACCCAACTTGTGTGATTTTAGGCAACTACTTTATTTCTCACATCCTCCTTTTCCTTCATTATCACATATGAAATCGCCTTCAAAGAGCTGACTTCAGAATGTGAGTTGTACAAAAACATATTGTGTTTAAATAGACCATAATGCTGTTCTAATAATAATCTGGCCATATAGAGGGTGCACTTGACTACAGACTTACTTCTTCGTCCACCAATGGCATTTTCACCAGTGCGGCACTAGGTTCCATGATCACACTTAAATCTAAAGCCCTCATTATGACATAGGCGGTAAATACCTACCGCCACGGCGACGGCTGTCACATGACCGTCGCCGTGGCTACCTACCGTCTGCCATATTATGACCGTAGCTGGAATTCTGCCATAAGGATGGCGGAATTCCGGCTACGGTCATGGCGGCAGATGGTGGTAAGATGGCGCTGCTGCTTGCAACAGCGCCACGCCAGTAGACCCTCCACCGACCATATTATGATCCATGATACGGCCTGGCGGTGATCTGCTGGCAGCAGCGCCGCGTCCTGTCACCTGTCTGAGGACCCCCTGCAAGCAGGTAAGTTGGGTGCTCTGACAGGGAAGGGGGGTGTTGTGTGTGGGTGTGTGTGTGTGTGTATGTTTCTGTGTGCGTGCATTTGGGAGTGGTGCGTTTGGAATGCATGTGTGCATGAATGGATGTGAGTGTGCGTGTAGTTTGTGATATGTGAATGCGCGTGTGCATGTATGTATGTCAGTGTGTGTGTGCGTGGATGTATGCATGCATGGGTGAATGTAAGTATGCATGTGTGCATGCGTGTGTATGTCTGTGCGTGTAGGTGGGTGTATGTCGGGGGTGTCGTAAGGGGGAGGGTGAGGGTGGGGAAGAACTCTGGGGAAGGGGAGGGGGCGGGGGAGACCCCTATCAGTGCCAGGGAAGGAGTTCCCTGGCACTGATAGTGCGTACCGCCATGGTTTTCGTGACGGTAAAAATGCCACGGAAAACCTGGCGGTGGGTGGGATCATATTACTGTGGGTGGCCTAGTGACGGACGCCGGACGCCGGACTGGAGACTGTAGTCTCCAGGCTGGCGGTCATTACTGCCTTGGCGGTCGGTGTGGTACATTGGGGGTTTGGCTTTTGCCAAACTGCCAATTTCATAATATGGCGGTCTGTACCGCCAGCCTGTTGCCAGTACTACCGCCACTGTAACACCGACCACTGGGGCCATAATGACCCTCTAAGTCTTTTAATGAGTATTTCTCACAGCAATGATACAATGTGACACATTAATGTCAAACCCTCAGCACATTGAAGAAATACACTTTATTGTATTTTATGTGAGGTTTGTTCCATGATCTACATGGAAACATTTTCAGACTCGGCTCGTGCATGGGTTGTAAGAGCCGAGCTAGACCCTTGGCTCAGCTCTCCCTGTTACTTTGTTGGATTGCTTATTGTTAGGTTTTTGAGTCCATTTCTTTACGCACTTGCAAACGCTCCCAATGCAGGTGGGAGCCTCCCATTTTTTAAGGTGAAAATGACTTTATTTTAGCTTTCTCTCTCATACAACTTCCTTCACTTAAATGAAAATGAGTCAGGAAATCCAGTTTCTCTGATTTTGTTTTTACACCTCTTGCTTTCTGTCAAAAATGTTGGAATGTAAGTTCTTACAATCAGTGCTTTAAATGGAAATATAGAAGTACAGGCACTCACTCTTTAGAGAACCTGCTTGGCCCTGAGAATGTATTAATGCATTAAATGTATTGCAGCAGTGTCGAGAAGTGCTGGTACTCCCCCATTAAATGTACTGTAGCAGTGCTGAGCAGTGCAGTTACTCTCCCGTTAAATGTACTGCAGCAGTGCTGAGAAGTGCAGGCACTCTCCCATTAAATGTTCTGCAGCAGTGCTGAGAAGGGCAGGTACTCTCCTGTTAAATATACTGCAGCAGTGCTTAGAAATACCAGTACTCTCCTATTAAATGTACTGCAGCAGTGCTGAGAAGTGCCAGTACTCTCCCATTAAATGTACTGCAGCAGTGCAGGTACTCTCCCATTAAATGTACTGCGGCAGTGCTGAGAGGTGCAGGTACTCTCCCATTAAATGTACTGCAGCAGTGCTGAGCAGTGCAGGTACTCTCCCATTAAATGTACTGCAGCACTGCTGAGAAGTGCAGGTACACTCCCATTAAATGTACTGCAGCAGTGCTGAGAAGTGCTGGTACACTCCCATTAAATGTACTACAGCAGTGCAGGTACTCTCCCATTAAATGTACTGCAGCAGTGCTGAGCAGTGCAGGTACTCTCCCATTAAATGTACTGCAGCACTGCTGAGCAGTGCAGGTACACTCCCATTAAATGTACTGCAGCAGTGCTGGCACTCTCCCATTAAATGTACTGCAGCAGTGCTGAGCAGTGCAGGTACTCTCCCATTAAATGTACTGCAGCAGTGCTGAGCAGTGTAGGTACTCTTCCATTAAATGTACTACAGCAGTGCTGAGAAGTGCAGGCACTCTCCCATTAAATGTTCTGCAGCAGTGCTGAGAAGGGCAGGTACTCTCCTGTTAAATATACTGCAGCAGTGCTTAGAAATACCAGTACTCTCCTATTAAATATACTGCAGCAGTGCTTAGAAATACCAGTACTCTCCTATTAAATATACTGCAGCAGTGCTTAGAAATACCAGTACTCTCCCATTAAATGTACTACAGCAGTGCAGGTACTCTCCCATTAAATGTACTGCAGCAGTGCTGAGCAGTGCAGGTACTCTCCCATTAAATGTACTGCAGCACTGCTGAGCAGTGCAGGTACACTCCCATTAAATGTACTGCAGCAGTGCTGGCACTCTCCCATTAAATGTACTGCAGCAGTGCTGAGAAGTGCAGGTTCTCTCCCATTAAATGTACTGCAGCAGTGCTGAGCAGTGCAGGTACACTCCCATTAAATGTACTGCGGCAGTGCTGAGAAGTGCAGGTACTCTTCCATTAAATGTACTACAGCAGTGCTGAGAAGTGCAGGCACTCTCCCATTAAATGTTCTGCAGCAGTGCTGAGAAGGGCAGGTACTCTCCTGTTAAATATACTGCAGCAGTGCTTAGAAATACCAGTACTCTCCTATTAAATATACTGCAGCAGTGCTTAGAAATACCAGTACTCTCCTATTAAATATACTGCAGCAGTGCTTAGAAATACCAGTACTCTCCCATTAAATGTACTACAGCAGTGCAGGTACTCTCCCATTAAATGTACTGCGGCAGTGCTGAGAGGTGCAGGTACTCTCCCATTAAATGTACTGCGGCAGCGCTGAGAGGTGCATTTTCTCTCCCATTAAATATACTGCAGCAGTGCTGAGAAGTGCAGGTTCTCTCCCATTAAATGTACTGCAGCAGTGCTGAGAAGTGCAGGTTCTCTCCCATTAAATGTACTGCAGCAGTGCTGAGAAGTGCAGGTACTCTACCATTAAATGTACTGCAGCAGTGCTGGGAAGTGAAGGTACTCTCCCATTAAATTAATTGTATTAGTGCTGAGAAGTGCCTATACTCTCCCATTAAATGTACTGCAGCAGTGTTGAGAAGTGGAGGTACTCTCCCATTAAATGTACTGCAGCAGTGCTGAGAAGTGCAGGTTCTCTCCCATTAAATGTACTGCAGCAGTGCTGAGAAGTGCAGGTTCTCTCCCATTAAATGTACTGCAGCAGTGCTGAGAAGTGCAGGTACTCTCCCTTTCACATTAACGAAGTGCCAGCATTCAATGCAGCACGGTACCTGCCCATTTAAAACACTGCTTACAGTGCTTCAATCTTGTAACTTGGATTTTTATGCTGTCCATGTTTGTCCTGCACGTTGATTCACACAAAGAGCAGGGGTCGGGGATAAATCACATCACACCCTTTCCCACTCAGTGACATCACAGGGTTGACTTCTTGCCTCATCTTTAGCAGCCTCCTGTTTGCAAGGGCATGGAGTGGAAAATACAGAAGACAAGCATGGTTCTTGGAGCCCTGCAAACTTCCGTTGCTGACTCTGACGTCATATCCTCTAGGGGCAGGAGTAGCAACCGCAGTGCCGGGGGCATCAAAGGACACGCCAGGGGTATCAGCTGCTCCTACCTCATATTTTGTCATCCTTTGGCCTGGCTCTGAGTTTTCCCTCCTTCAGGCTCCCTAACAGTGTGACATGACGACAACAGGATGTGTACCATGTCACGTGACAGGACAGCCTGACAGGTAAGTGCCCAGGTGAGAGGTAGCCTTCCATGCAGCCCCCCCTCCTTCCCCGATGACACAAAACACAGGCTACAAACAGTGCAAGTCTGTCACCTGTGTGTCTGTGCACACTAAGGTCATGATACATGCAGTGCAGTGAATACATCATGCTTCCCGGGCTCGCTTTCTGTGTGTCAGCTGGCACAGGGCACGTGTTACATGCCACATTAACTGTCTGCAATGTACAGTCAGCGAGTGATATAAACAGTGCAGGGTTTACTCTCCATGTGTTTCTAAGTACGGGGAGCACGTGACAATGATCTTATCTGTGTTTTCCTGGAATTTATATATGTAAATATGCGGAAGTGTGAATGATATAAATCTTGGTAAGTCAGTCCATGATGGAAATATTCTTCTAACATCTCTCCTGCTCTGGACACCCACTCATGTTTTCCTTATAATGATAGATAGCCGGAAAAAAATCAAAAAACCGACCACACCCAGAATTGCATCTCACTGTAATGACCCCCAAAAGGCATCCTCTGCTACTTGGGCAAAAATGGCCGACGTGTTTACAGCGCCTAGAATCCTATACCCCCCAAGCCTTGAAATATCTTGGCCAAAAAAACACCAGAATTTCCTTTCCAGAAATTTCTTCTTCCACATCGTATTGGCTATTTTTAATAGGACTGGGGAACTCCCTGGACCTTCCATGCCCAGCAGTGCTACAGGGTCTAAGTGCAGAAGCACAAAGCTTTCCTCAGCAGCCAGTCACCGGCGACGCTGCTGAATGCTGAGGTTGCTGAATATCAGGATTTCCTTTCCAGAAATCTCTTCTTCCACATCGTATTGGCTACTTTTAATAGGACTGGAGAACTCCCAGGACGTTCCATGCCCAGCATTGCTACAGGTGCCCATGTGCAGACACACAAAGATGTCCTTAGCAGCCAGGCATTCAGCGCTGCTGAATGCCGAGGTTGCTGAATATCAGGATTTCCTTTCCAGAAATCTCTTCTTCCACATCGTATTGGCTACTTTTAATAGAACTGGAGAACTCCCAGGACCTTCCATGCCCAGCATTGCTACAGGTGCCCATGTGCAGACACACAAAGATGTCCTTAGCAGCCAGTCACCAGCGCTGCTGAATGCTGAGGTTGCTGAATATCAGGATTTCCTTTCCAGAAATCTCTTCTTCCACATCGTATTGGCTACTTTTAAAAGGACTGGGGAACTCCCTGGACCTTCCATACCCAGCAGTGCTACAGGGTCTAAGTGCAGAAGCACAAAGCTTTCCTCAGCAGCCAGTCACCGGCGCCGCTGAATGCTGAGGTTGCTGAATATCAGGATTTCCTTTCCAGAAATCTCTTCTTCTACATCGTATTGGCTACTTTTATTAGGACTGGGGAACTCCCTGGACCTTCCATGCCCAGCAGTGCTCCAGGTGCCCATGTGCAGACACAAAAAGATGTCCTCAGCAGCCAGTCACCGGCGCTGCTGAATGCTGAGGTTGCTGAGTATCAGGACTTCCTAGTTGTGGTTCCACCTCACGCCTCTTTCTTCTGCCCTCTTATTACTCATGTGTCCTACTTCCACTCTTGAAGGCTCTTTTTTATTCCTGCTCTCTCCCTTTATCACTGTTTATCTGTTTTTTTTCCTTTTTCTTTCTTCCTTCTCTGCATTTCTTTTTCTTACTCTGGGTCAAAGTCTTCTGATGAAATCTACACCTCAAGGACCTGAAAAGAAGCAAGCCCTGCTGCCCAGGATTCTTCTCAAGTGCTATTCAAGTGAAGATCCAGTCAGCATTTAAGGTTAATGAGCTGCATTCCAGCGCCTCGTGAGGGACTTTTAGAGTGGACAGCACAACTTATGGAGAAGGTTGTGGTAGTCAACAATTCACTAGGCCTGGTAGGGGAAAGTTTTGGGAGAACAGATGGGTGAACAGAATCTTCCCATTTATAGTCATTGATCTGCCACATTCTTTAAAGGGTACAGTGAATGCATAACATGAGATGTTCTGCACAGATCAGTGGCTGTGCGGGTGTACATTTTCGATCAAAAATCGCTTCTTAAAAATCTTTGTTTCACTGAATCATGCAGTATTTGGAATATACAGACAGTTGCTAAAGTAGGACACATGGTCCACTAAATTGTAAGCCTCAGGTTTAAGAAATCAAAAACATCCAATTAATGATGCAATAACTACTGAAGTGAACCACCGGCATCCTTAAATACATGTATAAAGCATGTTTGATACCTATGGCCTACCTCACTCAATTGAGTCATGTCCTTTCAGCCAATTTGTATTTAACTAGACTGTAAAAGCAGGTAACACTGTCATTGCAGTTACCTGAATGGAAGAACCAGATATGTCTAACATTCCAGTGAGGATATTTACTTTCTCTGGTGTTATGAATCAATTGGGGTTGTTTCTAAGGTGGGTGAAAAAATTCTGCTCCACCGGCGGACTTTGCGGACTTTTCCCCACTCCGCGCTCAGCGCGGAGAACATGGAGTTCTGAAAAACTCTGCGAAGTGAAGCAGAGCAGGGTTTTTTCTCTCACTCGCCAAGGCCAACATTAAGTTGGCGAGCACGAGAAATCGCTAAGTTGGTGAGCAAGATTTCTGAATGCGAGCGGTCAAAAGCTGCCGCGCACGTTGAGGAAGCTGCTGTTCGAGTGGAAAATCTACTCAAGCGGCAGAAATAAATTAGCGCCCTCTGGGGCTCGCGTGATGCCATTCACGCTGATTTTACAGCACAGGAGAAACCCCTGGCGCCGAAAATCAACGCTAACTCTGCCGCTCACCACCCTCCGCATAGTGCGGTGGAGTTTTTTGGTCCTTTGCGGAGTTCCGGGTAGCAGAACTCTGCGAATACCGTCCATGCCTAGTTGTTTCTCATTGCCAGTTGAGTGAATAGTTAGCGTTATTACTGAATCTGACACACCACCAGAGTCTTTTTTTGAATTTTCAAGAAGAAAATCAGAGATTTGTTGGAATTAAGAATACTGTTTGGTATTATGTCCATACCCTAATACTAAGAATTACTATCTCATTTTGAAAAAAATAATCAGTCTCCAGACAGATTAAAGATCAGACTCATAAGCAAAAGAAAATACTCCAACACACTCTTTATTCAAATGGGCAAGAAATACAGTGAAATGACTAATACCAGTGCAAAATCTAAATGTACATTTTCTGAAAGTCCCAGTGTAATTAAACTAGGCAAGGGAATAACAGCTGGAATTCCCAAATAAATACTGACGTGAGTACTGCACGAGCAAAAATGCAGAGGTCACAATGCTTTCCCCCGTAGTTGTGTCCTAGTGCTGATTTTGGTGTGACTTACTCCTACATTTCTAGGAGTATGACACTCATTCAAAAAGGAAGATCTTTAAATTGCACCCAAAGATGGAGAGCAACGAATTGACTTTTTCTTGGATGCTGCACCACTCCTCGACTATGGGCATCTTGTTGCTGCTGTGCAGTCCATAGCTGTGCCTCGAGTTTGTGTAGTTTCATGAGTAGTTTATTCAAACCTCTGCAAGCATGTAGACCAGTGGTTCCCAACCTTTTGACTTCTGTGGACCCCCAATTTATCAACACTGGAACCCAGGGACCCCCACTGAATCATTATTGGCATCCAGGGACCCCCCACTGAGGCATTACTGAAAGTTGGGGACCTAATCTGTTAAATATATTACATTTTCTAAGCAGTCGCGGACCCCTTGAGGCAGCTTCAGGGACACCTAGGGGTCCCCGGATCACAGGTTGGGAACCACTAATGTAGACAACTCTGAGACATTGAATTTACCCTCAGAGGGCAGCTAACTAACACAATATAGCCTCTTTCAGGCGGGTTGATGGTTGGAGTGAGTAGACAAGAGAAGAAGCCCCCTGTCTGGAAGGCAAAACCTTGAGCATGGGACCCTATTGATTTATGGGTTACAGAGGCCAGAATATTTTCTTTATCAAGAGCCAAGGAGCATTGGTAACTACACAAGAAAAAATAATCAAGTTGAGCCCTGTGAAATGCCACAGTCGGAGATGTAAACATTTGCCTCCGTGGATCTAGCATATAAGTTATTTTTTTCTACAAGCGAGAAATGTTTGTTTCTATTTAAGGTCCTATTGGTTGTGCCAAAAATATATAGTGTAATCAGCTGCATTTTTATGTAGAATTGTTGCCAGGAATGTGTCTAACGTTGGCTGAGTCTTTTGGGTTAAATGAGGCTTCATTAGTAATGTACGTTCCTCTTGTCTTGGTGGGACAATACAACTGTGCTTTAATTCAGTTGTTTTGGGACTGTTGGACAGCTGTTTTGTAAGATTTGATCGAGTTTATAATTTTATGAGTTTATAAACTCCTGAGATTTCCATGGATTTTTCCAAAGGGAATTTCCTGAGATGTCAGTCTGACCTAATATTTGTAATATTTATTTATTTGGCGAACTTTGTTTCCTGTATTCTTGCACAGGAACACTTTTTTTCACCATCACTGCATACTAATTTTCTAAGAAGAGTTTTAAGCTGTATGTTGTTAATTTTTTCTTCAGTTCTTTTCTGCTGTTTGCATTTTCATCAAAATTAAATTCAAAAGTATAGTTTTTCATCACAAATTTTACTGCAAATATTACATTGATATTATCAAAGATGTCATGAGTAGCATAATTTGTGAGTGTAATTAATTGTGCATGGCACGGGTGCGAGTTATAGTTACTTTAGTGCATGAGTTATAGTAACTTCAAATAACTACAACTATAACTGGTGAATTTCTAAGTTTTATGTACAAAGATATTCAAAACCTAACTATGACATCCCTGTAACCTTTTTTTTTTTAAGTGAATTTCTATGGTTTTTTTTTTCCAATGGAAAGTAATTTCCTTTACTATATGTTAACCAAACCACCACAGCACACTGCCAAGCAATACTAGGATTTGAACTTTCAGCCTACTGAGTGACAGCACATGACCTTGACCATTAGGCCAGAAGTGACTGTTCTGCACCCAACCATAACTATAACATTCTGATCAAACATCTTGCAAGTCTGACTCTTTGAAGTCATTATGTGGAGAGACCATTGCAATAACAATCTCTATCTCTTCGATCCCTTCATGGGATAGAAGAGCGAGAAAGAGAAAGTGACAGGACCGCAGGGGAGCCAGGAGGCCTGCGCGGTACTAGCTGGCTCCCACGTCATTGCTCCCACAAACTGCGAGCTGCTTTAAATAGCAGCTCCCTGTTTGTGGGAGCAATGTTTTCATCTGTTTCCCAGCACACATATTTGAATGCAGTGAAACTGATGAAAACTTCACTTTCTGCAAGTGAGAGCTGTTTTACAGCCCTCACTTGCAGAAAGTGAAGTGTTTGCTCTGACTTGGTGAGAGCTGTGAAAGCTCCCGCCAAGCCATAGCAAACAGCTATGTCCCGGGGTTGGGTACCCAGGACATAGCAGGAGCCAGCCCAGGGGATGGGGGTCCCCAGGGCCATCATTGCCTCCACAAGGGGGGCCTTGTTGTCCCCCCAATGATTACATTCGCCCCGGTGGAGGTAGTGGTATCCGGGGCTGGGGGTCCGAAATGGAACCCCTATTTTATTTAAATTCAGCCCCGGGGAGGTGGCGGTCCCTGGGGTTGCGGGGGGAGGGAGCTGGGGTACCCACTTTGCATTTAAATACTTGCTAGCCCTAGTGAGGTGGTTGTCCCTGGGGGGGCTGGCAGCCCGCAATTAAATATTTCTTAGCCCCGGGAATGTAGTGGTCCCCAGGGCTGCGGGTGGGGGCACGTGCCCCCCCTGCATTCATTATTTTATAGCCCAGGGAAGTTGGCAGACCCTGGGGCTGTAGAGGGGCTGGGCGCCCAACCCGCATTTAAATACTTGTTAGCCCAGCATTCATTATTCTATAGCTCTGGGGAGGTGACGGTGCACCGGGGTAGCGATGGGCCAGACGGCCCCCCTGCATTTTAATATTTGTTAGCGCCCAGGGAGACAGCAGTTCCTGGGGCTGTGGGGGCCTCATGGCCCCTGCATTCATTATTTTATAGCCCCATGGAGGCGGTGTCTCAAGGGCTGCGGGGGGCCACGTGCCCCACAACATATTAACACACATGTTAACAAAGCCCCAGGGAGGTGGCAGTCCCCGGGGGGCTAAAAATGCTCTGTGGGGAGCCATGCGTCTCCCTTCTTTATTTTTACATGACCCTGTGGACCCGGCCCACCCTAAGGCTGTAGTAAAACAAGCACGGGAGCCCATGCTTGTTTTTTTTTTTTTTGCAGTGGATTTGCGGATCCACTGCAAATTTGTTCAGAAAACTAAAAGAAAAAAGCCTTTCTTGCCCTTGGGGGTCCCTCTAGGACCCCATTACCAGAGCTAAGGAGTCAGAGTTTCCCTACCCTGGCCCCTTTTCTTTTTTTTTTTTTTTCTTTTTGTGGAACTGGGCTGAAGTCAAGTCCCAAGATGGCTGCCAACACTTCCTGGTTGAAGTTTTGGCAGCCAATCAAATCTCTGCATTTCCCTGCATGAGCTCCTGGTTATTTGCAAACCCTTCACGCATCTAGATTTCTTTTATTTAATATCTCAACAACTACTGAATGGATTTACACCAAACAACAAAAAACACTCTATCAAAAGCACTCTTTCTGGACCAAGAGCTAATTTCCTGCCAAATTTGGTGTAATTCCGTCCGATGGGAATTATAATGGGAAACACCCTTTTTTTTTTTTTTTAAACCCCTCCTTTTTTTGGGCCCTCACTTGACGGATCACCCGAAACCTTCCATGTACAACAAGATTCCGTGGAACACTTTTTTTGGAAGTTTCGTGAAGATTGGTCAAACAGCGTCAAAGGCACAGGCAAGTCGAAAAACGCATTTTCAATGGAAACATGGCCCTAACTATAACTACCTACCTACCTGCCAGCGTCCGTCAGTAGGATCTGTCTGTCTGTCTGTCTATCTATCTATCTATCTATCTATCTATCTATCTATCTATCTATCTATCTATCTATCTATCTATCTATCTCACCACAGGAAAAACAATTTACCTTGTGAAGAAAGCTCTTCTTCTACGTCCCAGAAAATCAGGGGCAATCCATTCCCTTCCCTGTTCTGAAAGTGGTGTTTGCTGGAGCACATCTTTGTCCAGGAACAAATTCTGTGTAAACTTGTGGTCAGGTTGAGAGGTAGCCAGCCAGTTTACTGCAAATGCATTAGTATGTTAACAAATATGTATACCTGGACCTTCACATGTCAATTTGTACAGGTTAAGGTGTCCAAAGGCTTTCTTGTAATCAATTCTGTTTTTTTTTCCCCACAGTAATTGTGATCTTAGTTTGCCCTAAAAGGCCCCCTAACCCACAGCTGGAATCACTGCATTGTCAGGCTCTACCCCAGACCAATGTTTCGAATCACAAGTGAGCCGGACACAGACAGCGAAGAGCTTGATGCCTCTCTCTGTAAGTTACTTTGTTTGCACGCCTAAGTAGTAACCAACTAATGTGGGACTAACTACAGTGAAGTCTTAGGTTCTCAGCATCTTCATGGTCCAATGACAATGGCCCTATCTTCAGCCCTCTTGAGTTTGAGTTTTATCTTCCCCATCCACTATCCAACTAGTCGAGGGCTCGCTAGCAAAATAGAGACCTTTCCACTCTCCCCAGAAGTACCTGAATTTACGAGTTCCTGGGGTTCGAGTGGCATGGAAGGCCAGAGTGTCTTACAAACTGTGCTTAGTATCAAGGTGTAATTGTGGGTCGAGGTACCCCCAACAAATTCCTCTAGTCAGGCATAGACGAAGTTTTGTGGGTCATCGTAGTCAAGCATATCCCCCATAGGCTATGAGGACCGGTTTCAAAGTTTATAAAACTCATATCCTACTTTGACAGAGATGATACAGCAGGTCAAGCATCTGGGACCATTTAGTGTTATTGACCATGTTAGCTGATTAATAAATAGAACAGGTTGGTTTAAAATATATAAATGAAATTTTCAGCAGGAACCAGGAGCCCTAAAAAAGGGTGGGGCGTGCTTGTAACCTCTTCACTTACAAACCTGCCTGCAGTGGGTTTTAAAGGTAAGTGGTTTGAAATAAGAAACCTTCAGTGGATCCCACTATACTATTCAACTTTAGACCCATTTCACTTCTTCCCACTGTGGCCAAAATGCTGGAGACACTGATTAACTGTCAACTCTCAAGCTATTTGGAACAGTTTAGCCTGTTACACCCTAGTAAGTAGGGCTCCTTCCCCGACACAGCACAGAGACTTATTGGAAGTGTCTGATTCCATCAAAATGACACTGGACCAAGGTAGCAATTCCGCCCTCATATTATGAGATCTATTGGCAGCATTTGATATAGTTTATCACACCAATCTCATGCAACATCTCATGGACAGAAGTGTTGGTGGCCAGGCATTAAGTTGCAGCCTGTCCTGTACATAGAGAGCCGGCAGGTTGAACCCTACTCTTTGGATAGAAAACCACTAAGATACAGAGTGCCTCAAGGTTCCTCTTTGAGTCCTACTTTATATAAGATTTATACAGACCAGTTGGCTCCCCTAGTTGGTTCTTTTGGCTTCAAGGTCATCTCATATGCAGATGATACCAGAGATCCTTTTGATTAAGAAGGAGTCTGTTGCGGTTCAAGAAACTGAGAAGCTTTGTCTATCTAGGGTATTGGACCGGATGCAGCACACAATCTAAGATGCAATTCGGATAAGACCGAAATTATGCTGTAAGGGTCTTTTCAAGGTGGGAGAACTGTTGGCCTACCCCTCTGCCTACCCCACCAGAGCCTGCCACAATAGCTAAATATGTGTGCAAAATGTGATAATAGGCTTTCATTTAAGTCCCAGGTTTCTGTGGAGATTGGTACCCTCTTTGCTGTGCTGAAGTCGTTTTAACAATGTATTTCTCTTCTTCAATTTGATAGCTGGAAAATATTGGTTCACTTCCTAGTTACATCAAGATTGGACCGCACAAATATTCTCTACCTGGGACTTCCAGGTCATTCGGGTAAACTTCTGCAGGCTGTGCAGGCCACAGCAGCTCACCTTCTCTGAAGAGTCTCCACCGTGACTCTATTTTGCATCATCCTAAAAGCTGTCTGTTGCCGGCTTTTTAAAGCACTTGTGTTGCTCCACAGAGCTTTTCATACCGCCAGTCCTAAGTAGGTGTCTTAGATTTTGTTCTCCATTTAGGATTCCCCGTTCATCGCAAGCTCTTCTGGTTGTTACGCCAGGTTAGGTGCTCAAGGAGAAGATACGGCTCCTTTTCGTTTTCGGCCTCTCAGGTTTGGAATAAGTTACCGGTGAATTTTTGTGGCACATGAAATGAACTGTTTGTTAGAAAGTTGCTAAAATGTGGTAGTTCTCGCCATGTTTACTGGCAGTGGTAGAAGTTCCTCTGGGCTGTTACAGAGCCGGGGTACTCCTAGTAGGAGCTGAGCACCTTACAAATCCAGATCCCTCATTCATTCAGTGACCACAGAGAAGCTAAGGGCCTGATTTAGAGTTTGGAAGAGGGGAATACTCCTTCACAAACGTGATGGATATCTCGTCCGCCGTATTACGATTCCATTATAGCCTATGGAGATCCTAATATAGTGGACGAGATATTCGTCATGTTTGTGCGGAGTAACGCGTCCACCAAACGAAATTTGGCCAAAAATTAGGAAAAGAGGAAGTTGTGAAAAAGAACAGTGGCTCCAAAATAGACCTACTTTAGCTTATTGGTCACATCAGCGGAAAACAAAGTTAGATTGATGTGTTAATTAGTCCGCCTATCATCAATGAACGTGATTGCTCCTTCTACCCCCTCCTCCTTTGATATAGACTCTTTGTACTTTCATGTCCTACTCACTGAATTTGAATATCTGGCTGCCATATTGGAAGAAGCCCCCTACTGGCCTTCTAATGAAGTCGTAAAATCCCGCGCTCCGCAGCATTTTTGTGATTATTGAATAATTAAAATCTTTTTACTATCTGCCCCCAAAGAGAAATGAATTCAGATTTTCAAGGATGAGATACTGCTCCCAGTTGCAGGGTTTGCAGCCAGGAATGTTGTGCAGCAATTACCCCACCAGAAAAGAAACTGGTGACTCCTTTCCCCCATGCCCCATTGAATTAGGCAACAGAGGCGGCAATATGCAGGCACACAGTGGGTTCTTTCCCAGCGCCCCCGACATAAAATGCTGTGTTTAAGCAACTCATTGTCAATAGTCCCTCTCACATGCACTCATCACTGCAATCATAGAAGGCTGATGTGCTGGTAAGGGTTGTATGATGGAGCCACACACAAACGCGTTACCACGTGTTCCTTCACCACGCATGTCGGTACAATGACTTGCCTTAGGGATGCCCTGGACTTTGGAATAGTATAATTTACTATTCCAACTCCAGTCTGCGCAACAGTAGGGAAGTTGTTGGACTTAAAATCCAACACCCGTCTAACAACGTTGTTGTAACGACTTGCGTGGTAAAGGAACACGTGGTAATGACACGTTCATTGTGTTGCCCGCGTTGGAAAGGCACTGCGTGGTTCCAACTGCGTGGTAAAGGCTGTTTCCCCCGGTAAGGTAGCACAAAGGGTTCATGTGCCTACGAAGGTCTTAGTTTCATATAAAATTCTACTTATGCTCACCACTTAAATAACACGTGTAGTGAACTAAATAGTCTCTTAAGCTTAAATCGCTCGACGTTTCTATTTTATCGTCTTTATATACAATATTAAGTATTTGACATTGTAAATTATGTTTGCAACTGATGTCTTAGAAGGCACAGAAACAGCCGGTTCCAGGGGGGAGACAATTCACTGCATAAGCATCATTCATCATTTTCTATTACTGCTTCCCAACCCCTTAATCACAAAAATGACATTTACGGCTGTGGAAAAATCCGGATTATTTTGGAAGAAGGGGAGGGCAGAAGAGACATATATATTTTTTCCTTTGATCTCATTTTGGTGACTCCATAGTTGAGATTTCTAAAAATAAAAAGTCTGGCACAGCCGGGGAATAATATTTTCCTGTAAATTCTTGTAATAAGAAGTCAGTAGTGATTTGCAGCGTTTGGTAAACACTGGATTAGCGGCACATTCTACCCGAGCCATGATGCACAAGGTAAGTACAGCTCGTTGGTGGTGGGACAAAGGAGATGAGTTCAAACATTTGGGACTGAGGGGTTTAGTCACAAATTGCATCTTGTAGTATGTAAATTAGTGTTACAGTAGTTGCTGTTCTTGTGCTACAGAATGCTGTTCACAACCTGAAGGATGGAGAGCAAGAGGGAGTGGGTGGAAAATTGGGAATACTTACTGCTAAATGGGAGGGGTTTAGGCAACAGAAACACACAGTCGCGGCTCGCTGCGCTCTGAAGGGGCAGAGCGGGTGCGGCGCAGGGGGAGAATGGAGAAAACATTTAATAATTAAAAAAAATTAAAAACACTTACCTGCTCCGTTGCAGCTGTGCCGCTCCTCTTTCCCTCGTCACTGCAGGCACAGGTTTCCAACCTGCCCTGCACCAATAATGACACCTCTTAGAGCAGCGTTAGGATTGGTTGGGAGGGCCCAGCTGGGGCGCTCCGGGGCCGACTGAGACCTTGTGCCTGCTCTCTCCAGCCCGGCAACACAGTCCCGGGCTGGAGGGAGAGCAGTGCACGTGTTTGGCCGGCCCGAGACGGTCAGCCAAACATACACGCACACTGAGGGGAGTGCACAGTGCACGCCCCCCATCCCAGTCATCCCCAATGCCCGCCCCTTTTACAACGAAAGGATAATAAACATAGTTTATTATCCTTTTGTTGAAAAAAGTTTGTTGCAGCGGCTGCTACTGGTGGGGAGTGGGGCTGGGGAAGGCAACGTTCCTCCGCCATAGCGGAGGAGCCGTCCCTGCAAACACACCCACAAGCGTGTAAGACAAATGCCCATTCACAAACTACTCTGCTAAAGTTACTACCGCCCTGAAGGTGTCAAATTAGATGTAGGTGCAAATGTACTGCACTCAAACTTGGAGTAAGTCCGGCACTACCCATGGCCACTGACCTGTACTGCAGCCCGATCATATAGAAACAGCAGAGGCAGAGAAATAAGATGAGACTTCATAGGAACTAATGAAATTATTTCAACACTGGAAAAATGATATATTTATTATAATTTAAAATGTATACATACGTATTAATTAAATATTTCATTATTCTGAAGGTAAAGTAAACAATTCAAGAAAAATAAATTTCACTTTTAAACATTCAATAAACAATGCTAACTAAATATTAAAAGGTTAGTGAGGATGGAATTTTTAAATGACCATTTAACATGTTATTTATAAAGTAAATTAATAAATATATTAATTAATACACATTTAATATGATGAATAAATGTGCTGTAACATTTTATTCTAGGTTAAAAATAAAATAAATAATTTAGCATTTTACTATAAAATATTTCTATTATTTTGTTTTCAATAACAATGAGCTTTGTTAATTTTCCCTGTACTTTCCCATAGATTTGAGGGATGGGTGCATGTAATTTTAGACCTAGATGTCAATCTACACCTGGAAATGGTGAATAGCAGAAAGGTGTAGAGGTACACCTGGTGTAGTAATAAATGCACACCTTATTAAATATACGTGATTATATTTACCTCTGTGGATCTGCTCCCGAAGCATACTTTGTCATAGTTAAACCAGAAGCCCTTCACCAATTTAATGTATTTGTTTATATAACTCTGCACTTTCTTTTACCGAGTTGTAAAACCAGGTTGAATCTTAAAAAACCCTATTTACACAAGGCTCATAATATTATGATTTGATCTACAATTTCTAATCTAGAATTCATTTTGGTTTAATTCGTGTCCCATTAGGATGAAGTTCAAACACCAATTTTAGCACAGCTCACAGGGCACAAACACTGGTCCAATGATTTACTACTGATTACATGCATAGGTTGACTTAGTCAATCAGGTTTAAAAATGCAGTCATTAGCTACTAATATTCACTTCTATTACATGCCTTCCTGAGGTGAGTGAAAGTGAAGCACATGGGCATGAAGTGGATGGGATCAGTGAGCTAATATTTTATTTTATTATAACTCTGTTTTTTTTTTGTTCGGAAAATATAACCAACTAGAATACAGTGCAGTGCATATCAATGCAAGATATTACAGTATCGTTTTGTCACATTACTGGAGGACAGAGTTAACATACAATACAAGATAAGGGTCGACAGCACCCACTGCATCAATAATTTCCCTCAGACACCCCCCACCCCCGGCGAGGATCCACATGAAACCAGCCATTACACATATTGTAAATAACAGAGACATGACCTATCACGTTGATGCCGGTGTACTTATTCACTGCTCATCATCAGTACTTCCTGCAGAACTTAAAGCCTCTACGCCAGTAAACCGTTCCAATAGTGCTCCCCAGGCAATCACGTCTGTCAGTGCCCCCTCCTCCCTGCGTGTTATCCACATATATTGTTCCTCAGCCGCACCCCATTCCATTAAATCTCAGATCCAGCAAGGGATGGACAGGGAGCTATTATTTCAGTATGCATCATGCAAACCATTCCTATCCCGCTCATTGCAATGTTCTATAAAGGTCCGAAACTGCCTTGCCTGTAGGACAAGGGCGCCCATCATTGCTCCACAAAGGCCTGATGTTTGTCAGATCTCTACTGACTATGCAAACTATTCCCATTTAGTTTCATTTTGTGCCATTCACAAAAATAGTATAAGGGCTTACACCTTCGTTTGAACATACCTTTACAGTGTTTTCTAATTTGCAAACTTTTCCATGAGTAGGGCTAGAAAACCGCGCCAGTCTCAGTTTTCAGGTGTACTCATGGATAGGTTAAGTGGCTTCAGGTCATAACATTTCTACATTGTAGAATTGCACACAACATTCAGAAATGTCAAATACATTTGCCCTTGTGTAATTGCACATTTCTTTCGATTCTTCTTCTCCACAAGGTTTTTCTCGCCGAAAAACACTTTTCCCTACATCCCACCAAGTTTGAAGATGTCCTTTCCCCAATACCACCCTTTAAAGGGCAATGGAGCAAACCTCTGACCTTTTCTAGTGTCATGTTGTTGACTATTTGGAAGTATCTAGGCTCATGCAAGGGAGGAACCGACCAAAGGCAAAACTAACACACTTTCTTCAGGGCTACACTTAGCCCAGGGTGCAAGTTCACCACTTAGGGGTTTTAATAATCCTTGTTCGCCTTTGGTAGAGTGGCCCACCTCTAACCATGGCTGTGAAAGAAGGTGGTCCAAGTCTTTCCTAACAGAAAAATAGGGGACGACCGTAAGAAGAGCGCATTAAATATAATTATGTAATGTACTGCTCTGGTTTCTGATCCTAAATGTCGTACCTCACTGCCAGGATGTAGCAACAGTTGTTAGCAAAACTCGAGAGGCCACGTTATGTGTGGCTCCCAGCTAATCCCCTGCCCCTGTGTAGCATTTGAAAGCAGGGGTCGATGGGGGTGGGGGGGGGGCATTCATAACATAAGATTATAGATTAGTAAAAAGTGAATTACTGGGATGTTTTTCACCTCAGGTGTACTGAATCCTAGTTTGTTTTAACGGGATGACAGGAGTTAGCTTAGCCGTAGGCTTGTAAACTCGTGCCCCCGTCACCCAGTGACTTCTAACCTACTTAGCTTGCTCTGTCGTAGTCCATTTAATTATTTATTTCCTTTAAGATGGCGGCCTTGTTTATAGTTAGGCCACTTGTTATGGGTTCTATTATCAGTGTCACTGTGCCAAGGCGTCAAGATCAAGCACGAAAGACAAACATATAGTAGGTATTCACACTTAGGGATTTTCCCTCTCTATACTTTCGAGGGATTGTTGATATTAATTGCCGTCCCAAGTATGCCTGTTATCTATTGTTTAGGAACACACCTACATCAGGGGACCTTGTAGATCTGTATAAATACATCACACTTTAGACAGATAATCAGAGGGATTCCGACCAGAGGGCACCGCCACCATCGCTGATACCGATGCTGCAGTCATCTTGACGCTGACCCAGTCTTCGTGTCCCTGCGGAGTCTGAGATAGAGACCTCATTCCAAGGTAACGAGGGTTGGGGGCTCCTCTCATGGACACGGCTTTGGCAGATTAGGTTTAACGAACCCAGCTCTCCTTTTAGGTAGGAGGTTAGACCTATTTTCCTTAGGGTATTAGGGCATATTCCATCTTATACATATACATATATTTCTTTTATATATTGCACAATGGTGGGGGTCTTTATAACAATGACTCTCTTCTTCACAATACTGTTGCTTGGTATATTCATTATCCTAATCATTGCAGTTCATGCAACTTATCACAAATTGCAGTTATGTTGAATAAAAACTATTATAACTTCACTGCATCTGTGTTATTGCCTTTGTTTGTATGAGACATAATAAATCTGTGAGAAAAGGGTAATTTCCGTTTAACCACGACAACCCTGAGAGATCTTACTTTGAGTCCATGTGTAAGCGACTGCTACAAATCACCTTTTACTATTGTGTTTCTGGTGAGGTACTGCTAGTAAGCCGGTAAGGTTTGGACAACAGTTACAACTAGTTGTAGGAAGAGACTTAGGCCCTAATTCTGAGTCTGACGGGAGGCGGAGGCCGCCCGCCAGACTTCCCCCCTCCGAAATACCGCTCCGCGGTCGAAAGACCGCGGAGGGTATTCCGAGTTTTCCCCTGGGCTGGCGGGCGGTCTTCGCAAGACCGCCCGCCAGCCCAGGGGAAAACTCCCTTCCCACGATGACGCCGGCTCGTAATAGAGCCGGCGGAGTGGGAAGGTGCGACGGGTGCAGTTGCACCCGTCGCGTATTTCAGTGTCTGCTTTGCAGACACTGAAATACTTTTAGGGGCCCTCTTACGGGGGCCCCTGCCGTGCCCATGCCATAGGCATGGGCACGGCAGGGGCCCCCAGGGGCCCCGCGACTCCCCCTCCCGCCATCCGGTTCCCGGCGGGAGAACCGCCAGGAACTGGATGGCGGGAGGGGGAGTCGGAATCCTCCATGGCTGCGGAGCGCGCTCCGCAGCCATGGAGGATTCCTACGAGCGGCGGAAAGTCAGCGGGAACCCGCTAGCTTTCCGCGTCTGACCGCGGCTAAACCGCCGCGGTCAGAATGCTCGTAGGAGCACCGCCAGCCTGTTGGCGGTGCTCCCGTGGTCGGTGGCCCTGGCGGCCAGCGACCGCCAGGGTCGGAATGACCCGCTTAGTCACCTACAAACGAAAGTACTGTCATCCTGAGACCAGCAGTCTTGCTCAGAGCAAGAGTCCAAACTACGACACAGGGTTCTGAGTGACATCATAGACAAGTCAAGCTTCACTCTCATTGTCTATTTCATTTCACTCAGAAACCCTCAGCTCCCGTAAATCACTGTTTCCCATCTACAATTCTATATATTTCAGTTTTTACATACATTTAATAATCACAATTACAGCATTTATTTCCTACTACAGTTCTGGTAAACCCTAGTGGAAATTTGTAAATGAAATCTACATGAACCAGTCATTGACTGGATTGCAACTCCTTAGTCAATTTGTCTACAAATGAGTTATGTTTAAAACTGCAAAAAACTAACCAGTAACGCTATAAACTTATACCAACTTTTCCATATACTACTGCTACAGCTTGAGCACCATTACAGGCTGCAACATCACAACTGTGATAAAGAAATCTCACTGTGAATCAAGAGGAATACTCACAAAAGAGATTCAGAGTTTTAGAAACCTCCCAAAAGGTACATTATATAATGTTCAAACGCTGGTAAGTGTTGTCACTTTACTGAGACCAGGAGGTTGTTCATGACTTTTAGAATGTCTGGAGCTGCATTATGGAATGTTGGAGGGAGAGCTGGGAGAAAAGACAACAGGCTAGACACAAAAAATGTTACCATTGCAACATATGCTTTATTGTTCTGGCATTTAACTATTTTATATAACCATTAGTGGAAGAAGCCTTCATTATAGCAGGCTCACTTGAAACCTATCTGCCAAAGGCCCAAGAATGGTGTAGTGGATCAGCCTGAAGTTAGAAAGTAACAGGCAGATGGAGGGGAAGACAAGAGAGTGACCTGAAAAGTGAATGCAGCGGACCGAGGCACAAAAGTGGGCCAGGAGGTGAACGCACAAACATCTCTTATGTAGGCGACACAGGGCAGAAAAACTGCAAAAAGCGTGCAAGCAGTGCAGGGATCTCGAGGTAGAACAGCGAAGGTAAGCTCCCAATATTTAAATTAATTACACACATTGCTGAAAGTGGGCAAACAAGAACTGCCCCCAGACTGCTTACCTGCACCAAAGAAAAAAAAATAATGTAGGAACAATATTCCCATTCAAAGATGCTGCTCGTATGCAGCAAAAAAGAAAACAAAAAATGTATGCAAGGAACAGAGGAAACAACCATAAAACAGAACAAGCATTTGCAATGCACTGGGTCTCGCGTTTGCTTGAGTTAGAGCTATTAGCGTTGTAAATTCCTAACTGGACTTTACTTGCCACATAAATTGAAAATGAAAAGTAAAACAGTTGACCGAAGCAAGCCGATTCAAAGCACCACGGCCGCCGTGAGCGTGAAAGTGAAAGTTATTGGCTCCCTGCATGAAAGGTAAACCGAATTTGGAGGAAGGGTCATCAAACTGTGTAACAGGAGAAAGTGTGACGTAGTGTGATGGCCAACAAAAATGTTCACTTAGTTAAATCGCCTGGGAGGGAACTCAGCACAAAAAGGAGGGGCATTTCACAAAATGCACCAATAAAAATGAAGCATTTACGACAAGTACAACAAAGAATAAATAACAATAGTGGGCGTGGTTAAAAACCCATAGAGTGATTACAACAGGCCAGAGCGCTTGCGCACTCAACCCTAAAAAGGAGAAGTTAAGGCAATAAAAAAAAGGAAAATAAGAAATCCCAGTAAATAAGAAGAAGAAATGCAAGAAACATGTCAGAAATAGAACTAACAAGAGCCCCAGCATCACCAATATTGACATCACTAACACCATTATCGCAACAAGGACGGCACAGGAAGCTGATGGGAAAAAGTTATCACAAGCTGAATATTTAGGAAGTCACTACCATTTGCTATGTCACACACCAAAAGCATCAGGGCCGTGATGGGACAAATGGAAGCTCAGGGTTCAACATTACCTACAAACAACATGTAAAACATACACAGATGAACATGAACAAGACTTCTTAGTAAACCTCATTGATGATAATGTGGAAGCATTATTGATGACTTACCCACCAGAACACAAATAAATGCATGAGGACATCATTAAATACTTGAATAACCATTCTGACTCACATAGAACTACTGATTTTGAAAGATAAACATTCACTAGGGCAGGCTAAGGTAAAGAAGAGTCAGTGGGTGATTTTGCAATAACATTGCAAAAAACTAGAACCAAATTGCTAAAGGAACCTCTAAATAAATGCACTAAACATTTTGTGGATGGTACGTGCGGAAGTGCAGTGAGAACCACAGGGAACAGACACAGATGCTGCAAGAAGCTTAAAAACAGAAATAAATGTCAAATGATACAGTAAGAAAAAAAGTCCTGTTATAAAAAAGGTAGCATGGAAATTGTGCTGTAAGTGTGAGATAGTGTCCCCCATTCAAAATCTTGTTCAGCGGCAGGATGAAGATGTTGAAAATGTGGACAAATAATTATTTTTGATCTCTTTGCAAATAAGGGTAACATTTGGAAGGTTAGGAGAAAATATAAAAATTGATAGAAGAATTGACAAATACATATTATGTTAGGTAAATGAAAAACTGAAAACCAAATAAAGTAAAAGACGTTTCACTAGAAAGTAATTTTGAATAATACCTATACAGGATGGATGAAAAGAGATATGAATAAACAAAAAGAAAATATACATCTTGATCTACTAGAAAGGAAGAAAATTAAAAAAAAAACTAGTATCTGTACAGCATCAAGTGAGACAAAACGCTGCTACATTTGCATTTCATAGTGGAATTACTTGCAGTCTAGAATGCATTTCAGAATATACAGGGAAATTACCAATAATCCAGTACTTCACCCAAAAGTAGTGAATATTTTTTAGTGGAGTGTACATGAATCGGTCACTAATTTGAGCAAGTTCCAGGAAAGAATTGAATATGGAAATACTGTGATACGAGAATAAACACATGCATTGAAAGGAGAGATATGGGCACCCTGGCTCCCAAGCAATGTAACTGTACAAGTTATAGATTTAATAGTCGTGACATGTAAACTAACAGAATGTCGTCAAAAACACATTTCCACAGTTGTTCAAAGGCTTAGACAAATTAAAGAACACACCGATAACACTACATGGTAATTAATCTGCTCACACTCCAGCACAAAATCATAGAAGGTTACTGTTGTACTTGCAAAAGAAAGTTGAAAAAGAACGTCTGTGAAACAAGATATAACTAAAGAGCTATCAGGCCTGACACCCTGGATATCTCCAATTGTAGCAGTGTCAATACAAGGAAATGGAAAAAATGCATCTGTGTAGACATGCGGGTGCCAAAACGACATTTAAAGATATCCTGGGTCTCTGTAAGGAGTATGATAAGTTCCTCATCAGGAGCGATCATGTTTACCTAATTAGACATGTTTCCATTTTAATTAGACAAACAATCGTGACATATCACAGTTTTCTTGACACACATTTTTTTTCCAATCCAAAAGATTTTCTTTTGGAATGTTAACCCTTGCAGAGGTAATTCAAGAAACAGAAAGATAATAAGGCCAGGAAAGAACAGTTTGAACTGCAATGATGGCATTCTCATGTCTGGAATGAGACAACTTCATTCTTCCCAGATCGCCCTTGCAGCCATTCCCAAGATCCGGAAAAGGACAGCAGGAGGAAGATCTTTCTCCTACCTCCCAGCCCAGACATAGAACACACTACCTCTCTAACTCCTGCAGACCACATCACTGAAGCAGTTCAGGAAGGACTTCAAGATCTGGCTCTTCGACTGAGCAGCACGCCCGCAAACAGCGCCTTGCGACCCTACGGATGATTAGCTGCGCTACAGAAATCACTGATTGATTGGCAAAATGTAAAAAGACATGATGATACCCTGTCAAAAGTATATGCAGAAGTTATGGAAGCAGGTCTCGTATTAAATACACACAAATGTGAGTTTACCAAAAGGAAATAAACTTTTTTTTTGGCAACATATTTTCAAGAGAGGTAAAATGGGCTTGTCCAACAAACGTAAACACTATTCATGAAACAAATGCATCCTCTTTGTTGGGAATGACTAGTCACAGGGCTCATTACACAACACAATTTGCAGCAATAAGTAATCCACTTTGTTGGACCTGCCCCTTTTTGCAGGGTTATCCCCAAGCTGTTTGCCTTTTTCTTCCTATTTTGACTGACCTGTTGCGTTGGTTTTAGGACGGCAGGCACTTTATCACTGCTAACCAGTGCTGAAGTGCATATGCTCTCTGTCGTAAATGAAATGGTGATTGGTTTCTCCATGATTGGCATGTTTGATTTACTAGAAGGTACCTAGTAAAGTGCACTATGTGTGCCCTGGGCCTGTGAATCAAATGCTATTAGTGGGCCTGCAACACTGGTTGTGACACCCACGAGTAGCCCTGTAAAGATGTCTCAGACCCCCCATTGCAGTGTCTGCGTGTGGAGTTTTAAACTGCCATTTCGGCCCAAACCATCCCTTTTACTACATGTAAGTCACCCCTAAAGTAGGCACAAGGCAGCCCCATGGGCAGGGTGCAGAGTATTTAAAAGGTAGGACATGTACTGGTGTGTTTTACATGTCCTGATAGTGAAATACTGCTAAGTTCGTTTTTCACTATTGGAAGACTTGTCTCTCCCAGTCAGTAACATGGGTATTGCCTTGAAATATCTCTTAAGTGTGGCAGCAGATAGAGATATGGATTTTGGGATCTTTGTACTCACAATTTAAAAATACATCTTTTGGTGAAGGTGGTTTTTAAAATTGTAAGTTTGAAAATGCCACTTCTAGAAAGTGGGCATTTTCTTGTTTAACCATTCTGCATCTTCCTGAGCTAGACTGATGGAAGGAGCCGACACTTGGACCTGAATATGGCTGTGCCTGCCTTACACAAAGCAGTCAGTCTCCAGCCCCCTGTAGTGTGTCTGGGGCCAGGGCAGGGAAAGGCTGGGTCTTGTGCGTGACAAAGACTTCTCTTTGAAGTTTGCCTACTTCAAAGACAGAAATAGGTATAAGTTCTGGACGTCTGACACCACAAAGTTAGAACACTTCTGGACTGAGGACATCCTGCCAGGGAGAACAGCTGGATGCTGTAGGAGTGACTTCCACTCTGCCTGTTGCTTTGTTGTGCTGGCCTGCTGCTTGCTGCCTCTGTCCTGGGAGTGGAAGGACTGGACTTTGCTTCCTATATTCTGCTTTCCAAGGTTCTCCAAGGGCTAGAACTGATCTTGCCTCTTGTTAAGACGTCTCAGGGTCGTCAAAGACTTCACCTACCAGCGCCTGGGCTCTCTTGCTGAGAGTCCTGACTTGCCAAGTGGTGCCAAATTGAGTTCCTGGGCCTTTGGAAGTGAGCTCTGGTGCAACTAAGAAGAAACTTAGCACATTGACTCCAGAGCGACTTCTGAACTGGCGCCACTCTCCGACTCCGCACTGCTGCCTGCACCGGAGCCCTGTTCCCCACTGAGTGCAACGACCGCGACCTGCAACACAGGCCCAGCGACACTGCAGCACCGCCAAAGCCTCCCCACAGTGTGAGTCCCGAGTGCCATGTCACGTACGTCCGTGACACCCGACTCCAACTCGGCTGCAGCACCTGTGCCTCTGTGGTGGAATCGCGACACAGCAAAGTCGATGCCTCACATTTTGTCCTGCTAGATTCATCGACCATGCCGGGTCATAAGGAACCGAAGCCTCACCTTCCCTAACGAAGGAGTAAGGAACCAACGCCTCACCTCCCCGATAACAGTAAGGAATTGATGCTGCACTGGCTCCAGCGACGCCTCACCTCCACGACTCCATGCAACGTCTTTGTTTGCTCATCGTTTTCCAAGGTACTGAACCTGGGGTCTGTGCGACTCCATGCCCAGCCCACACTCCCTCATGAGCGGCATCTGACTGTTGGGAATGACTCAGTCAAGATGCCGTGATAGTCCCACTTGGACCTATTGTGTTGCTAAGTGTTCTCCTCAAATTTAAACATTGAAAATTAGCATCTTTACTTGTGTATGTTAGAATTTTCTCATTTGTATCTTGTTTTAGTCAGATAATTATTGGCTCTTTTTCTAAACTGGTGCAGAGTATTTTTGTGGTGTTTTCACAGTGTTATGTGTGGATGAAAAAATAATTTACGCATTTCCTATGAGATAAGCTAGACTGCTCGTTCCAAGCCTTGGGAGTTTGGTTGGATCCCAAACTCACCATGGAACATCAAGCCAAGAGAACGTCAGCCACCTGTTTTGGGATTCTTAAGCTACTAAGGAAGATTATTGGTCTGCTTCCACCATTGGCCAAAAGATTGGCCGTACAAGCCCTAATTTTATCCAGATTAGATTATGGAAACAGCCTCTTTTTGGGATCTCCAGGTTATGTGGTTAACAAACTGCAGGTGGTACAAAATGCTGCAGCACATTTGCTCTTTAATTTGCCTAGGACCACATCAGCTAAAAAAGCTCTGATTGAACTGCACTGGCTTCAAGTAGCAAAAAGGATAAAGTTTAAGGCTCTTTGCTTCTTCCACAGAGCTCTATATAAAAAGGATCCTCATTATCTAAAATCATTAATTTCACTATATACACCCACAAGAGTTTTGAGATCGGCCTCTAAAGCCCTGGTAGTGGTACCCAAAGTAAAGAGAACATCATGGGGAGGAAGATCCCTGAAGTACCAGGGAGCCAGACTTTGGAACTCTCTACCCACGAATATTCGCATGATGAATCAGGAGACTGAATTTAGGAAGGCCATTAAAACCTGGCTATTCTAAATTCTTCTAAGTTCCCCCTCTCCAGTGAAGTTTGAGATTCCTCCAGTATGTTCTAAACTTTTCAAACTGATCAGCGCTACGAGGCCTCCGGGTAGCTGGTGCTATATAAGTCACAATAACATAACATAACATAACCAAAGGGGGTGAGCAGGAGTTATCATAGCTGTGCGAATCCCTTACCCTGATTAGAGTGAGGGTGCCAACCACTGCCAATTAGATACCCCATTTCTAACACACCTCAAGAACTAAAAAGGGACATGTTTTAAATGGAAAAAGAAAGGGATGAATTGTTGAACACAATAAAAGAAGCCACCTCTTCTGCAAAGTACGCGACCTCTAATGGCCCACAGTCGTGCACAGAACTAACAGTGGACACGAGTCCAGTCGGGGTAGGAGAGATACTTGCATAGCATAAACCAGGCATAAGTTCACTGAGATGCAAAAGGCATACTTGGAAGCTGAAAAAGACAGTTTGGCATTAGTTTGGGCATGTGAGCATCACTTGTTTCTGCAAGGTAACCGTTGACAATTGTCACAGTACATCAGGCACTTCTTACCAAACACAGTAATCCAAAAGCAAAAATGGCACTGAGAAACGAAAGGTGGGGAATATGATCTATGTATTAGGATTCCAAAATTGGCAAGGAGTACAACTCAGCTTACTACAGTTCACGTCCTCCATTTTCAACATGTAAAGTAGAAAACATATTCTCTGAGGAATGCACACAGTTTACTATTAGACAAAAGCCACCACAAAGGCTAACAGGAATGGAATTAGAAAGACGTTCTTGTGAGGATTGACATATATAAACTCATTAACAAAGTTTGAAAAGGGGGCAAAACGAATTAACAAACAATTAAATGTTTGCATACAAGCAAGGTCAAAATGCACTAATTATCTCAGGGGAATGATTATACCACAGCAGTTACAGAGAAGAGTGGTTGAAATGGCATATAAGAGTCAGAGTGCCATTTATCTACAAAGAAATTTATGAGAGAAAAGATCTGTTTTCCAAGTTTTTATTCTCTAGTAGATGAAATGATATAATCCTCTCTGATTGATGTCAAAGCTTTGGAAGATCTAATACTACATGATGTTGAAGGCATTTGAGAAATTATATTCCGCTTGATTGAATATTAATCAGAGAAAGTTCCCACTCTGTCCTAATGAAGAGCACCATCCTTATATGTAATGGTTCCCTTCTAAATAAAGGTCATGATGAGCAAGGCAAGGTCTTGGCTTGTGGTGGGCATATATTTCCAAATTTCCCTGCTAAACTTTGGAGTCCAGAAGTGGGCAGTGGCCTTTGCCACTTAACTTCTCTTGACTGTCATTTTGGGATTGTAGCGAGCTAGCCAGCCAATACCCTGGCTGGGATGGTTTCTGGTCTTTCACAGATCAGAGCTGGATGGTTCTTGAAACATGACACTTAGCACTTCAGGCATAGAACTAGCAATGGGCATCTAGTTTGGCATTTCAATTTTCAAAGCTTCTAGGACCTACAAAGCAAGTGTAAAGCCCTTTTATCATAATAAAGGGCAATGGTAGACACAAGTTCAACAACGTCAAGAGACAGACACGGCAAATAAAGATCAGGGAGACATGGAATTGGATTATTTGGAAGGCTGGCCAGTAGTGGCTGAGGCACAAAGGTATTAGGTGGGCCTTCCAGGCCAAGAGCCCCAAGAGGCCAAACAGAGTACAGCCCAGAAGGAAAGTTGGAGCATCCAGAGAAATTTAGGATGGTGTTTTGGCTAGAGGTGGTTTCACCTTTTACTAACCATCTTCTATGTCCTTTATTGAGGCAGTACTGGAAGTATGTGTGCAAGTATTTGTCTGAAAAATTACCAATACAAGTGAAGCTGGTATTGAATGACTGAAGACACCTCCAGGGTTTTAGCTATACCTTGGCCTCATTTTCCCCAGGTTGCGAGCATGTCCTCTGAGTTCCTGTCACTCACAATGGTGTCACCCTTTAAGGGCATCGTAATCCACTGACTGTATCTTTTAAGTCTCAAACCTCACAAATCTCAGACTTGAGAGGTCCCAAAGAAAACTCATTAAAGAATTACACCGCAGTGATACTTAAGTGCAACTTGTCCAATCTTGTGATCTGAGAACAGTTACAATTTTTCACTGATTTTGGTTCTTTTACCAATGTTTAGACCAGTAAGGGATGTTGGGACAGCCTTCCTTTGTCATTCATGAATCAGTGGGTAATAAAGAATGTTTGCCACTTAACTATGTGGAAAATGGCAGTGAAGAAGCACATATAAAGGCTATAAGAGGGGACATATTTAAAGTAAAACATGTTAGCAATTCTTAGACATCTTCCATAAACTGAAGGCAGAAAGATACTGAAACATCTTCTCTCACCATTAGGTAATCAGGAGGAAGATAGTGAAGACAATGTGAATGAATATGAAGGAGCATTAAGAGAATTAGATATGACGCATGGAAAGAAAACAAATGAAGTTATAAGAAAGACATTGATTTCTTGGTAAAAATCCATATTCCAAGAGAATCTATTGATGATTTCATAGCCCTGTTAAAGTCAATAACTGCACCTTGTAATTATAAGACATTTTAGACAAATTGTTAAAAGACTGCCTTGTCCAAGCTAGTAGACTCACAGAAGAAAAATGGCTATTGAACTAAGGATTCAACCACACAAAAAACTTGCAAAGAGGTTTGAATTTATGTTTCAGGACACAAAACAATCAGGATTAGGTGTTTAGGATCACACAAATATTTTCAAGTGTTAGGAAAAATGGAAGATACCAATTATGGTCAATTCAAGAGTATTACATTAAGTAAGAAAGAGATTACAAAAGTAAAAAACAAAAGTAAAGGACGACAGGGAAACAATGCATTATAGATGTGGCTATGAAAGGACATATAACTGCAGAGAATGGTTGTCCAACATAATATCAAATATGTTTGTAGGAGATGTAAAATGTAAGAATACTATGCCCGGATGTGCGGAGGTAGGACAAGTAACGTATATAAGTATAAGAGACAATTGAAAACTGTCTCTTAGAATAAGACAGGATGGGAGGAAGGTGATCCTGAAGATTTTATTTTATAGATTTTTGGAATGGGAAATTATAATAATCCACCATTTTGTGAAATTAAAGTCAATGGAAAATGTATCAGAGTGATGGCAAATTTAGTTGTATGTTACACATTAACATGATATGATATGCTCTCTGTGTGCCAAGAGGAAACTTTAAAGAAATCTGATGTGCATCTGATGACATATGGAGGAAAACAAATTGATGTGGCTGGCTGTTTTACTGCATGTATTGAGTTCAAGGGCAGTGCATAATATCTTGTGTTTATGTAACCATTGAGGCATCTGAAAGTGTAACCCTGATTGTCTTAGCAGGAAAATCAGGAGGATAAAATAGACTGTGCATTGATCTAAGAGACTTAATCAAATGCATTTTGGTGGACAGCTACAATAAAGGGAGCCATGTTTCAACACTTTCATAGAGATACGGTTAACAGCATGTACCTTGCTAACAAGGGGTGACAATATAGCTTCCACAAAAAAGGCGTTGGCTATGCAAATATGTAACAATAGATATTCAAAGTGTTGTAATAAATAATGAAAATGTATGTAGTCCTTCCAGGTTCTTCCTGATGAAGTGACATATTGTTCCTCAAGAAGATTATCACTATCCATGCATCACATAGCCAACAAGACTGTAATCAAATGGAGTCACAATTACAATACAATGCAGTATTGCTCCACTGTAATAAAATCATTTTACAACATTTTAATAATGATTCGTGCTGGCCGCATTTGCACCCTTTTAGCACAAAAAACTGCTTAAATGAATTGATAGGTGTACAGAAATAATAGAAGAAAGGAGGGAATTCAAGTCCATTATGCAGTAAAGTGCAAAGTGCAACACAGCGGGTTAAAATGCAGTGTACGGTGGTGGCAGATATTAAAAAGAAAGAGTTCAAAGGCACACCTCATGAGAGTGAGCTTAAAAATCATGCTCTGGTAGTATGACTCCATATAAACTGGGTGTGAAGACTTAGTAATTGGAGGCTCAAGGATATTAATGTTGATAAAGCTTGGCCTCAATAGTTAAGAGTATTACAAAATGGGTAAGGACACCATGTGAGTGTCATACAAGCAGTATGAGAATGGATGCTGTTACAGCCAGCTAAGGCCCGTGGGTTTGATAAACACCAATGTATGAGAAAGTTGAATCACAAAGATAACCAGCTGCAATAAAAAAGGAGTTTGGGCAACAAAACACTGATTGAAATTACTGCCCACGTTAAAAGGTGGAATAATAAAATGGTAACTAGTGAGTGAAGTAGTATTTATCCAGGTAGTCCTAATTATAAGAAAGTCTGTGTGGGTCGATGTGCTTTTGGGCTAAGAAAAGTACCAGCAAAAAAAGATGTAAATTGTGAAAAACAAAAAAGAAGAAGTGAAAAATTGTAGGACGTTGTCCCAAAAACACTTATTAGATAAATTTCATGTTAGATCATTTTCTCTTCTTATGTATATAGTATTGTGAAGACCAAAACAAGACTTATCCGATAATATAATTTTTTTCTTTTGATATGTATATGATGTTGTGATTTCATTCACTTTTCCAAAAGTATACATTTAATATTATTATTATTTCATTGCATTATTGGTTGTTTGGTATTTATTAAAATGTGTTATAAGGAAAGGGGATATGCTGTATAGTTTAGGATTACATCACCTCCATGTAACTACAATGTTTCAGACTTCTGGATTGGAATAGATGATCTTGAACTAGACAGCAGTTTCAGGCTGGTTGCTTTGATGGATGGTTATGATTACTGCTGAAGAATAAATACCTCTTTCTGTTTACCTGGATTGTCCTGGTGGTTCCATGAGGAAGAAGGAATTTCACAACAGCATTTCCCTTAAAATCCCAGATAAGGGTTTGAATTAACAGCATTTCAAACATACGAAACAACTTACAAAAAGTACAAAAAGTTGTAACTTATGGCACCATCACCTAGGTGTATGCTACTCATGTCTAGGTTGCTCACAAAATGTTCCTTAGCAAGCAAGACAGCTGGGAGAAACAGTTATAAGTATGATACTCACAGACAGAAGAAACATAACGTTTCCTACATCTATCGTACATTTTACCCATCAAATAAAATGTGTGTAAAAAGGTAAGACATTTGTAACATTTTTTATCAGGATGGGAGGAATGTTTCATTCTGCCTGCGGAACTGGTGGAATTTTGGCCACTCCGCATTACTGTTTAAGAAATGGTTCCGGCCAAATTCCGTCAATCACCATGTGGAGGAATTTTTCTCCAGCAAGGCTCCAGAAAATGAGAGCAAGAGTTGGCGTCCCCTAGCACGATTTCCTAATGTGGGCGATTGTGATCGGTCATGACCAGTCGTGGTCAGAGGGCTGCCGCTTGAGTAGATTTTCTACTTGAGTGGCAGCAAAATCAACCCAAATGGACACGCTCTCTTGTGCAATGCATAGTGCTATTCACGCTGATATTTCAGTGCTGCATGCACTACTGCCGCTAAGCTGCAGCACGAGCTGCATATTTTCTACCCACAGAAGTTTGCTGAGTTTTTATGTGACTCTGAGGAATTACGCGGAGTGAAACTCCATGAGTTCTGATCACCTCTAATTTTTTATTTATTATTTTTTTAATACATGCTGTTCTTCTAACATTTTCTTAACACTTAGGGCCTAATTTTGAGTTTGACAGACAGGATAGCCCATCTGCCAAACTCCCGACAGGGTGGTTGCTGCCGTAGTGGCAACCACCCCGCCGGACCTATTAGGTATTTCCCGCTAGGCTGACGGGTGGAAACCAAGGTTTCCGTCCATCAGCCTAGCAGGAAACAGACAGCAGCATTGTCTCCAGCTCAAAATCGAGAATGTGGCAATGCTGTCGCCTGCAGGGTGCACCAGCACCCTCGCAATGTTCACTGTCTGCGGTAAAACCACAGTGAAAAGGCTGGCGGAGAACAAGGTCGTAACCCGCAGTGCTGCATGCAGGGCTGCTGTGGCGGATTGCAACCTCCACCTGCTGTCAACTCGTCTGGATCACCGGTCCCAACGCAGATGGGGGAACCCTGGCAGTCTGACCCCACGGGTCTTAATGTGGCATCCGGACTGCCATAGCAGCGGCGCTCCTGACTGCCACCGCAAGGCTGCATGTTAAGACCACTAGCCTCGTAATGAGGCCCATATTTTTATCTAAAATGTTTTGTTTTCCTATGTAACTTAACCTTGTGATAACAGTAATAACTGGTGCACTTTAAAACACTTTCAACAGCACTTACTCCTATTTTATGTGCTTATAAAATTAGGGAAATCCTTTTCCACTTGTTTTTAAAGATGCACCCATTTCTAGCTGAGTTTGTGTGCATCCCATTTGAACTGGATGTTTCTGACCGCTTCTCAGACTATGACACACTCTTTGGAATTACTAAATGTAATCTGAGCCAAACAATGTCTCTTCCACATGTGTGAGTAATTTAGAAACTCTTCATTCACATACTTGTGTCTGTACTCTGGGTTAAGTTGCATCTTTTCCTTGGCAGTTGTACGCCTCAAATGTTCCCTTGTGAATCTTACCCTTCAAATGCCCTCTTCATCTTGTGTCACATCATAATTTATGATACATTGTCAGCTAAATGAGGATATAACATTAAATGTATTGTCTGTTCACAGTGCTTCCTTGACTTATGGCCTAGGGACCCCTGGGATCCGCACCACCTACTTAGGGAGAGCAGTGCAAGTGCATTGAATAAAATATAGTATGGATGACGGGGGGGACCTAAAATGAATTTATCAAAGCTCCAACCTTCCATTAAAATTAAAATGTACATTTTTAAAAAATATTTGCATATCAAATAAAATATTTCATCATTTGTGTATTTGTTTGATGAATGAGTTTCAATATGTTTGTGTATGATTTTGTGGTTCAAATCATCAAAATTGCTGAGGCCAGGCTCCCCGGATGTGGAGGTCCTTGTATTCCAATATTGGTTCAGTGGGGTCTTCAGTTTGTGCTAATGATTAGGTGGGCGTCCACAGCTGCCAAAATGTTCACTGCCACTGGTCTACTGGATTTAGGAGTCTGCCAGCTGATCTTCGTGAGCCAGTGAGAGGCGTTCTTAGCTTTTGTCGTGGAATACTAGATATTTTACCCAGTCATACGAATGACATGCCTAGATGAGGGAAGCTTTCGATCTTTATAACTTGCTTGGGCTATGAGCCCTCAAATAACCCTACAAGTGTTGATTGTCAGCGTTGCAGAAAATTCACAATACTTCAGAAGAACAACTCACTCCTTGGAAGTCAAACTCTTGTGATGTCTGTTGGGGTAACACAGCACTCCTTTGTATGCCAACCAGTCTTGATGGTTACTGGCTCAACACCTAGGGCCTGATTTAGACCTTGGCAGTCTTACGGTCAAGTCGATGGTGTCCTGCCACCATATTAGGATGTATTGCGGCTGAGCCGAAGACTGCCACGATGGAGTGCCCTTCTTAGCCATCAGGCAGGTGGGTTCCGCAGGCCATATTAAGATGTTAACGGTGGGCAGGTGGTGTCCTGCCGGGTGGCAGAGGCAGGACATCACTGCACCCAATGGACATCGGACAATGCCAGTGGTCGTGGAATTCAGGTAAGTCTCACACACACACACACTTACACTTCACATAAGCGTCCCCTTCATCACACAAGACACAACATATACATGCCATTAACCATTGCCATTCCACTACAACCCCTACATGCCGCAAACACAGATACACGCACATCCATCCTACAACATACACACACTAGTGACACTGGACCCACACACAACACAACTACACACATCTACACAAACACACGCACACACAAGGCAACTGCACACATCACGACAGCAACTGTCACACAACATGCACATTAATTCTACATACAGCAACGCAACACAACATACACTACATCCACACCATACGCAAGTGGCACACATACTGACACAAGCACATCACCCACTACACCTCCCTCCACTTCACCCAGCCAATGGCATTGCAAACAACATACAAGTACTGACTCACACACACAACTCCAAGCACAACATGACCGGTATAGGTCACATTGCAACGTTCACACATCGGCACAGTTGACAAGTGTGAATGCACTGTCATTGTGTTGCCAGCATTAATTTGGCAATGAATAATTGGACCATAATGACAAGTGTGTATGTGTTCGATATGTGTTTTGTACCAGTGTGTCTCCGTCCATGTCTGACCAACCCGTGATCCTGACATATGCATGTCACAGTAAAACAAAAAAGTTACTGGAAGCCACATGGGAGGGACGGATATGGTGGGTAATCACCTTGTGGGCATGTTTCCTTTTGAATGCCATTTTCAAACCGAAATAGTTCTCATCTCTGGAACGAGGAAACATGCATTCTAATTATAGCTCCCCTACGTGAACAAGTGTGATCCTCTGTAAATAATTGTAGCCCTCAGTAACTAATTCTATAGGAGGCTACGACGAACTGGGAGCAGTCAAAAACAGGCTAAGCACTGGCATAAAGCACTAGACAAAATAATGGATATTTACATTTAAGAGTGTACCTGCAGCATTGAGCAGCCAGCCCCAGATTAGCAAAGTTCACTGCTGTGGTGCCAGTTTATTTTTCCGCTCATGTAGTTTTTCCAGAAGGATGCCTTATCGGAGCAGGCGCCCATAAAATGCCCCGCTCCTTCTTGGTGGGAAAGAAAACTCTGCCATCATAGTGGCAACCTTAAACCCGCCGTAATTGGCATCATAACTCTGAGCCATAGTTGTGCAGTTCAGGGCAATTACAGTCCGTGAGAGTAGATAAAACACTCTGCGCCCTGCCATTTCACAAAGGGGGGAATTAAAGAGGGAGGGCCGAGCCCAGGGTTCCTAAATACATTCCTAGCAAAAATGATGCTTTTTGTCTTTGATCACTTGCTGACCTCTGAGGTTCCTCTGTCCTTTGACTGATAGTGGAGGCGTGGCCAAGTAACAGAATTCAAAGTGACCAGGCACAGACCCAGGGAATAATGTTAGTGTGAGGGTGAGGACACAGCAGACCACATGGTTTCAGGGGCCTAGTTATCAGTGGTGCAGCCAGTACAGTGGCACCGAGGCCCAAGGGCTTGAGGGGCCCAAGTATGTCTTGCCCTGGCAACAGTTTACTTAAAAGACTTACTCAGTTGCATCTATGAGTGCTTGCCTGGGTTGTCTGAGGCCCGGCCCCTGAGATTCTTGCTTGGAAGTAAGGGGGCTCGTGGGATGAGCAATGCAGTAAAGCAACAGAGAACACAAAGTGGCACTGATGGGTTTAGGTGCTAAGTATGGAATCATACATGCACTCTAGTAATCATCTTTGCACTCATACACCCATTCATCCACCCACTGACTCATTCTGGCACTTACCCACTTTCCCATCAGTTATTAGACAGACAGACACACAATCTCAACAAGCATGTGGTAAAAAATGAAAACAATAAAAGTAAAATGGGAAACATGCCACCACCTAAAATTGGTGGACATATGCTAGTGATACAAAGTAAAATTAAACATAGACGATGGCAACCATACTGCAAAAGTAATGTGTAGTACATAGTGTATTGTTTTAAATTTCCAATATAGCTGTCTAGACCATCTTGGTTTGGTAAAAACAATGACACACTAAGCATAATACCATTTCAAGATGGCTGTTCAGTAATCATCACACTAGGCAGCCATCTTCATATTCTAAAGTGTATAGTGTATATCTGTCGGATTGGTCAAGGTGGACAACATAACGCTTCTATCTTGCAACAGTGAAACAATGCTATACTAAGTATAATACCATTCCAAGATGGCCACCCAGTTTAGAAATGATGGCGGCACAAGATGCAGCACAATGCAGATGAAATGAGCGGCAAGAGAGCAGCTAAGTAGGACTGTTTATGGAGCTACAAGACTCGCTAACAAAAAAGAGAGAAGGAAAGAAATGAAAAGAGGTCTATAAAAGGGAAAAGTGAAAAAGTAAAGGGCTAGCTACTTGCCCAGACACTGATGCACACTCATTTTCAGGAAGTTGTGCACATGGCAGAAATGGGTTAAACCATGAGCCCATGCAGTACACTTTTATGTTTTCTTTTATTACCTAGAATATCTAGCAAGGATTATAACAGTGCAAATCTTCTACCGCCAAGGTTTGTCAAAGGAAGACATTTCTTAGGTTAGTAACCTGTGAGATTCCATGTCACAAAATGCATGTCTATGGGCATTAACACAGTGTAATGACAATCCAATCCTAAAGGTGTATTGTCATTAACACATGCTTTTCACAACAAATCAGACAGGCCTACCATCTTTTTCTCAACTTTCCATAAAAAACAGATCAGTCCTATGGCAGGTTTATCACAGTACAATTCTTCTACACCAATAGTTTATCTGGGGTGGTAACAAAAACCAAACCCTTTCTTACTAAGGTAATCTCTGGGATTCCATGTAACAAAATGCCAGTTTACTGCTTACAACACAGTGAAATACCAATCAACGCTTATATTATTTGGTTTAATATGTGTACTTTTACACTTTTTCAGGCCTACTAACTTTGATATCACGTTTCATAATAAATCGATCAGACCTATGGCATCTGACATAACATTTCTAAATTAACCAATCTAGCCTAGAGCATTATTTATTGGCTTGCCATGATACTCAACTGAGGCCTCCTGTATTGCACAGATGTTTGCAAACATCAGGCACAGTCATAAAATTACAAATAAGTACAAAATGACAGTTTTCATAATATTATACAACTCCTCTGAAAGAAGGATTAATCAATACAAAAACCTTTGCCTAGTATGGTAACCTGTGAGATCTCCTGTAACAAAATTAATTCCCACAACCTTTAAAACAGTGTAATGAAAAGCCACCCTTAAATGCCTATTGCCTTTAACATATGCTTTTCACAATAAAGAAGTCAGGTCTACTGCCTTTGTCATAACTTTACATAACAGATCTGGCGAATAGCCTTAATCAGTGGCTTGTCACAAAAACCCACTCAGTCCCGTCTTATTGAGCGGAGGTTTTCCCATAAGACAAAAAGTGCAAGACAAACACTATTTTTATGCTGAAGAACTCAACTTCTGACCTCTCAAAGTGTGGACAGTGGAGCAACTTTAAGCCGACCTATAGCTTTCTTACAACATTCATAAACTAAAAAATATGTACAGCGTTACATTTGACAAAACAACATAGACAACCCTTCCAAAAATGATAGAACAAAGATTCTCGAATTGCAAATCTTCAAACAAGAGGGTTCCTCACAGCTGCTACCCAACACCAAAACCCTTGTCTTCAAAGGTAATCAGTGAAAGTCCCTGTAACAAAATACCTGACTATAGGCTTTAACATAGTGCAATGACAGTCCACCCTTAACAGCCTGTTGGCTTTAAAATATGCTTTTTACAATAGGTCAGGCCTACTTCCTTTGTCATACATTTTCCTAAAAAAAAGAGAAAGCCTTTAGCCTTGATCAATGACTTGTCAACCTAACAAGCTCACTCCTGTTGTGCTCAGCATAAAGTGCAGCACAAGCATTTCTTTTTTCAACCGAAACGGACAGCATCTGAAGTTCTGACCAATCTAAATCTGCACTCAGTGAAACCAGCATTTTGGTGAAGCAAAGCCCCTCCCTCGCCAGTGCTTGCTCTGTTGATTACTAAGGTCAGGCAGCAGCTTCAAGATAGACCTTAAAAACAAGAAAGAAGAGGGGTAGAGAATGGAAACAAAGGGAATTGATGGGACAGGGAATGAAAAATATAGGAAAGACAAAAATGAAGGGAAGGAAAAGGAGAGGACAAACAGATTAAAGGAAAGGGGAGAGCAGAAATGGAGAGAGCAGAGAGTGGAGAAGTAGGAGAAAAGCGGTTGAGCTAGAAAGAAAGAAGAAGAGCAAAGAAGAAAAGGCTAGGAAAGGATAATGGAGAAATGAAGACTGAGGATACAGATGAAAAACTGAACGGTGAATGGTAGCAGAAAGAGGGAAATGTGGGTGAAAAGGGAAGGAGGTAAGGACGAGAGGGACAAAGGAGATAAAAAGCAGCAAGATCGAATAGGGTTGAGAATAAAAAGGAAGGAACTCAGGGTTTCAGAGAGAAGGGAGGATGGAGACGAGTGAGATACAGAAGCGAGGACACAATAGAGATGTAAAGCGGAAACTGGACAGGAAGAATAAATGGAGGTTGTGGGCGAGAGTTGTGGGACGAGATAAATGGATTAGAGAGGAACTAGTGACAAATGAGAGGGGGAAATTCAGTAACGAAGAGAGAAAAAATTGGGAAAGGGAGAGTGGAAATAAAGATGACTGAGATGTGATGAAGAGGGTTAAATAGGTAGAAGAGAGAAAAGATAAGTAGAATGAGGAAATCAGAGACTTATAAGTGGAGGCACTGGAATTATGCGGCCGGGGATGGACAAATTATGCAGCAGGATTGACTAAATTATGAGGCAAGAAAAAGCAAATAATGTAACGTAATATTTTGTGATAGTACTACTTCCATAATTATTTTAGCATTTTTACATATGATAACACTGTCGGGGGAAAAGGTTTCACCTCATTAGTACCACTTTATCACCCAAATAAAGCAATAAGCAACAGAGAAGTGACCAATCAGCCTTTGTCAATGGTCCTTCCTCTTCAAATCAACAAGTGTCACCACGTTTTAGTAGCTTTTGATCCGTTTCAGATAGAAACACATTTTTACCTGTCATCTTTACATTACGACTGGGAATATGGCGTGGTCTTTGCCGGTGAATGCTTTCACTGAGTATTAACTTTGGAGTCTACGAAGGAGTGCCTGATGAGAAACCCTGTGCAATGTCCATTATGCAACCAGCCATGGTATGTGCAGGAGAGCAACCCTAGGAATGGGCACTGTGCAGCCAAGGTATACGCTCTGCAGCGTCCACAGCAGAGTGGCAGATCGACCTATAGAACAGGCAATTATACAGCCATCCACGGAAAATGGTTTGCGGAGTCCACACCAGAGCCAAATGGGAGCAATCCTTAGGAAGGGTTATTATACAACCATCCTTAGTATATGCTCTCAGGAATCCATCTAGGGGAGGCAGGAGAGCAACCAGTAGGATCTGACATGTTTTTAGCCAGCCTTGGAATATGCTTCAGGTTGCCACCTCAAGCATAAACCAAGAGCTGCATGGTGCAACCCAGCCACAGAATATGCTCTGTGGAACAATCCATAGCAATGGGTAATTATAGAACAACCATAGTGCTGCTCGGATGAGACCACCCATTGTGGAACCTGTAGGAATGGGCATTATGGTACCAGCCACAGCATATGTCCAGGCGTTCACCCATAGGGGGCGGGGGAGCAACCCATGGGAATGAGCATTACACAACATGCTGTGGTCTACGCTCGGTCAAGTCCATCCAAGGGTGCCAGAATCCACCCAAGCAAAGGCCATGATAAGCAGTCAGGATCATGCCATAGCATCTTTAGGTGGACCTAAACTAATATGGGAGTCAAGGCCACCCCAATGTAATCGAAGGATACCATGCAGAGGCCTTCTCCTCCCACTTGAACACCAAAGGGATCTGGTAACAACAACTGTGATGTCTCAGTTACTATGTTGGTATCTATACGGGCCTTCTTTAATACCAAAATTGCAGAAGCCGAAGATTTACAACATGCTTCCTGAGCTATGCAAAGGGGTTGCTTTACCCCCATTCTTCAGCAGCTGCACTTTCTCCTCATGGAGTGCCAGGCCCAGTTTAAAATCTCCCTGGTGATCCATCTGATCTTTTATAGGAAAGGAGCCTAAAATCTAATAACATCTGGAGGTCCACAGTGTCCAAAGAGAGCCCTCAGACCAGCCAACCTCCTACTACTGCTGAAGAAACCAGATATGTCCTGTACGGCGCGTGGACCCTCTCGTGTACTGGAGCCAAACACTGAAAATGCATCACTCTGTATTTAAGAGAAAAAAAAAATATTCTACATTTTAGAAAAAGGCTCAAGCCCTCTATATTTCAGTGGTGACCTAAACATCTGAATTGCCAAGCGGTCCAAGGAGCCATGAGTGATGCTAGAGCACTGCATCCGATTGAAAGATAATCATTATCAAGACAAGGGAGGGACGTTTTAGTTGCACCATTCACGTCTGAGCCAAGACATAACATATCTGCCTTTTACACATCCCAAAAGCCTTCGAGAGCCTGGACAGATTGACGGAGGACCCTAGGAATCATGGATAGTCAGTGTCAGGGGTTGGCGTTCATGGACTAGCAGAAAGAGGATCTTGAAGAGACATTAGCAAACAGTGTGAGGGATTTGGACCCTTTGCACAGACAGTGTAAAGAGATTGGGAACATCTGGGCAGGAAGTGTGGGGATTTTGAAAAGACATGCAGAGATAGTGTAACAAGCGTAGGCCACGTGGACAGTGTACAAGCTTTACAGCTATGGACAGGTAGTATCCATGGGTCACCTGGGCAGGCAAGAGTGACATCACAACCAGCACCCCCACTTATCTTGTAGATAAGCTCCCCATCTCTGGTGGTTCTTGACATGGCCTCAGCCAGAACACCATCAGACTGCACACTAAAAAAAAATATTTTTAAACAAACAAAAAAACAAGACAACCGGCATTCTCTATCTATGCACCCAGGATCTGGGACAACATCCTGTGCCCATCAGGACTGCTCCAGTTAGAAATGAGTTGAAGACTCAGCTCTTTAAATAACATTACATCACAATGTATTGACCGTGACCAACCCAACTTCCTCTACTATTACTCGCTGACTTTAAGCTTGCCTTTGGCTATGTACAATGCTCAGCTGCCTTTTGGCTATGTTTGCAGAATAGAGATACCATATACATACATACATATATACATAAATACTTACATATACATAGAGTTCAGGCCACACAGATAGGCGATATCCTGGAAAGTTGGATGAGAAGTGTTAAAAGCTCAGGAAACTTTGACAAACAGAGAAAGGAACATGCAGTGTGCGGAGCTTGGAGCTTATGGATAGACAGTGTGAGCAGCTTTAGCCACAGTGATAGTGTGACCAGCTTTGGGCTACTGCAAGGTTTGTGAGGTGTTTCAGGAATGCACTGCAACAATGTAAGGAGCTTGTGTGTAATGACACCAGAGCACTCGGAAGTAACAGTCTTATATAACAGTCATCAAACTTAAATAAAACTTTTGATTATAGGTATGAGGCTCATATAAAGAACAGCACTAAAATCATGCCAGGGAAATACTGAATACTACAGGCAGTAATGTATCTACCCATCTCTACTATACTTGGGTTTTGTCATTTTGTTTACTCCTTGTATGACCAATCTTCTAGTAAGTGCAAGTAGGAAAGATGCATTCCCTCTGGCAAATCTACAGAATCCGCCATATACCTTGAAAAGAAAGTTCACCCCATAGTCAATGTAGCAGCAGAAACAGGATGTACGCAGAGGCATCTTTGCCTTTGTTGGGTCATTGTAAGGAAATGCCTCCTTGGCATGGTTACCCCCTGACTTTTTGCCTTTGCTGATGCCAAGTTCTGATTTGAAAGTGTGCAGAGGCCTGCTAACCAGGCCCCAGCACCAGTGTTCTTTCCCTAAAACTGTACCTTTGTTTCCACAATTGGCACACCCTGGCATCCAGGTAAGTCCCTTGTAACTGGTACCCCTGATACCAAGGGCCCTGATGCCAGGGAAGGTCTCTAAGGGCTGCAGCATGTCTTATGCCACCCTAGGGACGCTCACTCAGCAGAGACACACTGCTTGCCAGCTTGTGTGTGCTGGTGGGGAGAAAATGACTAAGTCGACATGACACTCCCCTCAGGGTGCCATGCCAACCTCACACTGCCTATGGCATAGATAAGTCACCCCTCTAGCAGGCCTTACAGCCCTAAGGCAGGGTGCACTATACTATAGGTGAGGGCATAGGTGCATGAGCACTGTGCCCCTACAGTGTCTAAGCAAAACCTTAGACATTGTAAGTGCAGGGTAGCCCTAAGAATATATGGTCTGGGAGTCTGTCATACACAAAATCCACAGCACCATAATGGCTACACTGAAAACTGGGAAGTTTGGTATCAAACTTCTCAGCACAATAAATGCACACTGATGCCAGTGTACATTTTATTGTGAAATACACCCCAGAGGGCATCTTAGAGATGCCCCCTGAAAACATACCCGACTTCCAGTGTGGGGTGACTAGTTTTACCAGCCTGCCACACACCAGACATGTTGCTGGCCACATGGGGAGAGTGCCTTTGTCACTCTGTGGCCAGGAACAAAGCCTGAACTGGGTGGAGGTGCTTCTCACCTCCCCCTGCAGGAACTGTAACACCTGGCGGTGAGCCTCAGAGGCTCACCCACCCCCTTTGTTACAGCACCACAGGGCACTCCAGCTAGTGGAGATGCCCGCCCCCTCTGGCCACGGTCCCACTTTTGGCAGCAAGGCCGGAGGAGATAATGAGAAAAACAAGGAGGAGTCACTGGCCAGTCAGGACAACCCCTAATGTGTCCTGAGCTGAGGTGACTCTGACTTTTAGAAATCCTCCATCTTGCAGATGGAGGATTCCCCCAATAGGATTAGGGATGTGCCCCCCTCCACTCAGGGAGGAGGCACAAAGAGGGTGTAGCCACCCTCAGGGCTAGTAGCCATTGGCTACTAACCCCCCAGACCTAAACACACCCTAAATTGAGTATTTAGGGCCCCCCAGAACCTAGGAAAACAGATTCCTGCAACCTGAAGACCAAGAAGGACAGCTGACCTGAAAGCCCTGCAGAGAAGACGGAGACACCAACTGCTTTGGCTAGAGGACTACCCTGCATCTAAAAGGACCAAGAACTCCTGAGGACAGCGGCTCTGCTCCAAAGAAGATACAACTTTGCAATAAAGAAACAACTTTTAAAGGACTGCACGTGTCCCACCGGAAGCGTGAAACTTTCCACTCTGCACCCGGCTCGACCTGCGGAGAAACGACGCCTGCAGAGGGAATCCAGAGGCTCCCCCTGACCGCGACTGCCTGCTTCTAAGAACCCGACGCCCGGTAAAGACACTTCACCCGCAGCCCCCGGGACCTGAAGGATCCGACCTCCAGTGCAGAAGCGACCCCCAGGTGGCCCTCTCCCTTGCCCAGGTGGTGGCTACCCCGAGGAGCCCCCCCCCCTTGCCTGCCTGCTTCGCTGAAGAGACCCCTGGGTCTCCCATTGAAACCTATCGCAAACCAGATGCCTGTTTGCACTCTGAACCCGGCCGCCCCCGTGCCGCTGAGGGTGTACTTTCTGTGCTGACTTGTGTCCCCCCCGGTGCCCTACAAAACCCCCCTGGTCTGCCCTCCGAAGTCGCAGGTATTTGCCTGCTGGCAGATTGTAACCGGGGCACCCCCTTCTCCATTGAAGTATATGCGTTTTGGTCACCACTTTGACCTCTGCACCTGACCGGCCCTGAGCTGCTGGTGTGGTAACTTTGGGGTTGCCCTGAACCCCCAACGGTGGGCTACTTTGGACCCAACTTTGAACCCTGTAGGTGGTTTACTTACCTGCAAAACTAACAAATACTTATCTCCCCCAGGAACTGTTGAAATTTTCAGTGTCTAGTTTTAAAATAGCTTATTGCCATTTTTGCCAAAACTGTACATGCTATTTTGCTGATTCAAAGTTCCTATGATACCTTGATACCTGAGTGAAGTACCTTTCATTTAAAGTATTGATTGTAAATCTTGAACCTGTGGTTCTTAAAATAAACTAAGAAAATATATTTTTCTATACAAAAACCTATTGGCCTGGAATTGTCTTTGAGTGTGTGTTCATCATTTATTGCCTGTGTGTGTGTACAACAAATGCTTAACACTACCCTCTGATAGCCTACTGCTCGACCACACTACCACAAAATAGAGCATTAGAATTATCTCTTTTTTCCACTATCTTACCTCTAAGGGGAACCCTTGGACTCTGTGCATGCTATTTCTTACTTTGAAATAGTACATACAGAGCCAACTTCCTACAGTCATCCAATGGTTCTTCAGTGGATGCCATCTTGGATAAGGAGGCCTAGCGCGGATACCTCAAGAACCAAACAACCAGCTTATGTTCTTTCAACAAGTGCACCAAACAGAACTATGACAAACGTTGACCCAGTAAAATAAGAGACAACACACCATACTTTTTGGAGCAAGTGTAAGTCATAGGTTGAATCAAAATGGAATAATGAGTTAATTTATGGGTGATTCAAAGGCAATCTGTGATGAACTGAGCTCAGCTGGCAGTCAGCCTGATTAAACAACAAACATCTGGAGTACATTTCAGCTGATGCAGTGCCCCAACTGGCTTACAAGGGGTACCCCACACCTGGAGACCAAAGTTCAGTAGAATATAGCCCCCACCAAGGTGGAGTTATCACAGCCCAGTCTGATATCTGCAACCATCCTAGGTGCACCTGGGGGGCTCTGGCTTTCAACTGGGCCCCAGCCGAATGCTTCCAGACTTATTATGACCACCCCCTTACTTGGGCACTGTTTGAGCACCACTCTGTTACTCCACCTGCAAGGAACAAAACGCCATCAAAGCATGAAATATGAGCGAGAGCAGGCCAGCGGCGTAATGTAAAATGATGCTCCCTCCCCACCAATATGGTGAAGAGGGGCCCCTGAATCTCCCATATCTCACAGATATTCATTGGCCTTGGGGCAGAATGGAGCCCCCTGGGGGGTCTGGGACTCCTGAAGGGTTGGAGGGGCCTCCTGCACCACAGAGGCTGCAGGGGCTGGTAAGAAATCTTAAAAGGGGTTAAGATGTAGGTAGGAGTTTCGCAGACCCCCACCCCAAAAAAGAAAGGGAGGTCACAGATGGGAGCTGGTCAATGAAAGCCACAATGCCTCTACCTCCGAAGTGGCCTGATAGGAGCAAGGAAGTGGATTGTTTCCCATCCACTCACTGGTGCAACCTCTGAACCCCTCCTTCTGCTATGGGGTGGGGGCAGGAGAGTTACAAGCTGGGAACTAGAGAGCCAGCTGCCTGCTTTGTCTCACTGCTTGAGATGCAGAAAGCAGCAACAAATGCCCTTCAGGGGTCAGAGAGCCCCTGGCTTAAGGCTGAGTTGCCACAAATAGAATTAATGAAGAACCAAAGTGGAAGCACTGTTAATGCTTTCCTTATATTCATGACGTCATCACTGTGACAGATGAATGTCTTTGGCAGCATGGCCAGGCACTTTTACGGATTTTCATAATAGCGGATGAGAATGATGTAAGAACATGCCTGGAACTACTGAAGTTAAAGAGTTTGGGCCGGCTTCACGAAGGTACTTACGTGTAGTAAAGTTACAAGTATGGAGATTCTGCACTCGCAGCGGGTGTCTCTGCACTCAGAGAGGATCGACACACGGCGTACTCTCTACAGTGCGCTGTGCAAGGATTCCACCCCAAGTGCGGAGACTACGCACTCATATCTTTACTACAGGCAGTGCTTAATTTGTAAAAAAATTTAAAATAAAAAGAAGTGCCAGGGCTCTCGTCGGAAGGCCACTGCAGTCGGCACCACGCGTTGCCCCCGCTATGCTGCCAATTATATTAACAACACAGCTACTAACCATTACACTCATACAAGTGTGACAATTCAGACTATTTCAGGCCCCCAAAATTATAAGAACGGCATTAGCAGCAGGTAATAGTGATTTTTAATGTATACTGTATTAATAATTAAGTATTGTTAAGGTCATTTCTAAATTAGCCAGACAGCGCCAACTTGTGGCAGACTGTCACAAGCATCGGTGTCGACAATGAAGTGATGGTACCAAACACCGGAAAGCACCGGCTCAAATAACGTGAGTTACCTTCATTGGCCCATAGAGTGGCTATCAGTGAGTTTCCCTAGCGAAATATTCAGTATGTTCCTTAATTCTGGAAGAAATTCTAGAAAAACTGTTCATGTAAGAAGACCTACCTAATATGCGGATATTTACTCCTTGCAATATTGTCATTATTTTATTTGTAATTAGGCATACATCAACCCCTAGTTTCCATCGAAAGTCCAACAGCTCTTCTTAGTCTGAAATTCGTCTGTGACTGTAAAACGTTTTTGAGGGCTGACATTCTTTGTCTGCTAAATCAATGTGTAAAGTTATGTTGGCTTCCATTGTGACATCCCTTTGTGTTTTTTTTTTTTTCCTGGGAACAAATGGAGCAAAATATAGGCGTCTCTCAGTGAAATGAAACTTTCACTATGTCACGGGCAATTTCACTCTTACAAATTGAATTTCTCGCTCACTTAATTGTTCCCAGATTTGGAGCTCTCACCGGAGACCCTCGGGTCCCAGACAAAGCCATAAAACCCCACATTTGGATGCATTTAGGCTTTAAACGAACAAACAATCCGCTCCCTCTGTTCCCAAGGGGAGGTCAGAAATGTAACATCCCTACATAAAATTGGCCTTGTTTTTTTAAAGTGGTTTTTCATGAATCAGCTGTTTACTAAAGTTGGCAATAGTATAAGAAATTGTGCCAATGGGCCCCACCCTGTGTTTGTTTGTCCAAGCCCCAATATGATATTATGTTCTATGAAACCGAAGACACAAAAGTAGGGTTGTTATCCAATTGAAATCTAGCTAAAATTTGCACATAAAATGGGGTTTTAAGGACTGATGCCTTTGTGGCATCATTTCTGTTTTTAATCTGTGCACATGTTGTTGGGACCCACGGTTAGGGTAATGCTGTGCGCCATGGTTATCTTGGTTGCTTGTTAGCAGGCAGTACAAATAGTGGTTGGTGTAATTTCTATTGTGCATTCATGAATTTGCAAAGTTTGTTACCTTGGAAATACTTCGACTAGGCGTGAAATTTCCTTCCTACATTGTCCACCTGCGTTTTTAAGGTCTCGCCTAGACAGCCATGCGCTGTCTCGAAGAGACGTGAGCTGTTCAGTCTGTGGGCTTCAGCCCACCCGTAGACTTTCAGTTTGCTTACTCCATCGTCGCTCTCAAGTCCTTTGTCCCCATTTGTCCATGGCATGAATACGTCATGCCACTCTTGTGTTTGACACTCGTCCCAGAGCACGGACCAAGTACATGTAAACATCCACAAATCCTATTTTGGGAACTACTTTTTTCCTTTGTTTCAGAGCACTCCACACAGTTCTCTTTTTTAGTTCACTCATTCGCTGTTTTTTTTTTTCTTCCAATACCGTTTTATATAGCACGGACATCCCCCAAATGTATTACCAGAGCGCTTTAGTTAAGCGCCCGTTACTTTACACAAGGACACCTTTGTTTTGTAGGCACAGGGAGATTAAGTGATTTGCCCAAATCACAGGAAGTTGTGCCGACGCCGAGACTCGAACCCGGTTTCCTAGCTCCATAGTCGGCAGCTCTGGCAGTAACACCACGTCGTCTCTTCCTGTCCTGAACCTCCGACTGCAAGGGCTCTTCGCACTTCACTTGCGCCCTCCTGCGCCCCTGTGGCTCTTTTTATTTCTGAGTTGTTGCACTTCATAGGAGTGTGTTTGCAGTCCCCCTCCGCCCGCTGTTCCAGTGTTCCTTGCTTCTTCTCGCCCTCCCTGCTTCCTCCCATTGGTGCTTGCCCCTTGCCCTGTTCCTTGCGTCGCTTGTCTGTACTGTCCTCCTGCCACTCCCGCAGTCTGTCATTTAACTGCCCCTGTCACCCTGGCCCATGTTGCTGTTTGCCCCATCTAGTTCTCCTGGCACGTGTGACGATATTACTGTGGCCGTCACGTTTGAATTTTTCTTTTTGTTTGGTCCTGTCACTCCCGCCTTGGAATCCCACCCCGTCGGCACTGTTGCATACCCTCCCTTCTGCTTGACAAAATTACTGCGAGACAATCACTCTTGTGTTTATTTCTTGCAGTTTGGTCCGGTTGCTTGCAACCCATGTCCCCCAGCACTGTTGTATACACTGTCGCTCTCGCCTTCCTCCCGCATGACAAAATTCTTGTGTGGCCAACCAATCTTGTTCACGGATGAGCAGTGCAGTGTATGTGGTAAACCACAAAAAAGGGAGGGCTAAGAACAAGGCCAATAGCTCCGGCATTGCTGAGACCTACTGGCTTTGCCAATGCTCGTTTTGTTTTAAGTTTACCAACTCTGTGATATTGACAAATTTAAAAAAACATAAGAACTTTGGCAAAAGTCAGCACTGCATATTTCACATACCACAACCTACCATGGCAGCCATCTAATTGTGTCTCTCAGGAAGACACTCAAAGTGCAAAAGGGGTGAATAGAAATGAAATGAGGGGTTGGGACTGCAGAGTCTTCACCAATCTGGGACCAAAGTGGCCTTCTCTGCATTGCTGAATCTGGTTGCCCAGACTGTACCTCCTTTGTATGGCCTTTGTATGCCACTTGGCAAATCAGACAAGCTTTTCTTTCTGCAAACAAGTTTCTAATTTCTGAAAGAAAATAAAACAAGGGGCACTTTGACTTGAAAGAAAATCAGTAATGCCTTTGTCAGGAGGTGAATCCTGGAGTATGTGCCAGAAATGAACACAGCTGGATATAGTCACACCTTGTCATCATACTCAGCATGCCTTCGTTTGGGAGGGGGGTGAATGAACAGGTACTCTTCTCTAGCAACTTGGGCAAGAGATAAATCCATATTAAAAGGTTGTAGGATCTCAAAAACTCTGTAGAATGCATGGCTATCGGATTTATATTTTGGCGGACGAGATATCCGTCACCGTTGTGACAAAATAACCCCCCGCCAAACACTAAATCAGGCACAATGTGTTCAATAATAGCAGAAGAACAAGTTGAGGCACCAGCAATGGCTCATCACAAGATGTGCTGTATCCTTCCCCTAAACACGCACGCATAATAACAGATTATCGATGCGCATTACAAGCTGGGCCACTGGGATGTGCCACAGTGAAGGGCCAGGGTGTACGGCACCATTGAATAGACTACGTGGAAAGGGCAAGCAACGCTGCGTTATGTACAACGATATATGGCGTATTCTTTTGCGCCTCTGCACTTTTCTCTGACACAGATACAAAAGGGATGCCAAACGGAATGCGATATATATAGGTTTTCTCTTAAGAAAGAGGCGTAGACGCATCATCATTAGTTACTGTAAAAGGTATGCGGGAAAAAATAATGGCTTTGAATTGCTTGGAAGCTCAGGAACACTATTATATGAACACAATCCATTTTAATGAAATAGTCAATCATAAAATAGGGTAAAATCCATTTTAATAAAATAGTCAATCATAAATGAGGGTGTTACATGGAATGCACACGTGAGCCTTTTTCTGCTGAGTGGAGCATCATTTCTGCAGTCACAAAGCCTGAATGTGCACATTTCTTGTAAACGAATACGTTCCTCTTTATTTTACACATCCCAGTTATGTTTTAGAGCAGATCTTCAACGCTGCCCACACTTGGTCCTATGGAACCACCTCTATCTATTAAAAAAATAGCAATTGTATGTGTATAATATCTCACTAGAAGGCTTTGTAAGGTTCAATACATAAAACCTTTCTATACTCAGAGAATCCTCCTGAAAAAACAACTGCTTTGAGAACAGTGAGGGAAGGGAAGGGAAGGGAAGGGAAGGGAAGGGAAGGGAAGGGAAGGGAAGGGAAGGGAAGGGAAGGGAAGGGAAGGGAAGGAAAGGGAGGGAAGGGAAGGGAAGGGAAGGGAAGGGAAGGGAAGGGAAGGGAAGGGAAGGGAAGGGAAAGGAAGCGAAGGGAAGAGAAGGGAAGGGAAGGGAAGGGAAGGAAAGGGAAGGGAAGGGAAGGGAAGGGAAGGGAAGGGAAGGGAAGGGAAGGGAAGGGAAGGGAAAGGAAGGGAAGGGAAGGGAAGGGAAAGGAAGCGAAGGGAAGAGAAGGGAAGGGAAGGAAAGGGAAGGGAAGGGAAGGGAAGGGAAGGGAAGGGAAGGGAAGGGAAGGGAAGGGAAAGGAAGGGAAGGGAAGGGAAGGGAAGGGAAGGGAAAGGAAGGGAAGGGAAGGGAAGGGAAGGGAAGGGAAGGGAAGGGAAGGGAAGGGAAGGGAAGGGAAGGGAAGGGAAGGGAAGGGAAGGGAAGGGAAGAGACAACACTTTCATGACAAGGAAACAATCGTTATTTCCACCTGCTTGGACTCCATTTCAATATGTTATCATTTATTTTATGATGAAGACAAAAGCATTTTCCTGGTCCATCTACTAGGAGCATTAACAGTGTAGGGTAAAAGTTGCAACATACCTGTACCAGTTTCATACCAAACTACAGCCAGTAACAGCTGAGTGTGGGCATGTTAACCTTTGCAAAGTGTCAGTGCATTGCACCACTAGTGCCAAGTTTCTTTTAGTAACTTCTGATCAGATTGAAGGAGAGATGTTTTGTTGATATCTGCTAGTCTTGCTGCAGGTGCAGGAGTATGGGACACATTGGGTAAATCCATATTTAGACAGAGAAGACTGCAGACACTTAAATGCATGATCCAATTGCCCTGATTCTAAGTATTGTTTTGTAATATATCTGTACAGGTGTTTGTTGGTAATGTTGTAAATAATATCTACATGGAACCAACAATACAAGCAGAATTATGTTAGTAGGTTCGTAAGATTAGGTGTTAGGATGGGCCTAAGGATGGGCGTAACCTGCGCAAATTGCTGCAGTGTGTGTGAAATTACAACAAAACTATGCAGAATTATGAGGAACATAATGCAACGTTGAGCTCTACTTTCTTACTGCAGAAAACACCCCTGCAACCAAAATGAACCCGAGGATGCATTTTGTGCTAAGAAAATAACGCTATATACACAGAACACGAACAGCGGCAGCAACCGGCCGCTATCGCTCCTTCAGTTCGTTTTTCCTGTCCCTTGCGGTAGGATTTTTGTGTCACATTACTCATAATTACCCAAACTGGCATAATTTTCAGTCATTTTGTGTCAAAAGAGTAACGCTAAATTACCCTAATTACTCTGATTAGACCAGTGTTGTTACAATTTCGCCCAGCCTTTTCATCATTTCCACACTGCAGAAAAGCATTAATTTTATCAACCACAGAAATATTACATTTTGAGTTACTCATCCAAATATTTACACTCATACCTTTTGTGTTACGGGCAGTTGTTCTTAGGCACATTACCCAATCAGCTGCGTCCCATCATTAGAGCTTGTGTCCTGCTGGTCATACAAGCATTTGTTCAAAAACACATTGGTCCACGGTGCACTACCTGACTTGGAGTTGAAAGTGTGGTGTGCAGCTTACATAAAGTCCTTTGCAGGCACATCAGCTTCTAAAATACTTTCTGCTGAATCAGATCTATAACTGATGGTAACTACGGGTGACTGTCACTTTTTTTTAGATCACTCATAGGTACCATGCCCTTTTCTACAGGTTATGCACCTGCCACTGAAAAACTACAAAAAGTTGTAATGCAGGCTGAATGCCCTGCAGCACATGAATACCTTGTTCTGCACAGTGAGGAATGCACAGAACACAACTAGGAATTCACATGCTGTCCAGCAGGATACTGGATGGTAATTACTTTAATGGTAATTGCATTAAGTTAATTACACTGCCCGGCCCCCAACAGTGCATCAAAAGAGGTCCTCCGGCAGGGTAGCCTGTGCATGGTGCCTGCCTCATACGGCACAAGCAGGACCCTGCAGGCAGGTGCTGCACACAGGCTTCCCTGCTGGGGAAGTTCTTTTCAAGAGCAGCATCAGGGCTCCAGGCAATACATTTCCCTTAAACCAAAGCAATTTTCATTAAGATTAATGCATCACCTAATCCGTTACAGGGCTCCGAAAAGCAACTATGTCAGGTTTTAATTTTTACCACCTGTGGCCCAGAGGACCCACCCTAATTCTGATCCATGGGCAGATTAAAAAAGGCACATTTTGCAAGTTTCAAAATTAATCTGAATATTTCACATACCCTTTTGGATTATAGATAGGGGTGGGCGTAACTCGCATAATTCAGTGTAGCATAATCACGTGGAATTACATGAAAATTCCATGAGGTTTACGATTGGATTATGCAAGAAGAGCAATTCTGCATTTAATGCTATTTCTTAGCACAAGAATCCCCCCTCGCTCTAGTGAGTCCCACTTGTACTTAATTTAAGCTGGTGGTTGCCAGTGGGCGGCACCAGTACAAATTTTTGGGGACCCGCGCTTGCTTTTTCCACATGAGACATTTACGGAGAGCATGAGAGAGACAAAACACACAAATTGGAAAGATGGAAGAAGAGAAAGACTGAAAAATGTCACAAAGGGAAAAAGCAGAAACCTGTAAGAGTGAGAGAAAAGGGCAAGGAGTATCTGGTGGTGGATTAAAGAAGCATGAGGTGGATTTAAGACTACCAGCCTTGGCATCCAATGTGTCGTTGTTTACTCGCATGACTACAGGTTTCTGAGTGGAGGTTCAGGCACCTGCACTCACTCTTTTAAAAACTAAGGGCCATATGTATCAAAGGTTTTTACCCATTCTGTGTCTATGGGAAAAAGTGTTCATACATATGGCCCTAAGTGCTGCACGCTACTACACTTAACCAATGACAACAAAGAGATTTTCAGAGTGTTTTAGTCTCTTACTGAGTTATATTTAAATTGAGTCTTGTACTGCTACTGAGTTCATGTTTACTAACTCATTAAATGACAATTTCTTTACTACATGTAAGACTGACTCCACAATATATTTTATTGTGCTTTGTCCATGTCCTAATTAATACTGTGCCGCATGCCATCTTTCAAAAATAAGCCTTGTCTGTTCGATCTTAGTTCTTCCTCCAAGTCAAAGCTTGAAAGGGAGGTACTTGCAATTCATTGGGCTCACGGTAGTACCTGGTTCTAGGGGTATAATGGACCTCAGATAATACTTGTAGCAAGGATGCTACAGTTACCTATCGACTTACACGTCGGACTCCGGAAAACATCACCTTTGTTGTCAACCTTGCCCAAGGGATGCCAGACTAAACACATTATAAACCAACCATTGGGATACCTGTAGGCAGTTTTAAATGAGTCCCAAAAACATAAGTAAGGGCTCGCTTGAGGTTCAAAGTTAACCTCGCCCAGATACAGCTAGCATTTGACGGTGGAACCGATGATGAAGAACGCCATTAGGAACTTCAGTGGGTGAGTGTCCTTTTAAACAAACAGGGATGCCCCCTCCCATTTTGAGGGATAAAAAGATCACCAATTATTGATTTAAGTGCATTCCCTCTCTATGGTTTTTGGTTAGAGAAATGGAAGTGGAGGGAACCCACTAAAAACCCTTTCGATCCACCTTAGTTGATTTTGGATGTTTCAGTCAATGCAAACTTTCTCAGAAACTCCCTTACAGGTTCTCACTCAATCTCAGTCTAGACTCAGCTAAAGCGAGTGCGACATTATCTTTCCATCCTGCCACAGAGTTACAATGTTCATTCTTCACTGTGGTCGACCTAACAGTGGCTGCCTAGAGGAATGAAGAAACACTGCACAAAGACTTAAGTCATGGGCAAAGTGGGAAATTGCCTCCTGCTAAGGGGATCCCTGGGGAAGTAAAAGGCAGGGGGGCTCCTCCGCTAAGGCGGAGGAGCGACGCCCCACTGGTTTTTCCAAAAAGGAAAAATAAAAATGGAAATTATGTGCACTACGTTACTATCATTTTATTTTTCCTTGTAGGGCAGGGCGGGGTTAGGCTGGAGGGAGGGGGCCCGAGGAGGGCTATGTGCACAAAGTGTGCATGTCTGTTTGGCCGGCTGTGTTGGGCCGGCCAAACAGACATGTGCACTATGCATGTTTTCTACCTGGCTGTATAGCAGAGCCGGGTAGAGAACACGCCCAGGCTCCCATCCCTAGTCTGAGTGGCGAAGCAGGCTGTTCAGACCAATCAAGACACTGCTATCAGCAGCATCCTGATTGGCTGGGAGCCTCTGCAGCCGGGAAGTGCGAGAGGACGGAGGGGAGACGAATGCATCTCTCCATGGAAGTGTTTTTTATGTATGTATTTTTTTTAAACACCCCTCCATCCCTTCGCGCCCTGTCCTGCCCCGCCACCCTTTTTCCATGGCAGCCACCACTGGTGAAATGTCTCTCTATTTGACCTCTGCCTATTCTATTTTTCTGTACAACCCTCTCTCCCCCTCTGCTTCTGACTGTCTATGCTGTGTCCTCTTAAGGATGTTTGGGGTCCCTGCAAAGACACACTTCACCAGTTTTTATGTGACCCTGCTGAAGATTAACACAATTAAGCATCTTGCATGCTTGAATTAGCAGAAAATGTGTAACAAATTCCAAGTTGTTCTGGACAGGGGCCCCCAAAGTGTGTTTTGCTTGGAGCCCCCAAAATCTGTAAGATGACACTACACGCCCTGCAAACGTAACCATTTGTGCGCTCTGAAGCCATGAGGAGACGGCCCCTACATGCGGTTTACCTACAACTTTTGGCTTGCATTGAGCTCGATGGCTTCCTTTACCTTCGAGGAGATGAGTAAACCCAGTTCGGGGCACAGAACAAAGAGTCAAGGACACCCTGAATGATCATTGGCTAGATATGTGAGTGCACTAATCTCATTGGCTATGTCTGCAGTATTTAACAATGTCAATCATGCTGTGCTGCTTACCTGATGGTCTATGAGTGGGATTAGGGACTCTATCTTGGAATGGATGTGCTTGTTTTGGGGAAAACCTCACACAGGTAACAGGTCTTCTTCCTGTTTAGTTCTCAACCCCATGAAGCCGATTATGGTGTCCACAGAGCACAGCTTCTCCTCATCTCTTTTTTAATTTAGAACAGCAGAGGCTGCTGCAAATTTTAATGAGAGGGGCGGGGAGCGGGCGAAAATAAAAACAATGAAAAAATAAAATAAACTTACCTCTCAGCATGATGATGCCGTTTCCTTCTTCCTCGCTCCTGTTCCCTCGATGTGGTGTCCCAGCATTCACTGGGACACCAGCACAGGCACCCCACCAATCCTGGTGCTGCTTTCATGCTAAATCTAGAATGAAAGCAGTGTCAAGATTGGCCTAAGAGGCTTGGACTGCTGCTCAGACGCAACCCTGGGGTATGTGCCGTTTCTCCAGCCCGGCTGTGCCATTGCGGAGGAGCCACCCTAATTTAAAAACTTTTTTAAACATTTTTCTTCACTCACTGATAAGTGGTCTTTAAAGGAGGCAGCTTATGTTTTTCGATAATCCAAACAATTAACCTGTCAAACACAATGACAACTCCACCAAAATGTCTCTTTGTTCACTATGTCACAGCCTTTGTTCTCGCCTATAAAATAATTCTCTTCTTCATTGTTCTAGATAATAATAAGCACTGACTTATTTAATATTATTTTCTATGTCAGATGTGTACATTTCCAAGGATGAGCTAGAGTGACATATTCCTGACCTACGGCGTGTTGGGGTTACGTGCCCCCCTTACTGCGTCCCATCCCTCATTCTTTATATATGTTTGAAAAGGAGCCCAAATGTTCCCAATTGTTTTCTTTTTTTTCTGGATCACACCCCAGAGAGCGGGTGGGTGTTTGTGGTGTTACACTCTCCTAATAAGTGTATTTTCTGGAAAATATTGGGGTACAGGTGCTTTCAGTCGGATTTGGCGAGGTGTCTAAGATTTCCCAAGGAATTTTTACCCACAGACAAAAACGCACTCACTTCCTCTCTGCTTTGAAAGGCTTCAAAGATGTTGGTTATTTTACAAAATATTGTGTTTTTCTTCACGGAGTACCTCCACACCTTTGCAGTTGTCTCCCTTGCCAGTGTCCCTTGTGCCCCTCTTGCACCCCCTGCTGGTCCAATAATGCATTATGTGCCCGCATGATTGTTGGAAACTCTGAAGCTCACCCCGCCTTACCCCCAAATCTTACCAAGCTCCGCCCCTTTTATACCTGTTAATTTCTCCATCACAATGAAGGACCATTGCTCTGAGCACAACATATTCACCGGGCAGGAGGCGGGTCCCAGCAGGGTGCTACGGCGAGTCTAGGCCTAAAATCATACGGGTTAAAAGTTTGCCTAAGATGGTCACGGGTCATTGCTAGTTTCTCCCAGGACTAAAGTGAGCGGACTATGCTTGAGTCCTATACTTGTTATGGCTTTCAATGACGTGTGCATCTCTTTCGAATATGACTGCATCTCTCTGCAGGTTCACCACATCTGGCCACTGCCCCTTTGCCCGACATCCCGCCAGCATCAGCCCATCAGAAGCTGGGGAGCGGTCGTGCTGGCGTCAAATGCCAGCTCGTCTGACTTTGGAAGACGTGGTTGCCCTACTCCGGCAGGGAGCCATTTTTCACCATTCAACTCCTCTCCCAATTCTGTTTCCCTTTTCACTGTGTGTGCGTTTGAGCACTTCCTGTAAATTGCTTAAGAGTCGATAAAGCACGGTTACTCCAGTCTTCGTGTTATGATCTTTCAGTAAAGATTCAGGGGGTGCTCCATCAATGGTCCCTGCTTGTTTTGTGTCTCTCTGACGTGACCAGTGAATCACCCAATTAAATGTGTATAACATGCTTGTCTAACCACTATAATTTTTTGTAAACACGAGGGCATGCTTACAAGGCCGCCTTTTCCCTAAAGGTCTCCTAAAGTTGCCTCGGTGTTGCCCATCCATGTTATGAAATGTACATCTCGAACCCCCGGGGCAAAATCGGGGTTCTGTAATTAAAGGACATCGGGGACAGACAAGGACCCCTACCCCAGTGTGATAATGCAGTGTGAGTGAATGGTCGTAGGGTTTTGCATCTCTGTCTCTTGGGGGGACAGGGGTACCCACAGTAAAATGTGTAAGGCCGTAGAGTATTCTGCTCCCACCTTTATCCAGTGTTGTGAGCTATTGACTGTAGCGAGGTGCATTGTGGGTCTAAAGGGAGTGCCTTGAAGGTATCACGCTGTACGAGGGATGACCAAACACAGTGCTTAATTTGTAAGAGAAAGATGTCGGTGCCACAAGCCTTACTCAGAAGCCCATGGCTAGCGCAACGGAACGGAACGTCGGCACGCTGAATAGCATGGCTGTGTAGCGTCGAATGCACCTCAGGCCGCTTTAATCCACCTCCAGGCGTTCCCTTCACCCTGGTCTTACTCGGCAGGTCCCTGCTTTCTCCCTTCGTTCCACTTTGTGTGTTTTTTACCTTCTTTTGCTACCGGGAAATGTCCCATCAGGAAGAATAAGTGCCAGCGTGGTGCCCCCCACCGGCTCAAATTAAGCACTGACCAACCCCCTCTCGTACATTTACCTTGCTTTGAGTGAGGTTGTTTTGGCTGTTTTGAGGACCTTCCCTCCGCATATGAATGTTATCAGCTTTGCTTGACTCTCTTAACAATGTTAGAGATAGTGTCTAGGGTGACCCTGACTTTTTTAACGATCATGAAGCCGGTACATCTTTTAGAAACGGTGTCAGCGTTGCATGCTGTCTCGGCAAGTTACACCCTGCAATAAAGACAAAGCCTTTGTGTAAGGGTCTCTTGGCCAGTGAAGCCTGGGTACCACGTGACTGGCTGGAGCTGAACCCTAAATACTGTACATTGGGGAGGGAGGGGCCTGCAGCGAGTTTGTTTCCGGATTCACAGCTGCCTCCTGATCCAGTCCAGGGGGTGGGGTAAAACGTGTCAGTCACCGTGGACGCAAAGATCCCACTGGCTCCACAGATTTAAAAGGTAGTCAAAGGCAGGCCTTGCCTAGTTGTGCACTGTGGACAGGACATTTTTGTGTTTTTAGGCATCCTCCCTGAATTCAGCGCAAAATAACCCTTGGGTAAAGTAGCATTTATTTGAGTACCACGCAGTATTTCCATGTACTCTTGGATAATTCAGAGCTGTAAAACGTTCCTGTTCCCGTCAGAATCAAGATTTATAAGGCATTAAGCTGTGGAGAAACGATGGATTGCTTCTTAAGTGAAGTTTTCTTCCTTGGGATCAATATTTCGGGTTGGATGAAAAAAAACAAATAACGGAAGGAGGAAAAATGAAAAGTAAGCAGGTAGGTAGCCGTTAGTGTAAGGATCCCATTAAATTAAAGGGTACATTTAATGTTTAAAGGATCAAAAATAGAATTAGGCCGCAGTCGGTGCAATATGTGGAAATGTGGAAAATCCATAATTATGCGGAAAAAAGCCACTGCCACAGAATCGGATGCTCCCAGGGGCCTTGCCTATAGCACGGAATTCGGAAGAGATCCCGGGAGATCCGTGGCCCTGAGAGTCGGAGAGAGTTACCTCTGCTTCAGTCCAATAACCTTCAAGAGGAAATGACCTCCCCGATCTCCTCTCAGTGACTTCTCAAAAACCACAGACTAGGGTTGCCCAGTGCTGCATCTCTCGCGCACGGGTGCCGCACAGAGCCAGACCGGCCCTTTCCGTCCAGCGCGCACTGGCCGCAGTCCCTAAAAGTCCCCGCGCCGCCGCCATCGCATTATTGTAATAGATGACGGGAGATAATGGCCGGCGCGTCGCATGCAGAATAAATGGGCGCCCAGATGGATGGCCCAGCACTTCAGGTTTATGGGACGCCGGCCCCATTGTACTGAAATGGATGGCCGGGCCGCTGCCTGCGCGCAAAGCGCCGCGAAATGGATGGAGTGCGCAGTTCATAACGCGCCGGCCCGTCAGCGGCCGGGCCTTTAATAGGAATGAGTGTCATTACACTTGAAAACGTATGTGCGGGGCATCCATCACCCGCCGCGGCCACATCCATCCTCCCAGGCGCTCATTAATGCAGTGTCCTCATTGAATGAGAGATGAAGGATGCTCGGCTTCGCCGAATCCTCTCTTCTGTCGTCCTAGGACTGACCACATGCGCAGTCGACGAGCTGCATTGGCTGGCCTGGCTGGGGAGCTAGCTTGGTGGGTTGATGCTGCTGCGTCGTGTCTATGTCGGGTGCAGTTCACAAGTACTCGAATTGCTTTTTCCTGCACCTGTGGCCGTTAAAACACATTATGTTGCATTGTGTCATAGTAAAGCTTTACATTCGTAGAGCTCCGAAACTGAGAGGATCTGGTGGCAAGCGTTATGTAAGAAACTCAATTTTGTGGCGCTGTGAAGCTCTGAAGTTCTAGTTGCAAACGCTTTGTAAAAAACTAAATCTTTGTAGCGCTGCGAAGCTATGAGGTTCTGGTTGCAAGCGCTTTGCAGGAATGTAAGGGGCTTGTAAGTGAGCCCCTAAATTGTGTAGCACTGCGGAGCTATGAGGTTCTGGTTGGCAGCGCTTTGTAAGAAACTAAATTTTGTAGTGCTTCGAAGCTATGAGGTTCTGGTTGCAAGCGCTCTGTAGCCATTTATTATTCCGATCATAACTGCGTTCGTGTGGAGCTAAATTCGTGCGATAGAAGTCACGTACATTCGTTTTTATTTGGAAGTTACTCTGACACAAAAAGGAAATTAAACTGTAAAAAAAAACAAAAACAAAAAAAACACAGCAATGGTTACCAGTGCCATACCTTATGGATAATAAAAGCAAGTACAACTGGCGATTCTTCTAGTCCGTCTGACTGTCTGCCCCAGTGCTTAATTTGAAAATAAAAAGGTGCCGATGCCCAAAACCCTCCTCTCAGACACGGGGCTGCTGCAATCAAATGTGCGAACACGGAATATTGAGGCGGCGTAATCTTGAAGCCATCTCGGGCGTCTTCAATCCATTTACACCCACTCCCTGCCCCTTCAGTTCACTCTTGCAGCTTTCTACTTTCTCCCTTTGTGACGCTTTTTTGTTTTTCCCTTCCTCCGTCTTTCCCATATGTGTATTTTGTTCGAAGCAAACGCTTGAGGCAGAAGAATAAGTCCCGCCCTCAAAAATAAGTACCGGTGCTCAGCACCGGAAACAACAAGCACAAATTAAGCACTGGTCTGCCGCATCCAACACTCCAAACCCGCCAGCTCTTCGTTTGAGCCCTCTCTATTACCCCTGTCCCTGGCTTAGAACTGGTTTTATTTGGGGTGTATGACGTTGCAAAGTGTTATTGTTTACCAGCCGTCATAAAGTTCGCTAGAAGTCTCTGCAACGTCACCTTTTAGCCAATCCCCCAATTCGTCTGAAAACTGACTTTTGTGATAATTTATGCTGCTAAAGGTAAACTGCCAGAGAAAAAAATCTGCATATATTTGCAATGAGCGAGAACTGCGAAAAAGAGTTTTATAGGAAAATAAGTCTGCGCACATTTTCGGTCTTGACTAACTTTGATTAGAATGAAAAGTGTCTTGCAGTGACCTTTATCTCACTATCTGCAGAGACGCTTGAAATGCTGGAAGGTGGGCTAAACATGGGAACGGTTGCAAACTTTGCTAAAGGCGAAAAATAACTTCTTGAAAATTATGATGGTGTAAAAAAATTTGCAACCCCCTTGACTATCCCCACTGCTCGCACTAATGGGCAGATGTCTTGTTACCACTGTTTCTGTACAGAGGAACTTTGATAACACTAACAGAACTCTTAGGAAGTCGTCTTATCGCCCTACTGATAAAACCATCCCACTTGAAATACTAGAGTTTCTTTTTTACTTTACAAGCTTACACTGCTGTAGAAAGTCAAGCCTTTGCTTCCTCCGATGAACTTTCTGTCCTCAACTCACGCCTCCTTATCATCACACATCAACCCAGTAGCACATTATTCACTGATCTCGCAGAGTCAATCAATCAGTTTGAATAAAGAGCAGCTACTCAGCCGTGAGGGTCTCAAGATGCTGGTGCAGGGTCTGGGCCTCATTTGAAGAGCCACGTCTTGAGGTTCTTCCTGAAGATGGTGAGCGACGGACTTTGAGATGCAGGGGGAGGTTGTTCCAGCTCTTGACTGCAATGTAGGTGAAGGATCATCCTCTGGCAGTGGTTTTCTGGAGTTGTGGAATGGTGGCTTGTGCCTGCTGGGCAGATCGGAGGGGTCTGGCAGGGTTATGGAAAGAGATGCAATGATTCACGTAGGCCGATCCAATTATGTGAAGGGCCTTGTAGGTGTGTGTGAGTAGTTTGAAGTTGATTTGCTTCTCCACTGGGAGCCAATGAAGGAGTCTCAGGTGTTGGGAGATGTGTTCCTGGAGGGGAAGCTTCAGGACAAGTCTGGCGGCGCCATTTTGGATGAGTTGTAGTTTCCTGATGTTCTTTGTCTTGGTGCCGGCGTTGAGTACATTGCCGTAGTTGAGCTTGCTTGTGACTAGGATGTGAATGTAAAGATGAGGACACACGTAATCTTGTATTTCTTAAGTTTATTTTCTCAAGCTGGTCCACACATCCTTTCTCAACCGTCTCCCCTATCAGAATGCCTCAACCTCCAACCCCCAGGTTCCATCTCCCCACATTCTACATTCCACCCCTCAACCTTCCACTATACTTAAACATACAACAGGTTGACTATCTTGTGGCAGTCGTCTGGGATCCACTTGAAGATTTTGCGGAGTTGGCAGAGGGTGTGCCAGCAGGAAGAGGTTACTGCGTCTACCTGTCGGGTCATTGTTAGGTAGGAGTCGAGGATGATTCCCAGGTTGCGGGCGTGGTCAGTCGGAGTAGGTGGGATGCTGAGCGATGTGGGCCATCAGGAGTCATCCCAAGCTGAAGTCGAGTTTCCGAAGATGATGAGCTCGGTCTTGTCTGAGTTGAGTTTGAGGAACCTCTCCCTCATCCAGGCGGCAATGGCTTTCATTGTGGTGTGAAAGTTCCTCTTGGCTTTGTCCGGGTCTCCAGGGAGGGATATGATGAGTTGTGTCATCAGCGTAGATGTCAGAGTCATCATGGGCACCAGTTGAAGCTGTTCTTCTCACAAGAACCAGGGAGAAAGAAAGTTTGAACAGAGATCATCCAACCTAAAATAGCTACCTTGGCTCCCTCTTTGCCAGGACCCACTTCAAAGTCTGTGTGATTTATAAAACAATTCACTTGGTGTCTGCACAATAAAAGCACAACCCAGGCTGGCTAAAAATTTAACAAGCGTTGACAAAGCCACCACCTTTTTGAGCTATTGGATTTGCAAAACCTTTTTGGACGATGCTGTACAGCATCATCAGAATACAAAATTGCTAATGGTGTGTAGTATAGAGAAACAACCATTTGCAATCTAATGGGTCTTGCGTTTGCTCGAGTTAGAGCTATTAGCTTTTTAATAATGAAAAGTAAAACAGTTGACATAACCGAGCTGATTCAAAGCGCATAGCCGCCATGAGCATGAGCACGAAGGAGAGACACAAAAGGAAAAATAAGTTCTCTTGCAGTCAAACGTATCGGCAAAGGTAAAATTATCCATGTAACAGAGTCGGTGTCCAAGGCAGTAACAAAACCGCCCCAAGGAGGGACAAACGTAAAGTATTTACTAATGAAGATTTTTGAAAGGCAAGCCCATGAACGAGGGATAGTGATAGGCGTGCGATGGGCGTGGTTAGAAGCCGACAGATAGATTACAACCCGTCAGAGCACTTGTGCGCTCAACCTAAAAAGACAAAAAAGCTGTAGCCCCAACTGACACCGCTTCAGTCTGTAGGCACAGGCATGCCTCATGACGTATACAAGCACAGTTACCACCACCTATGACGCTGACACCATTCTTTTTTGTTTTTTATTTACCTATTAAAGTTGGCAGCACCACTTGGATCGGTAAAAGAAAAGAAAAAAAGTTTTTTTGCTCAAAAGTGCATTTTAACCTGTGACGCAGCCTGAGCAAATGGCAGCTGTTGGGCACTTTGAAAAACTTACATTTAATTTTTTTTTTTAACCAATCACAAGATGTGGAGGAGCAACTCAAGAGCGGGAGAGGGTGGTGGGTGGAGGACAGCAATGGACAATGGGTGGGAGGATGAGGGAGCAACAAGGGTGCTTCAGAATGAGGCAGACAAAAAATAAATATGAAAAAAAGCCAGGGAGGAGTGGGCACGAAAACAACGTTCAAGCTGAGAAGGGGATATGGTGAGAGACTTTAAGAAATTTGATTATTATTTGAGGTGGCTGTCTACCCACCTCAATAAATAATCATGACCCTTGTCAAGGTGAACCCTCAAAGTCAGTAAGTTAACCTGAGTTCATCCCCCTGGAAGATAAGGCACTGAGCAGATAGGCTTAGCCCAGGGCACAGTGTGAAGTATTTATGCAGTGCCAAAATAGTAACCAAGTCAAACTGAAAAATAATAAAAAACCCAAAAGTCAAACTCCAAAACAATAAGGATCCCAAACCAAATTAGTAAAAATAGAGTAAAATCAAGTAAACAAAATGACACCAAAATAGCAAAAATCCAATAAGAGGAACTGAGAGTATGATTTTTAAAAAAAAATGTAGCGAGAAATAGCACCAAAAATCTCAAAGCACCAGTAATAGTCAAGGGTTGCAGTAGACTGGGGCATGGGAGAAATTTGCGGATGACCGCAATGTAGCGTGGGTCGAACACACCCACTAGGTTCATTCTAGTCAGTAATTTTACCTTGTATGAGCCGGATTTAAATGTTGGCGGTATTTATACTCCGTTACCACAACAACGTAGCATACATATCGCCAACATGAAGGTTTGTCTGCCTGATTTAAATGCAGATGAACCTTCGGTTTGGCTACAGAGGCGACTACTCCGTCACCACCATAGTGAAACCTCTGACGACCGACAGAGTAAGGGCTGTCAGAGAAATGGCTACATGTCCACCCCGCAGTCAGGATGGTCGGACATTTAGCCATTTGTTAACTGCCCCTCACTGCCAGACTGACAGTGAGGGAAATTAAAACACAAATAATGCTTCGTCCCACTATGGGCGATAACTCCTATGGCGAGGGTAGCATCACTTTTTTTTCTATAAAAGAACAAAAAAACTTTTTGGGGATTCTTATTCTTCCAAAAAGTTATTTGGTGCAGGGCTGCATCATTCTGACCACCATCTTGGCGGTCATTTATAAATTTGCTTGGTGGTCCATCCATGGATGGAGTAATCTACTCTGTCGCCCTGGCAGAATAACGGGCTGTCCGCCATAATATAAATTGAGCCATTGGTCTGTTAAGTCCCAATCTACCACAGAAGTACACTTCTAAAGCCCACTGGAGCTCAGTGGAGGTACACACAGACTCACAGGATGTCAGGCAGAGGCCAACAGCAGGGTCCATTCCAGGTCCAGTTGCCAATTCTCAGTTGAGTACTTCCAGCAAAAAGGTATCTTGCAGATTGCTGTATCCCTGTAGCCACACGAGTTGGTTAACTGACCCTTGGAGTCAACTTCTTTGTCCTTGCTGCAAGAGGGAGGAGGGCCAATCCTTCGGGGCACATCTGAGGCTGTAGACAGCAGATCCAGTCCCCTTCTCATCATCTGCAGGTCCAGAAAGTGTTCTGAATTAGGTGCATAGAACTAGCTAGGGTGGTGGGGTAACACTTGGGCATGCCCAAATCAATTAGACCAACCTAAGTTCATTAGGCCAACCCTACGCACCTTGGGCATTTTCAAGATGGCGACAGCCTATGGCCACACTCAACTTGGGTTGAGGGTATGCGTGGGGAGTGGACTGTGGTAGTCCTCACACATCCAACACTAAGATGCAGTTTGGAGTAGCCACTGTACACACAACACACCCAGCAACAGACGTCTGGTAGGACAAAAGTAAAGTCCTCCAGCCACCAGCCAGTGGATACACAAGAATTGTCATTGTATCCTGTTCTCGCCCTTTCAAGTACGTCCCAAGTACTATATGTAAACTCAGAGTCAGCCCTCTGGTAGGACAAAGGCATTGCCCTTCAGCAGCCAGACAGTGAATACACGAAAGCTGTCTTGGCTTCCTGTTTTTTCTCTTTCACGTGTTGTATATTAACCCAGCTAACACCTCAAACAGGGTTGGACAGTCAAGCCCCACCCTGCATACACTAGAGCTCAGAGGTGCCATCTTTGCCAATTCAGGGCTACCTATCATTTGCTCATGGGAGTCATTTCATACCCTTTCACACCTACTGGAGACTGATCACTGGCTGGGAGAAGCTGGAGAGTCAGTGCAAATCAGTCTGTACGAACTTCCGGGAAAAAGGAAAAGGGAAAAGGTAACTTTCTAAAATATTAATTAAAAATCAGACTTCCCCATTGAATTTGATTTTTAACACCTAGGAAATAGTTGTTTGTTTTCCTAGCTGGTCCCATTCCTGAGATGTAGCATTAATATTTTAAGATGTATTCAGGTATTTTACATAATAGTGCCAGACCGGACACACTGAAAATAGCTTTTGGGTCCTAGTCACTGTCAGCGCGTGTTAACATTACATTTCTACATGCCCTACTTTTAAAAACTTGGCACCCTGCCTTCCAGGCTACAAGGCCTACGTAGGAGTGACTTATTATTTTAAAGGAATCATTTTACCTTTCACAAAGGGTTTGTTTTGACAGGAGGCAGCGCATGTTTTGTATTGCTACAGCCCGGCTACAGTGGCAGGCCTGAAATCATGTTTGCCCTGCCACTATAGTGAATGTCAGAATACGTGCTGCAGTCCACCTGTGGCATTTAATTTTCAGTGCCTGTGTACATTTTGCAGCATCTATTGGGGATTTATAGGTAAGTTAAATATACCAATTAGTAAAATGCACAATTCAACCATGTATAAAGGGGAGTACCAGCACTTTACTATCGGTTAGCGAGGGTTATATGCAAAGAGTGATAAAGTCAGTAAAAATATAGGGTCCAGAAAAAGGCGAAAAATCAGGGATGACCGTGCAGAAAAGGCGGATTACATACAGACAGCAACATGGAGGGTCTCCAAGAAGAGTGTTAGGAATGTTTGGAGGGGGAAAGCAGTGCACAAGGGACAGAGCACTCATATGGAGTGATGAAAAAAAGTAAAATTAGTTGCCTAAATGTGGAAGGACACAAGTCAGCCGAATAAAGTATGGTAAATTGGCTATACTCTGGGGGGGGGGCAATCAGCACAATAAGAGGAAGACACGCCATGGAATAAGAAGCCAGCAAATTAAGTTGCAATAAAGCCAACCAACGGTACACAGTGGGTGGGATCCAAGACCACTGCACTTGTTTGGTGCAGTACTGAAGAGGTCTTTCACAACAAGACAAGCTTTCTGGTAGGTGAGACCTAAAATGAACACATGAACAGGTTTTCCCAGCATATGGACCTCAACTCTGAAAAGAGAAATATTTGCACCTCCAACGTGCTCCTTTATTAGACAGTTCAGAAATGGACTAAAACCTCAGTCTGTTTACACTCTTCCTACCAACGTAGAGTGCGACATTAACCTCTCCAACTTACCCCTCTGTGATGCTGTGTTTCTGATCATTTCATCAGACGGCACGGACTAAACATCGTCCCCTATGCCCACGACACGCAACTGATCCTCTTCCTGTCCGACGACCCATCAACAGCCAAGAGAAACTTCCACAACGGTATGAGTGCAGTCGCCACCTGGATGGAAGCCAGCTGCCTCAGCCTCAACTCGGACAAGACAGAGATCCTCGTTCTCGGCTCCACCCCCTCCACCTTGGATGAATTCTGGTGGCCAGCCGCCCTAGGAAACGCCCCCACCAACCACACACGCAACCTGAGCATCATCTTGGACTCCATGCTTTCAATGACCACCAAGTCAATGCTGTCCCATCAGCCTGCTTCCACACCCTGCGTCTCCATCGGAAGATCTTCAAGTGGATCCCCACCGAGACTAGAAGGGCGGTCACCCACACTCTGGTCAGCAGCAAATTGGACTACAGCAACGCACTCTACACCGGCATCACAAAGAAGCTACAAGCAAAGCTACAGAGAATCCAGAACGCAGCAGCCAGATTCATCCTGGACATCCCCCGCCACAGCCACATCTCCACCCACCTCAGAGACGTCCATTGACTCCCGGTCGACAAACGCATCACCTTCAAGCTATTGACTCACACCTATAAGGCACTTCACAACATTGGACCAGACTACCTCATCCCCGCCGGACCTTTTACACTCCCGCCAGGCAACCCTGATACTCCCATCTTCCTCTTGCTGCCATCCCCAGAATCAGGAAAAGCACAGCTGGAGGCAGATCCTTTTCCTACTTTGCAGCCCAGACATGGAATACTCTCCCACTCAACCTCAAACAGGCCGCATCGCTGAAGCAATTCAGGAAGGTTCTCAAGACCTGGCTCTCCGAGTGATCAGCTCGCCCACAACAGCACCTTGAATCCCCATGGGTGGTAAGCCGTGCTCTACATGTACTGATTAATTGATTCTTTTCATAATTTTACAAGCTGATACCAGAGTGCAGGACAACTGTGTCATTGAGAGGAAGCCCCTCACTGATTCCCACATGTTATTCCTCATTCCTACATAGATGGTGCACACTTGTGCCGGACGGTATCCAGTCACCATGGTTAGGTATAACGTTGTCGGACACTGGATGAATGTCACCCAGAAGGGCATAAGAGGAATGGATTACAGCGAAGACAGAGGTCCACAACCTTTACAAGCAATGACCAAACTGTACGTGTCAATAGAAATCACAAGCAACCTTGAAACCGAATAGAACACGTGAGCGTGCACACTTTGCTAAAAAAATTAAGACATGAACCAGCCCTCTAATTACTACGGTATGCAAAATTAACTCCTAGAAATGAGCAGTAGTTAACAGTACTTGGTGGTACATTTAGAGTAGAAACAATCTTTTACATTTTTGAGCCAAGTGCTGCAACCAAACTGTGAACACATTAAAAAATCTAGGAACAGGGGCACAGGAATTCTTTTAAATGGTCAATTGTATATTTTACATGACATTGGGAAGAGAAACTAGTTAAAATTTGAAGTGTTTATAGTTGTATCTTTACAGAGATCTTGCGAAAATCCAGGCTGTAAGTGCAAGTGTTTCTGGGAAAAAAGCATTTTAACCATCAATGGAAACCCACAGTAACTTCATCACTGATGGAAATCAGACTGCGATTGGAGGTATTGCAAGATTTGCGCCTTGAAACCCTCATGGGTGAGTAGTGCGCTTTACAAATTATTGATTGATTTGTTTATTTTTAAGTATGTGACTTGTTGAAGTATTTTTTCTGCATAAAAACTTGACAAACTTTGGAAGGATTACAATACTATTCTTCAAGTTTGTTGTTGGATCTCACCTGAGACATTTCTGAAATTTGTGCCAAATGATGGTGTTTAAAGGCATGCAGGGCAATAGTGTACCTACAAAACTGATGTGACAAATACCATTTTACAAGGGCTAAGGGGTCTGCCCCTGAAAACCATATTGGAGGGACATTTGGTGAGAATTGTTTAGGCCAACCCTATCATGCGCCACGATTGGCCGAACCTTCGTAGGATTAAAAGACCTCTCAACATGAAGGTGGACGGGGTGGAGGGAGGGGCGTCTTACGCAAGACCTGGCAACAAGAGAGAATTAGAGGCATTTAAAATAGCACCACTGTTTAACATGCAGTAGATATAGTGACAATTTTACCCTGGTTTGGGATAGTTTGCAACATTTTTGGGAGGTTCTGTACTAGAAGGTGTATTTTGTAGCCTATTAGGAGAGTCAAGTCGTAAAATCTCAGTTGGGAAATGTCCTAGTTATTATACTTTGCAAATGTTAATAATATATCTTTTATCACACAGTGGTCTCGTTCAACAGCTCCCCCAAGGTGCAGACTTTGCAAATTCCATAATAGCCCTGTAGGGAAAATCTACTGGCAGACTCCCCCGTTCCATAGGTGAAATTTAGTTTTTACAGGCCCTGTGTCACAACTGACGGGGTCCATCAGCTTTCAAGATGTACGACACCGACCGATTATAGAAACATATGATGAGCTCAACAATTCCACAACTTACCTATATCCAACCAGTATGCTGGACTGCACTTTCATTGGCTAGATTTTTGTATGTTATTATTCCCTAAAGCCAGCCTTTTATCCTGTAAGACGGCCAGACCTACAGTAGCTTGAATCGCCCAGAGACAATCAAGGCACCTTTTTGTAAAATCACTCGTGGTTGGAGCTCCAGCTATTGCCGAAGTCACAATTACAGGGTTCAAATTTAACTGTGGAGGTGGATGGGGCTATGAATATTGAATCACCCATTGTCTCAGTTACCATTTTAAAAGATTTTTCATCAGGTCTCAATTAGCACTGGTAAATTTCTGATCTTCTCCAGCTAAAACTTCATTTTTCTGCAATATCCAGCTGGCAAACTTCCCAATTTTCCAAAATGTTCAAGTTATCATTCCGCAGTTTTCCCTAACTTTTTCAATTATTTTTTCAAGCTTCCGCAGTTCCAACAGTGCACGCTGTCTGCCGCTGCCAGTTCTATCATGGCTTTTTTGATCAAATGCAAAAGAGAAGACATAAGCCCTGGCAGGACAGAGGCAGCGCCTGGTCAGTGGTCAGTGCAAAGAGCTGGAAGGCCACTGTAGAGGTATTCTGTCTGCCCCTCCCATTCTCTATTCATCAGCAGCCCTTGGTGCTTTTTATGGGCGAGCACGAAGTGCTCCGTCCATTCTGTAATCTCTCTTTGGGCTTGAAACCACACCCATGCCACATCTGTCACTTACATTGGTTCGTGGACTTGCCTTTTAAAATCCGCTTGCTTTCATTTGTGAAAGGCATGCATACGTCATGCCTTTTCCGGTGTTTAGCCCACCTACACAGCACTGGTAAAGTACCAAAAAATATACGAGGCTCGATGTTTTCAGCCTGGAGTCCGGACTACTTTGTCTGTTTATTTTCTACGCAGCGCGATCGTGCTGCGTTTTTTTTGCTTTACAACATAGCTCTAACTCGAACAAATGCGAGACCCGTTGCATTGAAAATGCTTGTTTTTCTGGACTCCAGTGGGGGATTCAGCTGGGAGGTTTGCAGCTCACTTTATGAGACTGGACCTTCCATTAAAGAGGATTCGGTCTTAATGCCGCCAATCTGAGGAAAAAGTGTCAGGTAAATAGCAGTACTGAGGACAGCGAATCAGGAACACCTTCTAACCTGGACAACCAAAACAGAAACGCTCGCCCTGTGAAACAACAGCAAAGGAGAGGACGACAGAGGGTGGTGAGTAGGGGTGGGCGTAACTCGCTTAATTCCGTGTAGCATAACAATGCGGAATTGCCCAAGAATTCCACGCGATCGTGCAGAATTACACGAGAAGAGTAATTCTGCGGTTCACACTATTTTTTATTTCCAAACTACCCTCTCACGTCCAAAATGGATGCCAGGATGCATTAGGAAAAAGCACTAAGTGCAAGGGAGCACAGGTAGGTGCTCGCAAAATGTGCTCTTTGGGGAGGGGTTTCGCCCAAACGTACTCCCGGAATTTGGCACGATTTTCTGGCACAATATGCACCATTGTGTCCAAAATGGATGAGAGGATGCAGTTTGCACTAAGAAACAGTTCCAAATGCAACAGAACATGACCAGCGAGCGTCTGCATCGCTCACCAAATGGGTTTGTGTGGCAGGATTTCCCCCCGCCCAAATTACTCTTAATTACTAGAGGAGTAATAGCATAATTATCAGTGATTGTACATCAAAAAGTTTACGCCAATTACTTTGGTGCAATTCAAATTCCACCCAAGGCCAATTGCTGAGGATGGGGGGGCAGGTGCCAAAGTTCTTTAATTTTAGATTTGGGACAAGGAGAGGAGGCCCAATTACTCCTCTGTCCCTGCATAGCATTTGTAAGCAGAGACGGCTGATTTTTCGGGGCCATGCATAATGAAAAATTATAAATGGTTTCGAAAGTGAATAATCTGGAAGTTTTTCAACTCAGGCTACAGTGTCATTATAGACAACTTGAACTCCTCTTTCATTGTTTGTTTGTTGCGAGTCGGAACCCTCGTGAAAAAACATCTTATTATTCACTGTTACTTATCTATAATAATATCTATAGGGCTAAGAAGCTTGCAATGCTGCTAGAGTTAGCAAGATTTTCAATCATACATGTGGTCTGTTTTTCTAAAATGAACAGTGATCAACATAAACAAGGGGCTTACGGCAACACTTTTACTTTTTACAAGCTACAATTTATCAGGCTAAAGTATCTGTGCATTTTACAACTTATTCTGAGCTACAGCCTAATGTTATTTACATTAAACTGATTCTAATGTTTCTGCAACAAATTACCAACTGCTTTTTGGTGTCTTTAATATTGCACAGCAGATTCTGTTTTTATTCTTTATAATTGCACATATAATATAGGTTTCAAATGAAAGCGCAAGACTCCAAGGGTTTGAAAGGTTTGTGGGAAGGGTGATGATTTGACCATCTGTTACAAGGCATACAATTCCCTCTGGCTTACGTTAAAAGCATATTGCAAGTCACCTTGGGGTTCCATGACCTTATAAAGGAACTCCTTGGTGACTTGCAATGTCCTTTTAATGTACAGCAGGGTGTATTTTCCCCATTATATTACAGCAAGATAATATTACTACAATCCATCCCCGGATCAGCAAATTTCCCCAACACGGCCAAAAATGTGATTTCTCATGCCTATATTTTTAAAAGGAATAGAGCCTGAGGTTTCACACAGTAACAGAGCTCGTTGCCACCAACATACACACACAGCATGGCAGAAAGCCCCTGAAGGTAGATTTTCAGCAGGTGGTTACATTATTGGCTGGAGACCTGCTTCAGTGACGCGGGGGCTGGGAAACCCTGGATCACAGATTAGCAGCTATGCAAGTTGTTAGGTGATGTACATTCAGCATCACTGGGGTCCCCAAGACTTCTCGGTCCTCCTCCAAAAATCAGATGTCATCCTAAGAGGGAACAAGGTTTCTCTGAAATCTGAACCCGCCTCCCACATTGATCTCCTCAAAAATCTACGAAGTTGCAACTTTTGCCCAATAGGATTATTTCAACCATAAAGCGAAACCCAACAGAGCAGATCTGCCACTTTTTATTAACCCGACTTTATATATGTAAATTTATTGGTTTACATTGGTATCTTTTCCACATCACACACTTAGCCTGTAATGGGAATTAAACGTGACAGCAACTATTGCATTAATTCCAAAATTAACATAGGTGTCACGGAACACCGCTTTAAGTGATGCAAGCCTTTTTTGAAGAAACATTCTGGACACCCCCTCGATGCACACATGAACGAATTACCATATTTCATTCCCATCTGCTCACAAGTTGCTGCCGATGCGAACTTGCGGAGAGATCTGGCGGGATACAATTCGTTCCACCACTTGTCGGCATGTGGTGGGACAGAGTTATCCGACTCTGGTCACGATCACACATGCCGTTGCTACCATAATGCATATTAGCTCCTGTAAATATGTACAGAATTCCACCCTGCTTCGGATTGGAGGGGGAGGGGGGTTAAAAATGTAATTAAGCACTTGCTGCCAAAGTCGTTCACTAGAGACGGTATAAACAGATGCAAAACATCAGCCCTCCATCACAACCCTAGTGGCACAGGGGAATTTTGGAAGGGACGCTGGGATTATGAGATTGTGTGGCCACCGCGTTTTTCGCATAAATATGGGGTTGCTGCTTTTGCCACATAATCCATCATCTGCAATTTTGAACAAAAAATAATGTTTCTAGATAAAACGGTTCAAAAGTTACAAAAAATGCACCGGCTGTTGCACAGTTGATGGCTTTTTGCAAAAGTTGACTGGTCACCCTTTCGTTATTTATTGCTGTATTTGTAAATTAAAATGATATTAATGAGGTGCAACCAATCCCTAGACTGTGTTAACAAGTGTTAAAATGACAAAATAATGAAGTTTTACCTTTACAAAAACTGCTGCATTATGCCGCATAATTCGCCTTTTCTTGTCGCATAATTTACTCAACCCTGCCGCATAGTTTGGCTCTCCCCGCGGCAGAGTTCTAGTGGCCCTGGATGTTTGCTTTGAAAACATATGTTTTATTTTGTCTTAGTTTCGTTCAGAGAGGATAAATTATGTTGTGTTTAAGGGGGTCCTCTACAGTTTGCCAGATCTTCCCAGAATTCGTGGTCTGTCTGCCTCATTTTATTTATTGATTAATCTGAAGTATTCTCAAGGTGCAAACCTATACACTAAGGCAGCTAGACACTAACGCTTTACAGATCACACAGGTGACGCGGATGCCCTGTGAACTGGAGTTTCCATTGGTGAAGTACCAGTTGATTTTGGAGGTGGGAACCCTGAACCTGGTACCCCGTACAAGGCAGGGAAGACAGTAATGTTCCCCACGCAGAGGGAGAAAACTCCCTGCTCCTCAGGACCACTAATTGTTAGTTTCACACAAACAAACCTCTGACCTGGAGTTTGCATAAAAGAAATGACACTAGCCCTGCAATTCACTGAGCCTCCAGCAGGCTTAGAGGTCCTTCTTGGGCAGGGATCTGTAAACCGGTTGGGCGGTCCTCCTTCTGGGCCAGAGACAGGGTCTTCATCACCTCCCAAGTTGGCTTCTGCTGTGCAAACAACAAAGCAGGCTTGCGATCCCAGTTCACCCACTTCACCAAATGTCTGTGATCCTAGGCAAACCACCTTGGGAGAGATTGACCAACTCTCTTGCAGCCAGAAAACAAATATATACTAGACCAGGGTTCTGCAAAGTCGGTCCTGGAGAGCTGGGTCCATGCCAGATTTTTAGCATATCCCCATTTGGATAAATGTAGATTTCTGAAACATCTTTTTTCTAAATGTGGATATGCTAAAGACCTGGCATGGACCCAGCACTCCAGGACTGACTTTGCAGAACCCTGTACTAGACAAAAGTTGCCATGTACACTTGCATGATTTACACAAGCATCTTCAAAAGTTTATAGAGGTCGCAATGTATGACCATAACTACATGAGGAGCACGAGCTATGTATTCATTTCTTGTTTATGTTACACACATGCAGGTACACACACAAAAAGAGGTGCATGGAGGGAAGAGTTGAAGGAATTGCCAACTGGACGCAATGCAAAGTTTGTTGCCTCTCATAAAATAGTGTGCATTGAGACACTCGTCAGTGCTCAGGTATGCACTTGGTACAGTTGTCTTAGTGCCCCAAACGACCCGGTGAAAAATGTACCCTGTCAATTGAATATTTACAAGCTATGGGTATGCATGCAAGCCACACACTTGGAATTAACTGTTTTGCCAAGAAAAAACAAACCACTAACATATTATATTTCCATATTCCTAAGAAGTGGTTTGTTAAGTTATGAAGTATCTTTCTTGCAACCTTTGCAAAGTTTTGAGACAATCGTGCAGATTCACTACTGGTGAAAAATTGTAAACTTCTGAGAACTTCACTCAACCTGTTCTTAACCTTGTACATGCATAATGAATATTTTTTTTGCATCAGAAAGGCATAGAGAATGAGATACCCAGTGCTTAATTTGAGCTGGTGGATTCCAGTGCTCGACACCGGTACTTATGACAGTGTGCCACATGGTGGCACTGTTTGTGTGATTTAGAGGTGAGCAGAACAGCAGGTTTTTACTAACACAACATCTATTAAAACAAGTAACACCTGCACCCTCACCATTCTTACATCTATGCAGGTCTGAAATAGTCTATATTGTCACACTTGCAGTAGTGTGATGGTTAGTGGTTGTGCAGGTACTGTTCGCAGCACGGGCAGGGGCAATGGGTGTGCAAGCTTTTTTTTTTTTTTTTTTATAAATTAAGCCAGTGGTTCCCAACCTTTTGACTTCTGTGGACCCCCACTGAATCATTATTGGAATCCGGGGACCCCCCCCACAGAGTCATTATTGAAAGCTGGTGGTCTAGTCTGTTATTATTTAATTTTCTAAACTGCCGCGGACCCCCTGAAGAGGCATCGCAGACCCCTACGGGTCCCCGGACCACAGGTTGGGAATCACTGAATTAAGCCCTTGTGTGTCGGATGCTAGCTGATCAGGGAAGCATGTGACACACCTGGATACCAGTTAGAGATCATAGGACACCAAAATGACGAGCTCAACCACAGCTTAGGTGGCAAAGGGAAAGTCAGCTCCCCAAAGGGACCTTGTTATAACAAATCCAGAAGCAGCAAATGTAAAAGTGGAGAGATCTAATCTTGGGGGAACCAAAAACAGCAAAAACAACAAACGTAGGGTACCACCATGCGCGCTTGCGATCTGAATGTAGCGGAGAGACCCAGCAGCCAATGCCATGCTGCCTAGCACCTGCTCTACATTGTTTTGTCTTTAAATACTTGCTGTGCCTAATCTCACAGGAAGAGCACCTTGAACCCGGAAGTGAGCCTGTGAAGGCAAACATTCTGCTTGAGGAGTCTAGTGTGCATGTGCTTTTCTAGATTCCATAGTCCTGTTCTCCAAAGGTTCCAATCCTTCTCAGTGCTATGCAGGATCACGTGCCTGTGCTGTGTATGATTTCAGCTTTCTCTGGCCCTCGTGTGAATTTAATTCAGTGGTTGGAAGGCTGCAGGGCAGAAGAATTTCAGAGGAACTCCTGAAAAGTGAATATTCTTCAAAGGCTGTAAGTGGGTGACAGCAGCAGCGAGCTCTCTTGCAGACTTCTTAGATTCAGCAGGCAATCCAGAAATTTGAGTCAGCTTCAGACATCTGAAAACCAAACGTTTTTGGGGAGTGGATGTGTCCTACAGAGTCAGGTAAGGAAGTGTCACAGACACAGGCCGGCCCTTCAGTTAATGACTATCCCTCTGCAGGCATCCATCCCTCTGTCAGGGGTACACAGGTACATTACACACATTTAACCACACACCATATGCTTGATATACGAAGAACAGCAGCCGTGTTATGGTGACTGCTTGAAAGTCACATATGGTGATGGAGATGACTTACGGACAAAGAAGGCGATCCTTTCTTACCTACCTGTCAGCAGCAGCATAAAAACAGTGGTACTGGTGAGTACTGCAATCAGTACCTTTATGGGAATGGGGTGGGTGGGAAAAAAGTAACAAGGGCAACTTACCCAGTAACAATCATTTGCAAAGCAACGGGTCTCGTTTTTGCTCGAGTTGAGCTATTAGCGCTGTAAATTTCAAACTGGACTTTTCTTACCACATAAATTGAAAATGAAAAGCAAAACAGTTGACATAAGCGAGCCGATTCAAAGCGCCATGGCCGCCATCAGCATGAGCGCGAAGAAGAAACACAAAAGGAAAAAGAAGTTCGCTCGCAGTCAAACGTATCGGCAAATGTGCAGTTATCCATGTAACAGGGTCAGTGTCCAAAGCGGTAAAAAAAAAAAACCCCAAGGAGGGACAAACGTAAAGCATTTACTAATGTTGATAAAGGATTTTTGAAATGCAAGCCCATGAACGAGTGATAGTGATGGGCGTGGTTAAAAGCCCACAATACCTACAACAGGTCAAAGCACTTGCACGCCCGATCTAAAAAGTGATCAAATCCAATGGTTTGATTGCAGGTGTCTATTGTGCTGGAAATTTGTCCTTGAAGATGGATTGATATTTACGGTAATTGGAAGGTTCTCCGATAGGCTTGTACAAAAGGGATTCGGGAAGGGCTGGGCCCTGGACGTGAAATGATCCTGCCTTGCCCTGATAGCAAACATGATAGGCAAACACGCACAATGTCTACTATGCCATCAACCTACCGGACTTTCAGGAGAAAAAATTACCAGACAGTACTGAAAATGAAATAAAGCAAATAACGCTCTTAGATGATTAAAATGGGCTTGACGATTAACAAACATGTGTGCCCTGGGCAGATTCAGCCATCACACAGCAGGCATATCACTTGGCAAAAGGCTTCCCTGGTGCACGCAAAATAGTGTCAAAAATGCTTTCATCATGATTCACTACACAACACGCCACAGTTGCTCTCCCACAGCTCTTCCATGAAGGGGTTTAACCTCCAAATAAATCCCAAAATAACCATTGTTCTAGCTACCCCGGCAGAAACCAGTTTAATATTCATATAGGATTTAAGAACATTTGCGTTGAAAAATAACAGCATATGCATTTACCATTAGCTTGAAGGCGTCTATGCAAATGACAGCATTATTTAAAGATTTTCGCTTTCTCATTGGAAAAGAAGCAATAAAGCAATGCAAATTTCATGTATATGGACAAAACTCAATTGCACATGCACAAAGCATGTGTATACTTGGAGAATGCATTACAACCTAACACATAACTACACAAAGGCCGGCTCCATATACAAAATACACGCAAAGAAGCAATTTCCTTGTAGTTCAGCTGTTGCCGCAACTTAAAAACAGCCACTTTACGGTATTGAGTTTCTTATTAATTCCTCTAGGATTTAAAATGGCTTGTGGCAAAACAATTTGGGGAACTATGGACTGCCCTGATACTGCAGGCAGCATCTGAGCATCTCTCACGAGGGGATGTGGTACGCAAAACAGCTTGCACACATGTACAAGTACTGCCATGCTCCAAGCAAGATGCAAATATAAAGGCAATGGCACTAACTTGACTTTGTCAAACAATGATGCTCAAACATCACTCAAAGGCGTTCATCAATCACAGACAAGCTTTAGCCAACTGGGGACTTTTTATTGTGGTGCAGATGAAAACTTTTTCATAACAATGGTGGATTAAAATGAAACCACGGCTTTGGAAGGGTGCCCAAAAATTTAGAAAGTTGTAAGGACTGTAAATAAAAACATATTTCCTATACTACACTGCACGAGCCATACACCTCATGCAACTCTTTATCGAGGGACTTTGCCCAGAATCACGGGGTGCGCAGAGACTGTCGGTATGCAAATTTTCCCAGGCGGCCATTCCTCCGGGCCCCGTTTTCATTAAAGATTCAGATTTCTTTTTCAAAGGCACTCGAACCCCCTCCCCAGAATAATAGCAAATGACAAATGAACTTGGTATGAACTGTAGGTCAGGGAGGGATTTTGCATTTTTTTTTAATCAAAAATGGCTGGTGCTAGAAAATCAATATGTTTGAGTCGCCGCCTACGACTGTAATTTCCTCCACGTGAAGGTTTTTTTTTTCTTTTCTTTTTCTCTCTCCTGCTTTTTTTGGTGCCTTGGAAAGAAGGTGAAAAATAATGAATAATTCCGGCGCCCGGTGTGAAACAAGCGGGTGCATTATCAGGCAATGACATCAATAACGCGTAGCATGTAAACAGAAAATGAACACACACAAAAAAGTCATTCAGGGCCCCTTTCAGGCCGGCCTGCTTTTCATCAGCGCCATTACAGGGCCCATTCACATTATCGGATTCAGCCGTGCTGCATAGCCTAGCTGCTGACAGGGCCTGATTACCCCATCATTCGTGGCCGCCTTTTCAGGCAAGTTCACCCAGAGGACAGGGATGCCTGGCCTTCCCGTGGGGGCCAGGCGGGCCCCGGCCTAGCCAGAGTGCTTCCCCTCTTCCTCCAAGCTGGCAGGGCCCAAGGTGGCTTGGGAGGCTGAAAGCGCCTTGAGACCCCATGGTTGATTAGCAGCGCTATACAAATCGCTGATTGATTGATTGTCACCCTCTTCCACGCTTCCCCTTCCTGGAGAGGCTACCTGTTAGGGGGGGGGGAGGGGGAAAGATACCTGAGCAGACTGTGGCCCAGCGGCTTCCTTCTCCCTGTAAGGGGGCCAGATTTTGAGGACCAAAAACCGGGACAGGCCAGAAATAATAGAGGACTAAAGCCTTTAGTCTTAATTTCTATATCTGGTGTGCGTTTTACACACACATACATATATATACACACACACACACACACCCACACACACACATCCAAACAATACCCTTTCAGGCTTAGAGTGATGTATACATTGTGCAAAAAAGTAGAGAAAACTCTGTGTAGTTCCCAAGTTTAGGTGAAGTGCAGCTCCAGTATAGAACACCCCAGAAGACCAGTGACACTAAATTTGTTACGTATATATATGGACCTCCGCGCTGAACCAGTACCCTTCTCCTCACCCTGTCTTTTCTGCATGCAGCGATCTCTGCCCCACAGAAATGGATAAATTACTAATTTTTCAGTCTTCAGAGGCGCCTTTGAAAGGACAGCAGGCCTTTCAATTCTGCTTTTCTGAATTACCTGACCTTCCTCCCAAAAACCAGGACATGTATTTAAAATGAATAAAAGTGTTGGAACAACAGGACAGTTCTCCAAAGACTGGGACTGTCTGGGGACATCCAGGACATCTGGTCACCCTAATGCTGAGTCTCCGTGGGAGCTGGGGAAATCCCTAAAAATGTCTTCTTGCGGCCTATGTCTCCCTGATGTGGCTGGAAAGCAACCATGCCATGTCCCCCTAGCACAGACCTTCCTTCGGGAGTATGACGACTCAATCCGCTTCACCCCATTGACGTCAGATAGTGGTAACCCAGAGTTACTGCTACTCCAGGTAAGCCTTTTGGCACACCATGCCTGGCCACCTGTGGCTTCAGTGATGAAGAAGGTACAAGAAGGAATAAGAATGAATCAGTGTTCCCGGAACCTTATTTACGTTCCCTAGATTCCACTCTTTGCCTTTACTCAACTTATCCGAAGCGCACAGGAAGCCGTTGAGTGGTTATGGGTCAGGCAAGAGTCAACACTGCAATGTCACTGTGTGGGAGATATTGTCAACCGGTGTGTGATGTCACTTAGCATTCCTTGCCATTGTGGTGAACTGGTGTCCATGCTAAGCCCAATTGTCTCCCTCTTCAAGGTGACGGACCTCCTTGCACTTGATTGTCTGTGCAAACAAATTGACTTCTGGTGCATTGCAGTTGCATTTATATAGCACTTAATCCCCCAACATAGCTTTATGGAGAGTAGCCCACATCTCTGCAACTCAAGGTTAATTTAGTGGATTTTGGAAGGGAGTGGAGTCATTCGTTCTCAGAAGAAACGATTACATACATTACTCCAGTTTGTGATGGAATCAGAGGGAGATCAGTGTTATCGTTAGCAGGTGTCAGGAGGGTGTTGGGTGTTAGTTTGGGTGAATGATTGGCAAGATGAATAGATAAGGCAGAGGAAGCTTAGACGATTGATGATCACAAGTAACTGATAACTCGGTTGTGAGAAGGATGAGGTTATGAGCTATGGGCCGAGACAAACAATTCACACAAGTACCTATAGATATGTAAAGGTGAGGGTGTGCAGCATTTTGCAGGAGACAAATAAGGACTTTTTGGAATAGAAATTTAATAAGGAGAGCAGGACATGCAGAGGTTTGTGGTTCTACGACTGTCATAATCAAAGTTTTTGTTTTGTGCAGGGATGATTTAGTGGGAGGAAGCTTGTTCGATTTCATGGCATCTTGTGGTTGATTGCTAGTTATTAGTGTGTTCAAGAGTACATTTATTTTGCATTTAGTTATACAGGGGTTGTCTTAGAGGAAAATCTGTCACCAGGGTGAGAGGAAGATATGCAGGCATGAAGCAACAAATGAATTCTTGCATAAGACCTTGACAAGTTGGCCAGAGCTTCTGATCATGGACAGAGTAGGCTTTATTTTTCTTGTGTGTCCCATTTTTTGAGAAGATGATTCATCAGGGAATTCATGATGATCAGGTTGCAAATATCCATTCTTCTAAATTCCAGGAGGTTGTCAGTGACTCCTATTTTTGCTGGGATGGATTACCATAATTTATTTGCTTGTATGAGGAACATAGTGCCCCTGAATGTTTTCTTTTGGTAAAGTGGAATAATCAATCATGTTGCTAGCCTGGAACATAATTGGGAGTATTTGCTGATTTTCATCCAAAGGAATTAAGGTCCTTTATTGTGTATTGCTGTGTAAGTTGTACAAGACAGTTTGTCGCCTGTAGCCAGTGGAGAGCCTTCAAAGCAGGGGGAAATGTGCTTGGAAGACTTTATACGTGAAAGAAATCTTGCAGATAAATTCAGACGGATGAGAGAAGAATCCTCTGATACATACCATTTGTGTAATGAGCTTTTGAGGGAATGAGTGGGGTTTATGCTTGAACCTTTTTTTGAAAATATAAGATGGACACATATGACAGTGTCTTCATAGTGTAGAAAGTGACTTTGCTAGTTAGTCTTCTAGGGCATTCAATGAGACTGTAGAGTCAAAGACAATGGTGTGGTTTTGTAGTTCTTTTGATATTTTTGGCAGTAGTCATTAATCGCCTGGCCGGAGTGTTAATAGTTCATAACTTATCTCATCCCAAACAGTGATTATTTTGGGTTTTGATGCATTTAGTTTAGGTACTTCCATGTCACCCTTTGGTCTGCGACTTAGAGACAGTTTTGAGGTCAAACTTTTATGCCTCTGGAGTTTTCTAGTTTGAGTTTTTCTCTGTGTCAGCCACAACATTGTAGTAGATATGGCCGATACTGCTGAATATCTCAGGTAAGGGTTTAAGTATATGTTAAACAGGAGAGAAGTGATGATAGATCCTTAAGGAACTCAAGTTTTTTTATTTATTTTGTAAGGTATTGAAGATCAGAGGGAGGGGCATAAATAACATGTTAGCCCTGACATCAAGGTAGGAGGAAGAGTTATCCCACCAAGACCAATCTTTTAAGTACTTAAGTTTGATTGTGAAATTGTGTCACACGTCACAGAGAGATCATGGGATATAGAGCTGCTATGCATTTATTTTGTCAAATGTGCCTTTAAAGTCATACCAGTTGTTGATTATAGCAGATTATGCTCCTTTTTTCTGGACAGAAAGCTACTTGGTAGTTTGCGAGCAAGTGATTCTGTTCTTAGGTTTGAGAGATCTGTAGAAATGCTGCTCATTTAATGAGTTGCCAAGGAAGGGTTCATTAGGAATTAGTTTATAATTATTAGGACCATCTGGGTCCAGGTTGTCTTTCTTGCTTAGTGGATGGCTTCTTCAAGCCCTGTAGAAAGATGCAGGCTGATAAATAATTATTTATATTCAATGTTGGTATAGCCACCTATGTTGTGGTAGATTTTACTTGAATATTTGGTGCAGACCCGGCAACGATGGGCACACAGCTGGCCACCAGCTTTCAGAGTATCCAGAAATTCGGTCATTGTTATTTATCAGAAGGACGATAAGTATGTATGCAATATTTCTGGAATGCTAGTCTTGGGTGGCATTTCTGGATGACAACAGTTTCTCTTGTTTGCCGGATACAAGTCTTAAGTGTCTGTTTTTTTAGGGTGGTGGGGGCTGTAGAGATTCACTAGATGCTTGCAAAAGCCTTGAGAGGAAGGGAAAGTTGTTGGAGTACTTTTAGGATTTTGGAATTCTGATAGTATTTTATGGATTTCCTTGCTTAGGCATTTTGCATTGTACACACTGTTTGAATATTGCATTGTCTTTACCATTATGATGTATGATTCAAACATTCTGATGTGCCGGTGTGAACACATCTTATCTATAGCGGGTCTTTGATATTTGCCAGGTTCCTTGAAGTGTCCAAATTTGTCCTTTCCATTAATCAACACGCTTTCTTGTTCATTTTGGCACAATTTTATATTTTTAAGGAGATTGTTTTGCCAAAGGCTTTGACCATCCAGTCATGCAGCTTCTTTACCGAGAATGTCTCCAGTTGTGCATTTGTTATTAGATGAATTTCAAAATCATCGGTATTGAGCGTATTGCTGAGTCTGTAGGCTGGTGCCAAATTTTGTAAGTACGAAGCAGGTGGCCAGTCTTGGTTTTGCAGGTGATCTGTTCCACCAGGTTGACATTGGTGCTCAGGGTGAATCCAGATGTCTTAGCTTTGGGTGGAATTTAGAATTTGAATCAGGGTTTGTATTAGTTAATGATTGTTCAGCTTGGCAAATCACAGGATCTGTTTTGGAGGGAATCAGCTTTAGTTAAGAGCTGGACATCAAGGGTTGGATGAGATGCAGGTAGGATTTGAGGCACTGGACTTCTGGAACTGATGAAACCTTCACATATAGCTGTGTGTCTTCCACGCACTGGTGCATTTTGATTTTACCAGTGACTGGGAAGCATGAGATCGGATACAGGGGACAAGGGTATGGGGAGAGTCACATTTGCAGTATTATGGGCAGATAGAAAACCTTTTAGACCGTCTGTGTTCGTAGACATTGTATTCCACCGTTTCATTTATAGTGTTTTATACCTTGGCACTCAACACTTTTTGGTCAAATATGGCTGGTAATGACCATAAATTGCCTAATATTCTTGCACTTAACGACATTCTAATTGCACTGATGCAAGTGTTTGCACCATTTTACTTTTTGTACTTTTATAAGAGTAAAGCAGCGTGCAACTTTAAGTTCGGGAAAACTATTGTTGAGGACTTTTATAGAACTTTTTTACTGTAAAAATGTTAAACATGTCCAACTAGATTTTAGATGTAAAGAGTGGTAGAGACAAAAGTATTGTTTTATTGCTTATTCTTATGTGGACCTCAATTGAGTTCCAAAACATAAATATAAAAATTGATTGATTGATTGGGAGTCACTCACATGGAAGCCAATAAGGCTGGACCAGAGTCAGCCACATGTCAGGTGCACTTTACATCTTCCATTTTGTGCACTGATTGACAATTTCAACTTTATCACTATCTCGCCTTTTTACTGTGAAGGACTCTCGTACCTTCCAGCAATATTCATGCTATATCAACCTGCATGACTAAACAACTATATTGCATCTGCCTAAGATTGCAAAGGTGCTCCTGGACTTTCAGAGACACCTTCGATTTGTGCGCAGGCCAGGCTCCCTACCAAGCCAGATGAAGCTTCTCAGCGCTACGTCATACACTGGTGAGCAGGCAATGGCGCCCAGACACAACCACACCAAGAGGGAAGAAGGGTACTCTTATAACCATGAGTTTTATAAGTGGGAGGATTTGTTCAGGTGGAAATTGATTTTCAAACTCAAATAAAAAGATCAAAAGGAGTTTAAGCAGACTGACCTGCAGCTCAACTTCTTAATTTATTTTTGTACCCTGTGAACTCTTGGGGATGTATGGCAGGGCTTGAAGCGTCCTAAGGCTTTGCATGTTTATATATATTTAAATGAATTACTTAAGTGCTTAGTTGCACACCAGAACAACAATTGTTGCTAGGCACTCAGAACAGTTATTAATTCACACAAGGGACAGACATACCCAGACTACTTACTCACTATAAAAACAAACAGTACAACAATATAAAAAGTGAACAGAGACCCAACAAAAACATTCACAAAACAATTACGACCAAACAATTGCGAAAACTTTCCTTTGATCCAAAAGGAACCTTTCAGTATACATAGCATTAGGAAGAGCGGCTACAACCAATAAAAATCAGTGTCAGAAATATAAAACTTTAAAGTTCACATGTTGCACAGAGAGAAGCATCAAAAAACATACAGTCTGCAACACAGAGGGCCCCACTTCAACTATCCCAATGTGTGTAGCGCTTAGACTGCCCTGAGAAAGCTTCAAATCTCTACAGGTGGGACAGAAAATCGAAAGAAGGGACATGCCAGGGGTATCTTAAGTGACACTATGAACCCTTATATCCTCCACACCCCTAAGGGCTTCTGTTTGGCACTGGGGGGGGGGGGATGGAAAATCAGGAGAAGCGCCATAATTGAATGATACTAAAAGAATCACCAGGGATCATAGAGTCCTGTTTACTCTCTCGTCCTTCATGGCCCCTGAGACTAGAGTATCAAGGGCAGAGCCAGGGGTATCAAAGAGCTAGCCGAGGATAGTAGTGGCTACCCCAGCTACCCTTAAATCATGCCATGATGGGATGAAGGGCGCAAATTGGGTGAAGTAAGGATGGAAGGGATAATGTTATGTGGTGATGGTTCCTGGGACAGCACTTATTACATCATAAGGATGATACTAGGAGCTATATGTGGCCTCATTAATATTAATAGGGAACACACCAAATGCGGATTCTTTCTGGGCACTTGGACAACAGGTATATGATTTTAAGTGTCTGCCAGCTTAATCAGACTTCTTTATCTGCTTGGTAAGGGTAACTTGAATTTTGACTGGACTCGAAGATGTAGCTATCTGAACAATCAGAGGGCAGGAGGACTTGCTAGAGAGGTAGCCCCGTGCCTCTTTCTCCTGCCCTCCGTCCACAAGGGAGAGGTTTCCCTCCAAAAAAGAGGGTTGGAGGCCAGGATTGGTCAGTGGAAACTTGCTCAGGCTGTGTGTCATCACCTGCGGGGCCTCGATGGGCCAACTCTTCTGCTGAAAACCAGGCTTTTGATGCATCAGTGCCAGAGTCTGCACACACAGAGCTCCCCCACCTATCCCTATGTAGATCAGATCCCGATGATAGCATCTTAAAGGGGGCGGCAGCAGGGCTATGGCCAGAGAAGTCCAGAAACAGAAAAAATAGCTTTCAGCTCAGGATAGCGCAAGTGTCGCTGCACCATTTGCTTGGCTGTTGCAGGTTTGTTTGCTGCCATAGGTGAAGGTAAAGGAGTGAGATGGAGTTGATATATCGGGAATAGTTCCTGCATGTGTCAAATATACGTGTTCCACCTCCCCTCCGTAATCATTCACAAACAGAGCAAGTTCATTGCTTCCCAAAGCATCCCACCTTGGACGACAATAAACACGAATCCAAACAACTAACAAGAATTATCAGGAAACTCAGGAATCTGTGAGCAAGAACATACCCAGTCCCCACCACCAAGAAAATCCAACGAGGAGCCTCCCAGGGCACCCACTGTATGGACCAATCACAGCAAGACCGGTGGAATCCACTGCCCGCTTTGTGCCGAACAAGCCTTTTGCCAGCTCCTTTGTGGAGTTAGAAACGTTGCTTTGGGATTAACTCTGGAGAGTGGGCTTCTCACACAACACAGCAAATGGCTCAGCAAGGTCAATCACATGGTTTCCGCACCGGCCTAGAGGAAGACCGAGTGATGGTCCATGCCAACAGGATATCATTGATGCACAGATGTTGTGATGCTCCTGTCACTATTGTAGAGATTGAAGCAGAAGATAAACCTCCCCCTGACCTGCCTTACAGAGCTCAGAGAGATGGTCCTGTGGAGGAAGCAGACGTCTTCCTCATGCTGCCAGCCAAGAAGTGGAACCGCTCTGCTCTTCTGAGGGCTCTTCCAAACTTGGCGCCCGTCACCTGTACTGACTGACTTGGGTATGCATGATATTGACATGGATAACAAACTCCCAATAAAATCCACCTTTTTCCCCATTCACCTTGGTACATGATAGCATCATATGGATGTGCCAAGGTGATGGAGATCGGGGTAAAAAAGACATTTCAAAGTCCCTAGACAAAGCCTGTCATGCTTGTTCCTAAAGAAGGATCAACAGAACTATGTCCTTGTGTTGATTATTGAGGATTCAGTGCCATGAGAAAGATAAATGCTCTCCCCGTTACCTCAGCTGAAAACCTGCTTGATAATGTCTTGCTTTTAGTTCCTCAGCATCTTCAACCCAACATGGAGGTTCTGACAGTTTACCTTAGCCAGGGGTAAGACAGAATTCTCCTCTCAAGAGGTGCTCTGCCGTGTCCACGCCAGGCATGCTGGAGTCAAGAATGCTCCTGTCCCTTTCCAAAGATGGATAAACAGGTTTTTGTTTAACATGAAAAAATGAAAACTCAGTGCCAAGCTCGAACTGTGAGGACAACCTCTCTGCCCCAGGAAGGTACTGGAGACCTTACATCAAGATAGTCCCGCCATCAGGGCGATAAAGTACCTCATAGGCCAGACCTCACTGTGGACCTCCAGATACTGAAACACCACAACAGCTCACACTATCACGAAGCATTTAAATCTCACGCGAGATTAAGGTCAGGTCTTCCAGATGTCTAAGATAGCACGAAGTTAAACGCCCAGACTTGGAGCTCTTGACTAGATCTGAGAGTTTACTATACACATAATCACAGTAAGACAAGGGAAGTAAAATATCCTTTTCCACTTGTATTAGATATCTCGATAACCTTCATTATTTGGATGCTACAGCCTAATTAGCAGAAAAAGGCTGCCCTTGCTACCCTTGGGGACTCAGGAAAGTTCCATCAGCACTTGTTTGGAATCACTTCTGGAATCCAGAGGGACTACGGGCACCAGAAATAGCTCATAGCAAGGCAGGGAGCATAGTGACAGGCTTTTTAGGAGGTCCATTTTTCTTCAGCACCTCTTCTTTTCAGTAGAGGATAACCGTCTCAATAGTTTAATCCATTGGACAAGAAACGCTAGAGGATTTGAGAGATGGATAACGAGATCCGGGAGAGTGGGAAAGAGTTGGGAAATGAATAAGGCCAAAAACACTTTTGTCTGTCAGGACAGCATGACAGTGCATTGCGGAGAGTTGGCTTTTGGCATCTGATCAGCAGATTCCGAGAGTGGGTGCAGGAAAGGTAACAGTGAGATTGAAGCAGGAGAAGACAGGAGTGATCAAAAGAGAGACATAGGGAAAAGCCAGCGGGATGTGCCCATTTATGACAGAGTTAGAAACCATAAGACACTGCTAGAAAGATACTTGAGCACGTTTGTGGAGGCCCAGAAGCCACAAGACAGCCTCCCCCTTTTTTCTTCAGCATCCACAGACAGATATTTAAGGTAGCATCTACAGAACAGATGTGTGTCCATGTGAGCCTTGAGCTGGGAGGGGGTTGGAGGTTGTAGGGGTCTTGGCCTAGCACCCACCTAGGCCTGAGTGAAGCCAAGGAGCAGCAGCTGCTCTGCATTTGTTCTTAGAGAAAGTCAAACTGCTCCTACCTTTGCAGTGTGACTGGTCGTGACGTGCATGCTCTTGACGTGCAGTGATTTTCAATAGCCTAATGCATTGCTCATGCGATGTTTGATAAGAGGTCACATTTGTTTATTTACATCTTTATGCTTTTATAACATGCTACCACACAACCAACCTGAGCACTCCAGTGTCCGTTAAATAGTTCCCCGGTGTAAAGATTCCTACCACTGTTGTGTAGCCATTTTAGCTATAGTTTTAGACACGTCATTTTAGCAAACTAGGCCCGCCCCTGTGCACTTTAACCTAAATATGTTTTATTCTAGCTTTGTTATATTATTTTAACAATAGCCACATTTGCGGTCTTGTTTTATTTTCTTTATCTAGTTGTTCGCCGCCTAGGTCAGCACTGCGTTCTTATACAAGACATTTCTTTCACTCTGTGCTTTCTCAAGGCTGCAATGAGATAGGTTGCCGGAAAAAGTGGTACGCTTTGTCTCCAATGTTCACAGAAACACACACACTCTTACGTGGGGATCCTTTCTTGGAACATCAGATGTTTTATTATAAAAACACTACTTTGACCCATGTACATTAGAGGGAGATTCCAGCCAGATGACCACGAATGTATGCTGATTGCTGAGTGCTTCGCTGAAGCTGCTTATGTAGACTACAGGCCTCTTGCTCAGGTATGAAGGATGATGTCTTCCCAGGGGAACCTGAAGGGCAGAATTAGAAGCTTAACATGCCATGCTCTAATATAGCCTAGGTAGGAACTATCCCTACAAACCTTAGTGACAGTATGGTAGTGTTATTCTTGTGTTTTACTCTCCTTGTCACAAGTTTATTCTTGTTGTGCTTCATCGTCCTAGTTATTGCAATACATGCTTTATTATCTAAGATGCAGTTACTTCAATAAAACCTTATTGAACTATACTCTGCCTGTGATTGTCCTTGCATATGTGAGACTAATGTAACTGAGAGAAACAGATGAGATCTGAGTGACCACGATTCCCCGGAGGAGTCATGTATGTCATGCCCCCGGTTGCCCCAATCATCCCTACTCATGGGTGGAGATGAGGCACTGCTAGTTAGCCAAACAAAACCCGGATTAGGCCGACAGGTGTCACGTGGGGCGGGATCAGACTCAGTCCCCTTCATTACAGGTGATTCTGCCGCCCGAATCCAGTAGTCTCATTAGGATAATGAGAACCTACGCAACACCACCAGTCGCAGTGGTCACGCCTATGCCCGTGGACCCATTGGACAGAATCTACTGCTTGATGCTGTACTCTGAATGGTCTGGGGGTGGGACGATTCTTCAGTAGTGAGTTGCAAGGTTACAGTAGGCTGAGGGTTTGTGCTATTCCAGGACATTCAACCTCACGGTTCTCTAATCAAGCACTGACCGAATATAGATAGACTTGAGCAATATTCTTAGCACTTACAAGATATTCATGAATTTCGCATGAAGTGAAATGTGCAGCATTTTATAGATTTCATGACTCCAAATTTCACAGAGTGGTTTCCATTGAGAGACATCTAGGAGCAAGAAATGTCTTTGGGAGCCAATTTTTCCTCAATCTAGCCCCTCTGCATATGAAAGCAAAGCCATCCCAGGATTTTAACTTTCACACATGATATGGCGAAATCAAATTTTCACAATGTTTTGTGTTTTTTGGAAAATTGAGCAAAATTTAACAAAAGACAATTTCCAAATGTTTGCACACCACTGAATTGAACCTTGCAGATGGGCTTGTAGTTGCAGGAACTTATGGTAAGACTGGGTGCCAATTTTCACAGGGATTCAGCCCTTCACCATCATGATCTCCGCATGCAGTGCCCGGAAATGAATGTGAACCTGTGTTCACCAATGAGAAGATTTTTAGTGCAATAAAATGTGAACTAGCATTTCCAGTATTATACAGAATCTTCCTACTTAATTATTGGGCCTTTGCAGGTTTTTAGTTGCACCAGGGTAAAATAGTATATGTTGCACCTGGCCTTTTTTGCAGGGTAACCCCCAGTCTTTTTGCCTCTTTCCTCCTCATTTTTCTGACCAGTTTTAGTAGGCTTTAGGGCTCTGGGCACTTTACCACTGCTAAAACGTGCTAAAGTGCATCTGCTCCCTCTGTAAATCGTACTGTTGATTAGTTTATCCATGATTGGCATATTTGATTTACTGGTAAGTCCCTAGCAAAGTGCACTAGAGGTGCCAGGGCCTGTAAATCAAATGCAACTAGTGGGCCTGCAGCACTGGTTGTGCCACCGACATTAGTAGCCCTGTAAACATGGCTCAGACCTGCCACTGCAGTGTCTGTGTCTGCAGTTTTAAACTGCCAATTCGACTTGGCAAGTGTACCCACTTGCCAGGCCTAAACCTTCCCTTTTACTACATGTCAGGCACCACTAAGGTAGGCCCTAGGTAGCCCCAGGTGCAGGGTTCAGTGTGTGTTTAAGGTAGGACATATACTAGTGTGTTTTATATGTCCTAACTGAAATACTGCCAAATTCGGTTATCACTGTGCAAGGCCTCTCTCTCTCATAGGTTAACATGGGGGCTGCCTTTAAATATCCTTAAAGCGCAGATTCCCTTTGAGAGCAGATAAAAATGTGAAGTTTAGGGTCTCTGAACTCACAATTTAAAAATACATCTTTGAGTGAAGAAGTTTTTTTAATTGTCTGTTTGAAATAGCAACTTTTAGAAAGTAGGCATTTTCTTGCTTAAACGATTCTGTGACTCTGCTTGTTTGTGGATTGTCTGTCCGGGTCAGTTTGACAGCTGGGCTGTTTTGCACCTCTCCAGACAGTGACACAAAAGGGGGCGGGGTGTAGCCTGTATATCCTGACGAGCCATCTGAGCTAGAGGGGAGGGAGGAGTGGTCATTCACACCTGAAAGGACTGTGCCTGCCCTCACACAATGCAGCCTCCGACCCCCTGGTGTGTGTCTGGGCCCTGCCTGGCCAAGGAAAGATCACACTTGAGACTTTGCTTTGAAGTTTGCCATCTTCAAAGGCAGAACTGGGTATAAGAAGAAGACCCAAAACCTCAGACTTTTAGAATCTTTCTGGAATCAAGGAGAGGAGCTGAAGAGCTGGAGGAGGAGTACTGTCCCTTTGCTGTGCTGCTTTGCTGGACTGGCCTGCAGTTGCTGCTTCTGCCTGAAAAGAGTGCAAAGGGTGAACTTTGCAGTGTGTCCTGCTTGAGAAAGTTCTCCAAGGGTTTGGAGTAGAGCTTGCCTCCTGTTGGAAGTCTCAGGGACACCAAAGACTTCAGTTTCCTTGACCTGCAGCACTGGGAACTGTGTGTTTTGTGCTGTTCAAGAGGAAAAACCACTGCGACGCCGTCAACGACGCCGCTGGCCTGCACCGTGACCTGCCGACACAACACGGAGTCGCATTGCCCCGCTTCACACTGCATCCCTGGTCTCACCGACGCGGTCATCAGACGACTTCACCAAGTCGCTGCTCGCACCGTGACCTGTGGGCCCCGCACTCCGGCATCGCCTGCTCACACCGCAGGCTGGTGTCACGGACGCTGCTGCTCCTCCTGACACCGGCCCCGCTGCCTGCACCGTGGCCTGTGGACACCGCTCATGAGGAGCATGAAGCACCGTCCCATCCCGCACCACAGCCCGGGCCACCGACACCAGCACCATTGACTCCAGTGTCGTCACCAGGCATCCCTGCCTGCACCATGGCCTGTGGACACTGCTCGTGACGGTCACGAAGCACCGTCCCATCCCTCACCGCTGGCTTGGGCCCACAGACGACAGCGCTTCCACAACGACGACTACGCTGCCTGCACCGTGACCTGTGGGCACCGCATGTCACATCATCCTGCTTCACACCGCAGCCCTGACGCCATCAACGCTGGCGTGCCTGACTTCATCAGCCCAGAGTTCGATCTGCAAGGCATGTGACTTCACAGGCCCAACGACCCCTGCACCGACTCTGGAACCGACATCGCGACGTCAGCGACGCCACTCTCCGGAGCTCACCCCAAGGATCACGACGCCCTACAAATCCAAGGTATTGTTTGCGGGTCTTCCCGACACCGTAGCTGTCCGGCGATGCCATGGCTGGCCTGAACTGTTGGTTTTGTTGATCACAACGCCATGATAGCCCCAGGTGGAGCTATCGACTTCAAGGATCTGTATTTTATTTTTATTACCGTATGTTGGATTTTTGTCGTTTTGGTCTTGTTTTATATAGCTAAATATTGGCTATTTTTCTAAAACTGGTGTGGAGTCGTTTTGTAGTGTTTTCACCTATTACTGTGTGCTATGTGAAAATGCTTTACACATTGCTTCTGAGATAAACCTGACTTTTCATGCCAAGCTACCAAGGGGGTGAGCAGGGCTTATCTGAGCGGGTATCTCCCTTATCGTGACTAAAGTGAGGGTCTCTACTTGGACAGGGTGCAAACCGACTGCCACCTAGAGACCCCATTTCTAACAATATACTTATAAGATCAGGAGAGAATTAGAGATCCTTTGAGCTCCATCCTGCGTTTAAGCAGTAATAGCAGAAGGTCCCTGCTGTGCATCATTGGTTGGAAGTTGGTGCCAGTGGTCCACCCGGTACAAGAGAACTCAGATTCACCAGCCGCTCAGATGATATATTTTACGCTTGAGTGATGGCGATCTCTGCAACAGTTGCAGCCTTTTAAAGGGTATGGAGTCCCTCCTGGTGTCCCTGTCCAAAATGAATTCTCTTTGACTCCATTTAGGCAGAAATCATTTATTTTTAACTAGAAATAGGTGTGCCTTAGGTATTCAGTGATGATGCACCGGTGCTTAGCTTCATTCAGCAACCAAAGCGATTCCATGTATCTTCGGTGTCAGCGTAACTTTTATTGGGTTATCTCCTGTACTAGGTCTCAATGTGAGCTTGGATGAGCAGTGATGATGGCCAAGAAGACCTCAGTGGAAGACCAGATTTCCAATAAGGAGATGTCTATTCAGAATCTTATGGGCTGCTTGTGACAGGAGCAAAAGAAACTAATTTAGTTTTGGGCATTCCTGGCACCGCGCCCCAGGTTTCAAAAAGTGAATTTTGCAATAGTCCTTGGTGTCCTAAGCCTTATATATGTAGGGCAAGACCATGGCTTCCTGGCGACCTAAATCAAATGATGGTGAAGTGTTCTCCTTTGGAAAAAGCAAACTTGGTCTGTGTTTGGTACATCTGAGTGGTCTACAGCATGACTGTCGCTCACCAATCTCCTGCATTTTGTAGATGTTTTAAGGCTCATTTGGTACTCATTCAGGGGATGTATTACACTGATTAGAAAGTCTCTTATTAAACAAGCATTTGCAATGCAACGGGTCTCGCATTACGTCGAGTTAGAGCTATTAGCGTTGTAAACTCCTAACTGACTTTTCTTGCCACATTAAATGAAAAAAAAAAAAAAAACCAGCGCGATTACGCTGTGTAAAACACAGCATGATCGAGGTGCGAAATAAAGAGAAAAAGTAGTCTAGAAACCATATGGAAAACATTGAGCCTCGTATGTTTCCAGTAGTTTACCGGTGCTCTTGAGGTGAGCTAAACACTGGAAGAGGCATGATGCGGATTTTAAAAGGCAAGGCCACGAGCCAATGAAAGTGACTGACGTAACATGGGCGTGGTTAAAATCCCCCTAAAAAAAGATTAGAAGAGGGACGGAGAGCTTTGCGCTCGCCCCTAAAAAGGACATATCACCTCACCCACGCTAGGTGGCATGCTTCACTGTAACAGCACCCCTCTGCCAGTACCAGAATGATGCAGGGCAGACACATCCTAAGCTCTTTTTGTTTTTAGGTTAAGTTTTGTCAATGTGAAGGGTAATGAAATGTGGATTAAATTGTAAAGAGGAAGGACAATAAAAATGTTTTATTACAGGTTAATCCTGTCTCATACAAGATTAAAAACAGGAAAGGAGTGGAGTGTGTTGTAACTATTGTGGTACTTCTCTCACTGGCTTGTTTGGGTCAACATGTTTCAGCACCTGTCAGTATATTATGACATCCATAGGCTTTCTTCGGGGCAGAATGACCCCTCTCAAAAGCTATGTTCCCTAGGAGTGCCTTCTAAGTGAGAAGACACAGTGGGTAGTAATCTATCTTAAATACCTGCCTCAAATATCCTAATATGAAACGGACTCTGCAAATGCTGCACTTGTCTTTCAACAGCTGTCCCATGTTGTTTAAAGTGATATGTGCCAAATGGTTCAATGCTCCTTATTTAATTGCATGGTAAGTTACTCCCTTGATTTTGTGCTGTGATGAAGTCTGTGTTGATCAGATTTTTCTCAGTGCACATCTACTGGCTTTTTAGATACACCGGCTTGTAGTGAAAGCTCCCAGTGCAGGCCAGAGCATCGCCTGTGACTTGAAGGTTTCACAGCCTGTATAAAACACACATTTTATGCAGACGGTGTTATGATTAAGGTTCCCAGTTTTCTGTTTTTACTGATTTTTACAGATAAATACAGACAAAAAACATTGTGTTTGCTGTCTTTTTATTTTTAAAAGTTGAAAATTCTGAAAATTCTGCTTCAAATGAGTGACTTTCCATCCTGTTGTGGATCCCAAGACAACAGATGAGCAGATAGACAGCACGGGGAGTTAAAAAAACAGGTAAAGATATCTTTAAATACAGGCATATGTTAAAATATGTTTGTAGTAAATTGCTAATATTTACCTGTGGATGTAGTGTTTTGCTACACTTCGCTGCTAAATTTGCTAAAACAGGACAGGCATCAAAGAATGAGTACATGTTTATCAGTTAAATAAATGAGGACACGTACCATTTTTGACTCCGCTTATTCACAAGCCACAAAATAAATATGGATAAATACAGACGGAAATGTTAAAAAATAAATACCATAGCGGGAGTCCTCGCATGATGCGTTGTTGGTGCAACAAAGGGCAGCAAAACAGCCGTAGCTTTGGCAGCTGAAACAGACAATCCCCCAATAGGTGGATTTTGTTCGCCTTCTGCTCTCGTGTAATTTGATAAATGTTACTAATTCCTATTGGAGTCATTTTTTTACGTGGAAGCAAATGCTCAGGTGCTCCAGCATGCAGCAGCTGTGCTGTTACCATGTGAACTGCATGCATTTGATTTATTCTTTGGGAGTTGCGGCTCCATGCTTTTGCCCACACAGGGTTTGTGGGTGGAGAGTATTTCACCTTTTTAACCACGACTAGATGTCCCGTAAAGCAATACTGTCATTACAAAAAATGCACACAATTTCAAGGCAGTTTAGAACATTTGGGTGGCCCCTCTTCACAATTTTCATGTGATGCTCAGCAGTGCTTAATTTGTAAAACACTAGGTACCAGGGCCCTTCTTGGATGCCCACTGCAGCCTGCATCACCCATTGACCCTGACAGCGCTGCTAATGACAGTACCACCACAACACCTAACCATCACACTTCCACAAGTGTGACAATTCAGACTATTTCAGGCCACACAAAGCTATAATATTGGCGTGAGAGGCTGGTATTAATCATTTCAAAGTCAAATTGTATTAACAAACACAGTTGTTATGCTCATGTCAGAATTAAACAAACAACGCCACCATGTGGTGGACTGCCACTAGAGCTGGTGCTGACAATCAAGTGCTGGTGTTGAGCACTTGAAACCACCGGCTCAAATTAAGCACTGATGCTCAGTTAGGTTCAAAAGCACTGTGGAGGGGTTCAGTGTGGCTGGCAGGTGGAAATAGCTGTTCAGTAGTCAGGGTCTGGACTGCATGGAGACTGTCTTTGACCTTCAGAAGGCGTGGCCCGCCAGACAGGGCACCTCATTTACAGCATGTCTGGAGCTGAAAAATCATTTCTTAAATGTGTGGTAAGGGAATTTCCAAACACTAAACACAATTTCACAATTTAAAGCAGTATCACCACATTAAAAAAATGCAGCACTACAATTTTACTGCATGGAAAATGCATGTCTGCTAGAACTAGAGAAAAAATGACGTTAAATTCACACTTTTAGGTAAGAAAGAACATGCAGAAACACAATTTATACATGTTTAATAATAATTTGTGACAGTTTTTATACTATCACTTCAGTGGTGTGGCAAGGGTACTATGGGGCACTGTTGCAGTACAAAAAAAACAATTTAGATGCAGAGAGCTCCTAACACTCCTGGGCCCCGATGCCACTGCACCTGCTGCACTATTGATGGCTACACCTTCGCATTTCTCGTAGTAGTGAAACTCTTATTCCAATGAATTATCTGAGCTTCTCTAAGGGAGGGGCCTGGGTGGGTGGTAAGAGTCAGAGGTGGAACAGAAATCCACCAGCAGCCTGGACATGATATGGCTGATGCTGTATTACTAAAATCACAGTGCGCGCCCTCTTCCGACCACAATATGCACACTGTGCAAAGATGGCCTTCCCAGTAGAAAAGGACCCATCTGGAACCCACAGCTAATTTTGTGGTGCTACCAGATTACACAGTAAACCAGCAGAATATCTCAGAGGGCTAACTCAAAACTGCAAAGTTCTACTTTTTGGGTCAAACTCCAGTAGGGCAAATGCAACCTTTCATCTCACTTAAATCGATGAAAGGAGTACCATAAAGTAGAATAGTAAAACGTGTTGTCTGGTATGTCAGTGGATAAATCCATCAGTTGCCTATTAAATGTTGGTCGAGAACATTGCAAACGTTTTTCCTCCATAACTTTGGAAAGGTTTTAAACAATTTTTCATTCTTTTGAATTACATGGAGTTTCAAAATATAAAGGATCCAGAGAACAATTCCAAAAAAGTAAAAATGTGCGTTTAAAATAGTCATCTTAAGAAGGAAAATTCTATTTTTGAAAAGTGTCTTCGAAGAAAATAAATCGTTGGAAAACTTGTTTTCCAAAGAAAAATTTCTTCAGCAGCTGAAGCTGGGCAGAGATGGTAAACTTAGAAATGCTGCAAGCTCTGCAAAGCACAAAGTTCTCCCGTTTACCACATCACTGTGGGGGCATCTTGAAACTCTGCCCACCTCTGCATCTGAGCAGCCAGGGAGCAACTGGATAACTCAATTCACAGAAGTCATCAGAGAGGTTAACATAACATGATGAATTCATACATCATCCGAGGAGAGCTTTTGGAGCAACAATAAACATCTGAATTTTTGCTAGGTCAAAGGTCAGGTTAGAGTACTGTAACATAACACTGTCTCTTTTCTTGCTTCCCAGGGGTACCCTGTGTTACCCCAACCCCATGTGGGGTACTTACCTTTAGAGCGCTTAACTACTGGGACTGTTACTTAAATTATATTGTTTTTTTTATAAACAATTCATTGTAGCTATTAGTGCATCCCTGTAAAACACTCACCTCTTAATTTCATTCTGATTTCAGATTTTCTACACGTTTCTTTTTGTTGTCACGTGCCCATGGTCGAATCCTCCAGCCTCGACAATCCACTAAACTAGGCTGACATGAGCCTGGCAACTAACCAGGCACGGCATCTATTGGGTTAATTACAATTGAATCACATGTTTTGTTGTGTCATTTATTGGGGGGACGCTCTGCCACAATGTACAACTAACGTGTCTACTGAATCAGGCTGTTTGTGGCTTGTCGAACCACATGTGGGTTCGGTTCTGTGAATGGTTGCTGCCCTGCCTGTACTCTAGGGCCCAGACATATTTATCTAGTGCCTGCGGGGCGCGTCATTCTGAATGCCTGCTTTGTGATAGTCCAAGGATCATCAACATCGAAAGGGGACTGTAAGCTGAATGAAGGTGCTTCACCTCAGATCTGTAGCCTGAGTGGGCGAGCAAGAAAGCCGTCAATCCAGGATCCATCAAAGCCCAAACTGTGAAGCAAGAGTTTACGGCCACCAGCTCTGCGATTGTTTGAGCGGTTGAAGACACTTTTGTTTTACCTCGTAGTCTGGAAATTGATGTGTGTCCCACCTCTTCGCATTCTGCTCATTAACCAGATTATGTGAGAAGCCACACTGTATGGTCCATCGTTGAAGCCGCACTGTACGGTCCATCTTTGAAGCCACACTGTATGGTCCATCGTTGAAGCCGCACTGTACGGTCCATCGTTGAAGCCGCACTGTACGGCCCATCTTTGAAGGCGCACTGTACGGTCCATCTTTGAAGCCGCACTGTACGGTCCATCTTTGAAGCCGCACTGTATGGCCCATCGTTGAAGCCACACTGTATGGCCCATCGTTGAAGCCACACTGTATGGCCCATCGTTGAAGCCACACTGTATGGTCCATCGTTGAAGCCGTACTGTACGGCCCATCTTTGAAGCCGCACTGTATGGTCCATCGTTGAAGCTGCACTGTACGGCCCATCTTTGAAGCCGCACTGTATGGTCCATCGTTGAAGCCGCACTGTACGGCCCATCTTTGAAGCCGCACTGTATGGTCCATCTTTGAAGCCGCACTGTACGGCCCATCTTTGAAGCCGCACTGTATGGTCCATCTTTGAAGCCGCACTGTACGGCCCATCTTTGAAGCCGCACTGTACGGTCCATCTTTGAAGTCGCACTGTACGGCCCATCTTTGAAGTCGCACTGTACGGCCCATCTTTGAAGCCGCACTGTACGGCCCATCTTTGAAGCCGCACTGTACGGCCCATCTTTGAAGCCGCAATGTACGGCCCATCTTTGAAGCCGCACTGTACGGCCCATCTTTGAAGCCGCACTGTACGGCCCATCTTTGAAGCTGCCCTTTATAGTCCATCTTTGAAGTTGCACAGTTTGGCCAATCTTTGATGATGAGTGCCATGGCACTCTATAGACTTTTGCCATAGAATCCAGTCCTTCAGTGAAAGTCATCAGCAGCTGAGCTCCATGGCTCGCTGCCTTTAAGCTTCCTGTCATGCACTGAGGCCTAGCTGCAGGCAGTCCTTCGTCTGCATGGTGGCACTGCGCCACGTGAGACTTTCATGCACTGAACCCGTGAGGACCTCTTCATCTGAAACCAACAAAATGAGTGAACCACCGAGTGAGTGACTTACATGCAATGCTGCCTTCTGTTGCCTCATGGCCTAGAATATCATAGCAAAGTGTTAGCTGAAGTCTCCCTGCATTAGTACAGATGGGAGGCATCTTCAACTTGAATAAAGTTAGTTAAATGTGGTGGTGCCAAGCCCAAATGTTTCCTTACTTTCAGAATCTGAAATCAGCCGAACAGAATCTGCAGTCATCCAGGCTGCATCTCCATCATGACATCTGTGAACATGCTTCCACAAAAGCCCTCTGCAGCAATTAGCAGGGGTTTGTATTTCCATTACATGAGTTCTCCTTCCAAGGGACACTCACACTGGCACGCGTGGGCATCACAATGGTTTCACGCCATTAGGACGAGTGGATCTCGTGCAGTTACAAACAAGAAACAAATTAAACTAATAAATTACAACTTGGCACAAAGGCATGATGTGGCAGTAGCAAACCTACCCCTTTGAAAAAATACTGATTTGCACTTGCAAAGATTTACATGTAAGCATAAAAAAAAAGTATTTGTGTTATCAACAAGGATAGGTGGTGCCCTCACAATACTCACATAAAAAAAAATAATAAAAAAAAAATCTAAACTTACTAAAAACAGCTATACTGGAATTCGAAGAGATTCTCACTGAAGATTTAACAGAAAATACGTTGGAGTTAGTCAGTACTAATATTTGGGCAAAATTATAAATCCACTGGCAAAGATTTAGGAAGACATAAAACAACACAGCATCAGAAGTCAGCCATGTTATTTTTAGGCTGATGATTTGAAAGCCAGCACTCAATTAAGACTCACATATGACATGAAAGCTAGTAGGCAGCTTTGTGACAGTAAATCCCTTTAGGAACCAAGTTATAAATAGGCTGAATCACACTTTTAGTGATAAGAATAAATGAAGGAGCCCCATCTGAAGGGCATTGTGTCACATGACAGGAAGTTGAGAGGGTTAAAATTTCCAATAACAGGAAGTTCTGGGATGTTGCACCCTTTGTTGCCTGTGTGCTTATAAGCAACTGTACACCAACCATGTGATTCACATAGTGCTCTGATCCCAGACTCAGCACATAACATAAACAGTGCATATTTACAGGCACAACGGGAATAGTACTGTGTTCACAGTCTCTCTGTCAGCATTAAAACATGATATAAAAATGTAATGTTCACAGTTGCGGCCCTGAATTCTATCTTAAGTAATCTGAAAGTCTATGCCCCTGTAAGCCTATTTTTAAGCGTGCATCTTTGCATTTACGGAATTTACAAATAGTCACTGCTTGTGTAAAATTGTGAATTGCAATGCCATGACACACGCCACTGAATGGATGAAATCCAACTGCTTGAAACTGAACACAGACAAGACAGAGGTGATCATCTTTGGAAGCAACCCCTCCCCTTGGGGCAACTCCTGGTGGCCCTCCATGCTTGGACAACTCCCAAAACCAACTGACCACGTTCGCAACCTCGACATCATAATCAACTCACCTTCAAACAGCAGATAAATGCCGTGGCCTCCTCCAGCTTCCACAATCTCTGCATGCTACCGAAGATCTTCAAATGGATCCTCATCGCATCCAGAAAGACGGTCATCCAAGCCATCATCACCAGCAGATTAGAGTACGGAAATGCCCTCTACGTCAGACTCCCCGCCCAGTCTTCCACCGCCTCCAGACCATCCAGAACGCAGCAGCAAGACTCGTTCTAGACCTCCCCAGAAGGACCCACATCACCCCCACCTCAGAGGTCTACACTGGCTGCGTGTGCACAAGAGGTGCGAATTAAAGGTTCTCACCATTGCATACAAAGCCCTCCACAACATCAGACCCAAGCTAATCAACAGCAGACTCTCCTTTCAATAGCCAACCACGAAGCTCCATCTGACAACTCTCGCCTTCGCTAATGTCCACAGAGTCTGCCGCAGCGGAGGGCGCGCCATTACCTACCTGGCTTCCTAGACCTGGAACCATCGGCCCCCCCACCCTTCCCCCACCTCACACCGCGCACACCCTCCTCAACTTCAGGAAAAAGCTCAAGACATGGCTCTTTGAGGAGTAGCTTGGACACACAGCGACAACAATGAGCACCTGGATACCCCCGGGGTGATAAGCCGCACTTTACAAATCCAATGATTGATTGATTTTATTTTGTTCACTGGACAAATATTTTCCTCTTAGAGAAATTCCATTTACCTACATGCCATGCAATTTTTGGAATATTGGCTGCCCATTTCCTGATAATGAATTTACTCCTACTACTGACGAGAGTAAATCTTCAATTGCTTCCGGGTGGCAATAGGCCTTGTGAATATTCTTAATCAAACCAAGAAACAACCACTTGCTACCAGTGGGAGCATGTTTACTCCCACATAACATTGCACCCTCAGTGGTGTTATGTAAAATGATGAGGACCCCCAGTCGAATATGTTGGGGGGCTCCTGAGACTCCATTAACTTGCAGAAATTCAAGGCCATAGGCTGAATAAGCGAGGTGTGTGGCACTGCAGCGCACAGGCCACGGGGCCTGTGTTACGCCCCTATGCACTATGCTGGGGTAATATGTGTGAGTAAATTGAGGAGTGCCCATAGATTTGCACTCATAAAGTAAGACATCTCCACATGTAAATCGAAGTTGCACACTTACAACTGAAAGGGGTCCTGTGTATCTGTAGGCTACTCTCAGTCCATGAGATACATTGTGCGCCTAAAAACGCACAAAGAAACAATGACTTTGCCACATCTTGCTATTAGGTGCTGGTGACGACCAAGCACACTCTTGGTCTGTCCCCCTCACCCTCGACTGTTATGTCCAAGACAGCATGGCCGGGCTGAGGTCCGTGGAAGTTAAATTGACTCCAAAGGCTACATCTTCCCTGGAGATCTGAATTTCCACCTCAACGACCTCAGCGACACCACCACCAGTGTCCTTAACAGCATTAACAACATGAGACTAACCCATCTCATCACAGAACCCACCCACAATGCAGGACTCATGCTGGAGCCCATCATCACCTCCAGCATCAGGGTCAAGTACAATCCCATCACCAAACTCACCGCTCCATTGTACACTTCAACAACTCCAGCCCGACATCTCCACTGAAGCGGGAGCAAAGTATCAGACCCACATCATGCCCCAACACTGCATCAAATCCGGACCAAGTTGTCAAAAACTTCAACTCCTGGATCAAAAACTGCACCAACATCATTGCTCCTATCAAGACCAGCAGACACAGGAGATTCACCAAGCAGGCAAGATTGTACACCAAGGAACTGAGAATAGCAAATTGCTGCTGCAAGCAACTGGAAAGAAGATGGTGCAAGAGCAAGGACACCTCAAGCAGGACCTCCTTCAAAACCTCCCTCAACCTCTACCACTGGCTACTAGGAGAAACAAAGAGGAAAGCCCTAGCAGACCACATCGAGATCAGTTCAGACCACAGCAAAGAGCTCTTCAGCATCATCAGGGAGTTCGCCAACCCCACAACCACAGAAAACATCACTCCCTCCCAAGAACTATGTGACCAACTTGCCAACTTTTACCAAAACAAGATCACCACCATCTATAAGAACATCAAACCCCAGCTCAGGCCCTCCGATGTCCTCGACATAATCACCGAAATCAACACGGACCACTGACTTACCTGATGGGACCAGCTCATCCCCCAACCAGGACACCACAACCATCATGTACTTTATTCACTTAAGATCCCCCACAGACCTCTGCCTGCACCTCCTTTTCAACCTCAGAAGCCGCAGGATCAGCAGCGATCTTACCACCGTCTTTAACTCCTCCCTTGCCATGATGACTTTTTCCGAAGACTGGATACATGCAGAAGTCAAGCAACTCCTCAACAAACCACCTGCCGACCCGAGCAAACTCAAAAACTACTGCCCCATCTCCCTTCTCCACCAAATTCCAGGAAAAGGCCATCAACTATCAACTCACAAAATATCTTCAGCAGAAGCTTCTCATATACACCTCCCAATCTAGATTCCGCATCGACCCCAGCACTGACACTGGCTTGATCGCACTCACCGATGATGTCAGAGTCCTCCTCGGCCAAGGAGAAACAGCGACTCTGATCTTCCTCAACTTCTCAGCTCCCTTTGACACTGTATCTCATTACAGCCTGATCAGAAGTCTGCATTACATCAATATCCATTGAAACGCTCTCAAGTGAACTGCCTCAGGTGGACTCCCTCATTCCTCACCGGAAAAATGCAGAAGGTCCACCTGCCTCCATTCACCTCTGAACCCAAGGACATCATCTGCAGTGTCCCTCAAGGATCCTCCCTCAACTGCACCCTCTTCAACACTTACATGACCCTGTGGCCAACATCGTCAGATTCCACGGACTAAACATCGTATCCTATGCAGATGATACCCAGCTCATCCTCTCACCTTTACGATCCCACCAAGACAAGAACCAACTTCCACATGTGCATGATGAGCATCATCAACTGCCTGAAGCTCAACACTGACAAAACGGAAGCGCTTATCTTCAGCAACAACACCACCTCTTGAAATGACTCCTGATGGCCCTTGGAAGTAGAACCATCACCCAAACCAACCGACCACGCCAGAAACCTCGGCATAATCCTGCACAGCAAACTGCCCATGAAGTCTCAGATCACCGCTGTCGCGTCTGCCTGCTTCCGTACACTTTGCATGTTACACAGAGTCTTCCATTGGCTCCCCCTGAACACTAGACGTACAGCCAACTCAGGCCCTAATCACCAGCCGATTAGACTATGGCAATGCACTCTACACTAGGATCACCACACATCTTCTGTAGAGACTCCAGACCATACAGAACTCTGCTGTCGGACTCATCTTCAAGGTCCCCAGACAGACCCACATCGTCCCCCACCTTAGAAAACTCGGCTGGCTCCCATACAGAAGAGATGCCAATTCAAACCGATGATCCACGCCTACAAAGCACCACACTACCCAAGACCAGCCTACATCAATCATCGCCTGAACTTCCACCACCCTACCAGACAACTACGCTCCACTTCCCTCCCACTTGCCCACACCCACCACATCCACGGAAGCAACAGCAGAGGACACTCCTTCTCCACCTCATGGCGAAATCCTGGAACGGCCTCCCTCTGAGCTACGGACCTCACCTCTCTGCTGGAATTCCAGAGAGCACTGAAGACCCGGCAGTTCAACTGAGTCACCTGAACCATCAGGAGCCTGAATACCGTCTTGGGTGATAAGTCGAGCTATATAAATCCACCCGATTGATTAAAGGGGTGTCCTGTGCGGACGTCCGAAGCCGACAGTCCGGTGTGTGCCCCTAGCACACTGCTACTGCTGGCGGTGCTGTGGCAACCACCAGCAGGAGGAGGAACCTATATATATATATATATATATATATATATATATATGAGAACAAACCTTACAAGGGGTGGAAACATGTAAACAAGCTACTCCTTGAGCTGTATCACCTGACATGTGAGCGGCGTGAAGTAGCTAATGGTGATTTGTTGTTTTAGGGAGCACCAACTTCACCCAGCCGGGTTTCAGTGCGCTACAACAGTACAACACAGAGCCGGCTCTACATCTGGCAAGAGTTACGGATGAATAAAGAAGTCCAGTACATGGGAAGTATACAATACTACATCTGTGGTGAGAGGTACAAGGCTACCAACAGCGTAGATACATACATACGTGGTGAGAGGTACATAGTTGCCAACAGTGTAGATACACAACATTGTGGTGAAAGATACACAGTTTTAACACTGTAGATACATCTGTGGTGAGAGATACACAGTTACAATCAGTGAAGATACATACATATGAGATTAGAGGACCAAGGTTACCAACCTTGAAGATATATATATATGTGGTGAGAGATACATAGTTACCAACAGAGTATATACATACATATGTGGTGAGAGGTACAAGGTTACCAACAGTGTAGATACACAAACATGTGGCGAGAGGTACAGAGTTACCAACAGTGGAGATACACACACATGTGGCGAGAGGTAAAGAGTTACCAACAGTGTAGATACATACACATGTGGTGAGAGATACAGTTACCAACAGTGTAGATACACACACATGTGGTGAGAGATACAGTTACCAACAGTGTAGATACACACACATGTGGTGAGAGATACAGTTACCAACAGTGTAGATACACACACATGTGGTGAGAGATACAGAGTTACCAACAGTGGAGATACATACATATGTGGTGAGAGATACACAGTTACCAACAGTGGAGATACACACACATGTGGCGAGAGGTACAGAGTTACCAACAGTGTAGATACATACATCTGTGGTGAGAGATACAGAGTTCCTAGCAGCGTAGATACATAGACATGTGGTGAGAGATACAGTTACCAACAGTGTAGATACATACACATGTGGTGAGAGATACACAGTTACCAACGGTGGAGATACATACATATGTGGTGAGAGATACACAGTTACCAACAGTGGAGATACACACACATGTGGTGAGAGATACACAGTTACCAACAGTGGGGATACATACAAATGTGGTGAGAGATACACAGTTACCAACAGTGTAGATACACACACGTGATGAGAGGTACCGAGTTACCAACAGTGTAGATACATAAATATGTGGTGAGAGATACACAGTTACCAACAGTGTAGATACACACACGTGATGAGAGGTACCGAGTTACCAACAGTGTAGATACACAAACATGTGGTGAGAGGTACATAGTTACCAACAGTGTAGATACATACACATGTGGTGAGAGGTACAAGGTTACCAACAGTATATATACATACATATGTGTTGAGAGATACACAGTTACCAACAGTGTAGATACATACACATGTGGTGAGAGATACACAGTTACTAACAGTGTAGATACACACACGTGGTGAGAGGTACAGAGTTACCAACAGTGTAGATACACACACATGTGGTGAGAGATACACAGTTACCAACGGTGGAGATACATACATATGTGGTGAGAGATACACAGTTACCAACAGTGGAGATACACACACATGTGGTGAGAGATACACAGTTACCAACGGTGGAGATACATACATATGTGGTGAGAGATACACAGTTACCAACAGTGTAGATACATACACATGTGGTGAGAGATACACAGTTACCAACAGTGGGGATACATACAAATGTGGTGAGAGATACACAGTTACCAACAGTGGAGATACATACACATGTGGTGAGAGATACACAGTTACTAACAGTGTAGATACACACACGTGGTGAGAGGTACAGAGTTACCAACAGTGTAGATACACACACATGTGGTGAGAGATACAGTTACCAACAGTGTAGATACACACACATGTGGTGAGAGATACACAGTTACCAACGGTGGAGATACATACATATGTGGTGAGAGATACACAGTTACCAACAGTGGAGATACACACACATGTGGTGAGAGATACACAGTTACCAACAGTGGAGATACACACACATGTGGTGAGAGATACACAGTTACCAACGGTGGAGATACATACATATGTGGTGAGAGATACACAGTTACCAACAGTGGAGATACATAAATATGTGGTGAGAGATACACAGTTACCAACAGTGTAGATACACACACGTGATGAGAGGTACCGAGTTACCAACAGTGTAGATACACAAACATGTGGTGAGAGGTACATAGTTACCAACAGTGTAGATACATACACATGTGGTGAGAGGTACAAGGTTACCAACAGTATATATACATACATATGTGTTGAGAGATACACAGTTACCAACAGTGGAGATACATACACATGTGGTGAGAGATACACAGTTACTAACAGTGTAGATACACACACGTGGTGAGAGGTACAGAGTTACCAACAGTGTAGATACATACACATGTGGTGAGAGGTACATATTTACCAGAAGTGTAGATACAGACATATGCGGTGATAGATACACAGTTACTAACAGTGTAGATACACACACGTGATGAGAGGTACCGAGTTACCAACAGTGTAGATACACACACGTGATGAGAGGTACCGAGTTACCAACAGTGTAGATACACAAACATGTGGTGAGAGGTACATAGTTACCAACAGTGTAGATACATACACATGTGGTGAGAGGTACAAGATTACCAACAGTATATATACATACATATGTGTTGAGAGATACACAGTTACCAACAGTGTAGATACATACACATGTGGTGAGAGATACACAGTTACTAACAGTGTAGATACACACACGTGGTGAGAGGTACAGAGTTACCAACAGTGTAGATACATACACATGTGGTGAGAGGTACATATTTACCAGAAGTGTAGATACAGACATATGCGGTGATAGATACACAGTTACTAACAGTGTAGATACACAACTGACTGCCCCCGGCTGAGGTGCAGAAACCAGAAGAACCAATATTCTGATTTAAAGTCTAAGAGGCTGGCGGAGGGAGGGCGCAGCGGCCGGAAGTGAAGAATCACCCAGGAAGGAGATGCCTGAAAGTGGGACTAGACTGTGAGGTCCATGTGTTCCTCCCTCAGGGAGTAAGGTCTGACGGAGGATGTGGAAGGAGAGATTCCAAGACATGTCTCCCCCCCCCCAGCCACACTTGCTCCGTCTTCATCTCACTCGTGCATGTTCTTTTCACCCCGAAACCCTCCCATTGTCTCTGGTTTTCTCTGTTTATCTCCCCTTCTTTCACATTTTCTCTGGGCCAAAGCCTGTAAATAATTCCGGGTCCCCATCACACCGCATCAGGACCCGTCCTCAGCAACAACGGACACTGCAGCAATGCTTCAACCCACTGAGCTACCCTGCCAGGCCAAGGTCCGAAAACGTGGGTCTTTTTCTGTAGTTGCTTTAGGAAGGACGCGGTGCTACTCCGGTGATCAGTTCCCGGTTTTTGCTCTCGCAGTAAAAAGGACTTGAATACATGGACCCTGCGGTGTAGTTCGGATGGAGGGCACGTTGCATCTTGTGACGTGTCCCACCCCTTGGATCGCTGGACCCTCACGCCCCAATATTGGCAGAAGGTGCCCGACCCCTCCTTCTCCGCATCTTATGAAGATCACGCGGCTGACATTTCCGTTACCCCGCGGGGGCAGGAGGCGGCCATAGCCGGACATATTAGATTGTGCTGACGGATGACACCGGCGAGTCCTAAATGATACGATTTTAATACACTCCGTGGGGAGATAACGGATCTTTCCTCCCAGAGATCGGCACATCGCGCCGAGGTAATAGCTCTGCCGCTCTGGAAACCTGAGTGATTCACTGGCCCTCTCGGGGTGCGCAGAATATATTCAGGCCCACTGCAGTTATGCGGCAGGGGAGGATCGAATTATGCGGCAAGGCTGAGTAAATTATGCATCGAAAATGCACATTTTGAGTAGTGCTCCCGGTTTCATGGCATTTATTTTTAACATTTCGTCCTGTATTTATAAATATTCATTTTTGGCCACCTTATCGGTCCATGTCCACATTTATTTAACTGAGAAACATGTACTCATACTATGATGCCTGTTGCGTTTTAGCAAACTGAGCAGCCAAATATAGCAAACAACACCCACAGGTGAATCTTAGCAATTTAGTACAAATATATTTTAACATATGCCTGTATATAAAGATGTCTTAACCTGTTTTTTTAACTCCCCGTGCTGCCTATCTGCTCATAGGCTGTCTTGGAATTCACAACAGACAGCATGGAAAGTCACTCACTAGAAGCACAATTTTCAGTATTATTCCGCTTTTAAAAATAAATACAGACAGGAAACATTGTTTTCTGTCTGTATTTAGCTGTAAAAATCTGTAAAAATGGAAAACTGGGATCCTTAATTATGTGGCACATTTTGTAATAGAATTACTTCATTGTTTTGATATGTTTTGACTTGGCAACACTGTCTTAGCATTGGTAGCCCAAATATAGCAATAAACAACAGAGAGGTGACCAGTCCAGTTTTGCAAAGGGCCTTCCACTGCGCAACAACACGTTTCACTGCATTTTTAATAAAGTTTGAATCAGTTGAACTAGAAACATTTTTTTGTTAAAATCCGTAGACTATGTGACAGATGGGTTGTGTGGCAAATGCGGCAAAGCTATAATTATGCAAAATCGCAGGAGGCGCACAACCGCATAATTCCAGTGGCGTTGGATTTGTTTAGCGCACACCCATAGACCTGTAACCTGACGGATGGAGCCTTGCAGACCCGGGTTGGGCGGTTCTTGATCCGCCTTCAGGGAGAGGCTGGATTGATCCAGATTTAAAGAGGAGAAGTTCAGATTTCTCAAGAAATGGACATAATGCCACACAGCGCTCGTTCTCAGTGGCCTCTCTGAAGTTTAGGGAACCTGTCCTTTCTCGGCACATTGTTCACCGAAGGGCCACCACCCCACAATTGGCAGTTACCAGGGACTTAAGTGGAATATCCACCTTTTCTTTCGAACCCTTGTTTTAGGGCACTCCTGACCTGAGACTCCCCCCCCCAACATCCCTTTTAGCGCCTTGTTACAAGGACCTTCACTGCACCAGTCTGAGTGTAATAATCAAAAGGGGCAGGACTGCTCAGATACGGTCTCAGAGCTGAGTGTTGGAATAGACAACTACAGTATGCAACTTTATTATAAAGATGGGGCAGAAACTTCCAGCCAGGTGTAAAGTTTCTTCACCAGTATCCAAGTTCGCCACAGCAGTGGTGTTTGGGCAACCCTGTGCTCCAGTGTTGGGGTACTCACACGGCCGGCTTCAGGGCGCACACTAGTAGTAGCTGACCTCGAAGCAGGCACTGACCTCAGGAGGAGGGAGGTTCTATGTTTACCAATAACATTAAATAAAAGCAACTGCTGCAGAGCTCCTTGTGTGTCCAGCTTTCAGGCAGCAATAAACATGTCAGGATATCGCTTGTGATTAATGTTCCTGTTAAAGAGAGAGATTGAGTTTTGTCTAGTGGCAGTTTTGACTCCTCATAAAGTAGCGCAGAGGGTTAATATGCCTGCTGCAAAGAACAGATCTGTATTTTATGTCGCCAGCTGAGTGGATTAGTAAAGTCAGCCTTTACCAGGGCTTTAAAGAAAATAAAATGTATGTGAGAGAGGGGCTATGGAGAGTTAAGGGGCTCTTTTCCTGTGCAGCAGTGAAGGAATCTGAGGAGGAGGTCATGGGGAGCCCCAAAAAATATTTTTGCACAGGGCGGCACCAGCGCTAAATGAGTCCCTGGGTATTCAGCCCCCAACCCCACTTGCTGGGTTTGAGATTAGAAACCTTTCACCAAGACGGGCAGGAGAGGCTGCCTCAAGCATGCTTCAAGGGAGAGGATGGACCGGCCACTCAGGAGGGGAAACTAGAGGCGCCCTTGCATGCAGGAGATGCTGCTCAGAGGAAGAGGAGCCGTGCAGAGACCCTGGCTGGGATGAGTCAGACACCCACTGTGCACAAGGGTAGGACCACCACAGCCTGTGCACAAGGGGAGGACCACCACAGCCTGTGCACAAGGGCAGGGCTGCCACAGCCTGTGCACAAGGGGAGGACCACCACAGCCTGTGCACAAGGGCTGACCGCCACAGCCTGTGCACAAGGGCAGGACCACCACAGCCTGTGCACAAGCACTGGGACTTCACCGCAGCCCAGAGATGTTTTAAGGCCTGGGCAAAGTGGGCTTTGGCCCAGGGCCCCAGCCTTTCAGGGGCCTGATAGAGCCAGCTCTGTTCTGCAGAGGGACTTGCACTGATGACCTTGCATAATTCTTAAACAGATTGTTCTAAATACTGTTTTCCTTAAATTTATTTTTAATGTGGGTGATGTGGGAATCTATTGCAGACATTTTGCAAAGAAATGCATTTATGCTTAATCAACATTCATACAAAAATGTTATTTTAGATCAAAACTGGAGGGTGTCACAGAGATTATTTGCAGTAATATTAGGGCGGTGTGCCGATGCTGTGTTACAATGTTGAAAACACACACAAGTCTCTCGATTAATAGATGTAAAGAAATGTAGAGTTTGGACTGTGCCAATGCACTGTCAGTGACCCGGCCAAAGAGGGCACGAAAGAGCTCAAAAATTGCATCACAAATTCAAGCTGTTCCCAAAATATGTTGGGCCTAAGGCCCCTAAAATCCTTAAGGTGTCCCTGCCACGGCCTCCTTGACTGGCACTGGGGCTGCCTCTGCTCAGTCCAAGGCCCACCCTGTGCCACAGGGGCACATTGCACACCAGTGGGCATGGCCGGGGCAAGGTCTCGGCTCGCTGACCTATAGGGGCCATGAGGTGCCTACCTCTCCAGGACTGGTCTTAGTTGGTTCATTGAGTTCCGAGTTCTAACCCACACCACACCTCTGTGTAAGCCTTGAAGCTCCGGGCACCGTGGTAAAAGGCTGCCATCACCAAGTTCCGAGCCCAGCGACCCCCCTTTGCCCTGTGACCCCTGAATATTTTCCCACACTAGTGCTTCCGGTTACATCGAAAAGGCAACATGTGCCACTGAGATTATAATTTATAGCGCCAACAGCCCATGGCTCAGTCTACCCGCCTAACCCCGTTGGCACACCAGGAAGCGCCCATGAACAAGACGTCTGAAATAGCCCCGAACCTGTGACGCAAGGGGAGGCGGTGCGCCACCGGGGCAACGCAGCGAGGGCCTGGCAAGGCGCTGGGGTGCAGCGAGAAGGCAGTCTCCCCGCAAACGCTGTCTCTCTGATTTTCACGGCCCAAGAAAAATGTGTCTAACCACAGAAAGGCAAAGACGATTAGCGCCTCGAAGATTAATACGGCCGACTCTGGGGACAAAGGGGTGGTATTCTGAGCCACCGCACTGATGCCTCTGAAAGCGCTGGCAGTCCTGAGAAGCGTCTTTTTTCTGGGCCCGCTCTTTAAAGGGTCATACATTACCCGGAGGACACCCATACAAGCCGCTACTAGGCGCGAATGCGAATTTGTGTGTACAAACGGGGGGCTCTCCATCACAGTCCATTGAAATAATGGGGAGCCCTTCTAAAGCAGCATGTTGCGCCTATTAACCACCGCACAAAGCATGGGGACTGCTGCTGATGGATGGGGGGTTACCATAGAGACCCCGCAGAGCAGGGCTGCACCCCCCAGTCGACAATAGGAGAGGCTTGTGAAGGCTGTGGGCTCAAGATGGCCAGTTCACATCAAACGAACTGGGGCAACAATGCGCCGTCTGGGCTAATAGGGCAGAAGCAATGGGTTAGGTTGAAGATAGCTGAGTGGGTGGTGCCCTCGCTGCGGGCATCTGGCAAGAGCCAATATGTCCCATGTGGAGACCACGGAGGCTTTCTTTCACCCGTCGAAATTAAAAATAAACAAACTGAGATTGGAAGATTTTATAATTCTCATTTAAGCACAAGTGAGCGAATTGAGGTGTGCACTAATTAAAGTGTAATTGTTATTTTTCGTTTAAAGTGTAATGCCATCTTTCGTTCATGATTGGCTTTCATATTTAAAGGGGTCAGCCACTGTAGAAAAAAATAGATTTATTTTCCCAGTGTGACCTCTTTTACAACCACCAGCAATAGGCGTTCTAGAATGTTGCTTTGATTGGTGACGTCAGCTGAGGTTCTGAGCTCTATTGTGACATCATTCACCGGATGGCCCCTTTAAAGCCTTAGTGGTCTCTTTATGGAGTAAATCACCGGGGTCCCTGAAACGTCGATTGGGTTGGTGCATAGTCAGTTTAATTTTTAAGGGTCAATAGACAAGAACCCGACACTCACTCCCAGAACAGTCGCCGATTAAATAGAGGGCACCAGTCTGTCCTGCAATCAACCATTATGTCATTATTGGCCAATCACTTGCTTTTGACAAATGTATTATTTAGAGGGAATGAGGTGCGCCAGAATTTCAGGATATTAAGATTAGAAAACTGCAATAGTAGTGTGTTTTGTATAGCACTTGATCCCAGCCCTGACATTTCCAAGCACTGTAGTTAAAAAAGTGGTAATACTATCCAGTTAAATGTCGGTGTATTACCAACCTTCGAAGGATGAAATTCCGAGTTGACCTTATCGATATTCGAACTTGTGAAAGGTCTATCACCCCTATCTCAGTGACTTGTTAACCTCACTAAGGGCCTGATTACAACTTTGGCGGAGAGTGTTAATCCGTCCCAAATGTGACTGATATACCACCCGCCGTATTACGAGTCCATTATATCCTACGGAACTTGTAAAACGGTGGGTGGAATATCCGTCACATTTAGGACGGACTAACACCCTCTGCCAAAGTTGTAATCAGGCCCTAAGTCATTCTGTTAATTACATGAAATGGGCTCTGTGTGCACATCTACATTTTTACACGAATGTGCAAGAGGCTGAACCTATGAGTGTAAATTCACTTATCCAGTGCTTTAAAGGTGAATTTGCACTTGTGAGCTAATTTACTCCTATATATCAGCTCTACATGGTGTCACACATGAGTAAACCATCCTATAGGGCTGCATGTGAGAATTCCAAGGGTCCAGACAGGAAAGTTTTCAGAACATCTACAGCCTTAGGAGTTTCTGGATAGTCACAAACTCCTTTATAACCCATTATCACAGTAGAAAGAATTGCCGATTTACTCCTACGAAGGGCAGGAGTAAAGAATAAATCAATTTCACAAATGGGAAGGTAAAGACCGCAAACTTGGTGTGGGTATATAGAAAGGAGTTTGTTTATGGGGAAAAATATTTTCCCTAAGGAAAGAAAAACAATAAATAACAGTCATTTGTGCAATCTATGCCTATATTTCCAACACACAGCCTTTTCAGAAGTATTCTAGGAAACTTTGGGGGGGGAGGGCATTTGCACCCATGCAAAAGAGTAAACAAACAGGCACAGGTGTGCTTTATTTTATTATTGAACATACTAACTGTAAATAGGAATAATTTGCACAGTCGGTTGTTACTCGATAGGTTTGCGTGGCCTGGCTCACTGTGACCATGTTGAGCTCCAATGGATTTAGACAATGTTTCAAAATTCAAAAGATCAGGTTCAAATCTCAGTTGAGTCTAGCGCATGTTGGATTGAAAATGCAAATATTTCGGGATGTGCACTTTGTAAGTAGACAGTACAGCATGGCCGCCAGACATGGCACAGAATATACTCATACCAAATGCTTCTGTGCAAGTGTTATGTCCAATATAAAAACGTCTCCTTCATTTGAACACTCTTGTACATTGTAAGGAGACCTGGGGAAAACTGTAATAGTTTTTGATATGTTTTGGAGCCATCTCATCATCACTAAGGACATCTTGGGTTAAGATAAGGGGTGGGCAGAACTCACGCAGTTTCACTCTGCGGAATTCTGTGGGTTACATGAAAACTCCACGAGATTCCATGAAGTTCTGTGAGCTATCGGAATAAGGCATGTTGTGATGCTCCCACTGATTTGTAGCGCCAGAAGCTCATTCTGCACTGAAAATTCAGTGCAAACGACATCATACGGGGAACCAGAAGGTGCTGCTTCTTGAGTTGATTTTGCTGTTTCTTGAGTAGAATTTTTTGCAACTCTCCGAGTTGGGGAACTCTTGCAGGTGCCCTCCTAGTGACCAAAAATTGCACAAGGGGACACCACATCGCGCTCGTCTTAGCGTTGAGAAGCTGCATGCGAGAAAAAAACTTCACCATGCGGTGGTCGATCGAACTTGGTCTGAACTCCGTGTTACATGCGTAACGCAGAGTGGCTGAAACTCCACCATCTCTGCTGGCAGAGTGGAATTTATTGCCCACCCCTGGTCGGAATACTGTTAGACATTCAGAGACAACTAGCCTAAGTTCATGGTGGTGAGGCCCTTGAGAGTAGTAAGCTAAGAGGGACACTCTGACTACGGAAAGTCATCACTTTGAATCTCTCCACGCTGTGACCAATAATCGCTATATTGATCCATTCCTCCATCTCTAGTGGAAGCAGAAGATAACGTCTCAAGCATCCAGTCAACATGTACATCTTACAGAAACCTTCAGCCAATCAAGACAATCTTACAAATTACAGACCTATCACCGAGCTACCTAGTGTTGCTAAGTCACTGGAAACAGTTGTCACCCACTGAATCTCTGCTCACCTGGAATCAATTTGACTATTCAGCGCCTTTCAATAATGCCTATCTTTTTATATTCAGAGTTCTCTGCCCGACTGCACAATCCCTGCACTTGTAAACTTACTATTAAAATGCAGTTTTTTGTATTCCAAAACAAACGTAAATTTACACAAAAGTAAGTTTACCTTTGTGAATCAGGCACCACGTTATCAATGCCTCAGAAACACAAAAACAGTTTTCAGAACAACATGGCAGGCAGTGAAAAGTAAGTCAAGTTGTTTGTATTATGTTAAACATGGCTGGCAAATTTTAGTGGTTTGTGAAGAAAAGATGGATAGATAGATAGATAGATAGATAGATAGATAGATAGATAGATAGATAGATAGATAGATAACCATATAGCGATCAATGACCACATACTTGCAAAAAGAGGTAAAAGGAGACTAGTTAAGAAACTGAATATATTTTCGGCATAGAAGTTGGTAAATCCTCTGCCAGTGGTACAAGCCATAGGGCAGCACCTCTGCATTAAGAATTACACAGCCACTAAACATAAGTCTCCCCACAGGTTGGTAAGCCGGCAGTGGCCACCCACCACACGAAGCAGGGAGCCCTTCTAATGGAGCAACAAAAATATGGAGAACCCTTAGTGGGTGCAAAAACTGCTGAGTTCACTAAGGGAAAACCAACAGGATCTGTTTGGACAAATGAACAAGCATTGGCAAATGCAATAGATCTTGCCTCTATTAGGAGCTATTTGGCTTTTCCAATGTGTTTTAGCCATGTTGTACACTAGCGTGGCTGCTATTGAGCTTAGTGGCATAGAGGAGAGTGGCGTTGAGTGGCATAGAGTGTAGTAGCGTGGAGTAGCATAGAATGGCGTGTCATAGAGTGAGTGCCCTAGAGTGGAGTAGCGTACAAGGGGTGTTGTAGAGTAGAGTGCTGCAGTGTTGTAGAATACAGTGGTGCAGAGTAGACTAGAGTGGCCTAGAGTGCAGTGGCGGAGTTTACAGTACAGTAGCATAGAGTAGAGATCAGTGGTGTAGAATGCAGTGTTGCAGAGTGGAGTGCCAGAGTGCAGTGTCAGAGAGTAGAGTGGCATAGAATACAGTTGCATAAAGTGGAATGCGATGGAGTAGAGTGGAATTCTGAAGAGTAGGGTGGCCTAGAGAGTAGTGGCGTAGAGTGCACTGGCGTAGAGTGCAGTAGAGTGATGCAGAGTAGAGTGAAGTGGCATAGAGGAGAGTGGCGTGGAGTGGCATAGAGTGTAGTAGCGTGGAGTAGCATAGAGTGGCGTGTCATAGAGTGAGTGCCCTAGAGTGGAGTAGCGTAGAAGGGGTGTTGTAGAGTAGAGTGCTGCAGTGTTGTAGAATACAGTGGTGCAGAGTAGACTAGAGTGGCCTAGAGTGCAGTGGCGGAGAGTACAGTAGAGTGGCATAGAGTAGAGAGCAGTGGTGTAGAATGCAGTGGTGCAGATTAGAGTGGTGTAGAGTAGACTAGAGTGGCCCAGAGTGCAGTGGCGGAGAGTACAGTAGAGTGGCACAGAGTAGAGAGCAGTGGTGTAGAATGCAGTGGTGCAGAGTGGAGTGCCAGAGTGCAGTGTCGGAGAGTAGAGTGGCATAGAATACAGGTGCATAAAGTGGAATGCGATGGAGTAGAGTGGAATTCTGAAGAGTAGGGTGGCCTAGAGAGTAGTGGTGTAGAGTGCACAGTGATGCAGAGTAGAGTGAAGTGGCATAGACCTCAGTGGCCAAGAGTGCAGTGTTGCAGAGTAGAGTGTCGTAGAGTGCACTGGTGCAGAGTAGAGTGGCATAGAGTGCATTGGCATAGTGTAGAGTGGCACAGAGTAGAGGGACTTAGAGGACAGTGATGCAAAGTAGAATAGAGTGGTGTAGAGTGCAGTGAGGTAGAGTGCAATTTGTAGAGTGTAGTGGCATACAGTGTGGTGGCGTAGAGTGCACTGATGTAGAGTATAGTGGCATAGAGTGCAGTGGCACAGAGAAGCTTGGCATAGAGTGCAGTGGTATAGCGTAGAGTGGCGTAGAGTGCAGTGGCACAGAGTAGAGTGGTACAAAGTAGAGTATAGTGGTGTGGAGTGCAGTGGCATAGAGTGAAGTTGCACAGTGTGGAGTGAAGTGGTCTAGAGTCGAGTGGCACAGATTGCAGTGGTGCAGAGTAGATTAGTGTGGCGTAGAATGTTCAGGCAGAGTGCAGTGGTGCTGACTGAAGTGGTGCAGAGGAGATTATAGTGGCGTTGAATGTTCTGACAGTGCAATGGTGTGGATGTGCACAAAGTGCAGTGGTGCAGAGTAGGTTAGAGCGGTGTAGAATGTTCTGGCATAAAGTGCAGTGGCATACAGTGGAGTGGCGCAGAATACAGTGGTGCACAGTAGATTAGAGTGGCGTAGAATGTTCAGGCATAAAGTGCAGCGGCGCAGATTAGATTAGAGTGGCATATAATGTTCAGGCATAGAGTGTAGTGGTGCAGATTGCAGTGGTGCAGAGTAGATTAGAGTGGCGTAGAATGTTCAGGCATAGAGTGCAGTGGCGTAGAGTGCAGTGGTGCTGAGTGCAGTGGTGCAGAGTAGGTTAGAGTGGTGTAGAATGTTCAGGCATAGAGTGCAGTGGTGCTGAGTGAAGTGGTGCAGAGTGCAGTGGTGCAGAGTAGATTAGAGTGGCATAGAATGTTCAGGCATAGAGTGCAGTGGTGCTGAGTGCAGTGGTGCAGAGTAGATTAGAGTGGCGTTGAATGTTCTGACAGTGCAGTGGCGTGGAGTTGCGCAGAGTGCAGTGGTGCAGAGTAGGTTAGAGTGGTGTAGAATGTTCTGGCATAAAGTGCAGTGGCATAGAGTGGAGTGGCGCAGAATACAGTGGTGCACAGTAGATTAGAGTGGCATAGAATGTTCTTGCATAGAGGGCAGTGGTGAAGAGTGGAGTGGTGCAGAGTGCACTGTTGCAGAGTACAGTGGTGTGGATTGGCATAGAGTACAGTGGTGTAGGGTAGAGTACATTTGGGTAGAGTGGTGTGGTGTAGAGTGTAGAATGGAGTGGTCTAGACTGGAGTGGTGTAGAGTGCAGTGGCGAAGGGTGCTGTTGTGCTGAATAGTTTAGAGTGGCGCACAGTAGAGTAGAGAGAAGTGGAGTGCAGTGACGCAGAGTGGAGTGGCATAGAGTGGTGTGGTGTAGAGTGCAGTGGCGTGGAGTGGTGCAGAGTAGAGTGCAGTGGCGTGGAGTGGTGCAGAGTAGAGTGCAATGGTAGAGCGTACAGTGGCGTAGAGTGCAGTGGCACAGAGTACAGTGGTGCTAAGTAGGGTAGAGAGAAGTAGAGTGATGTAGCATAGAGTGCAGTGGCATAGAGTGGAGTGGTGCAGAGTAGAGTGCAGTGACACAGAGTGGAGTGGCATAGCGTGGTGTAGAGTGGAGTGGCATAGCGTGGTGTGGTGTAGAGTGCAGTGGCATAGCGTGTTGTGGTGTAGAGTGCAGTGGCGTGTAGTGGTGCAGAGCAGAGTGGAGTGGCATAGTGTGGTGTAGAGTGCAGTGGCATGGAGTGGTGCAGAGCAGAGTGGAGTGGCGTAGAGTGGAGTATTCATGGTGTGGTAGCACACTGCCATTACAGACAGCACATTTTTAATTGAAATGATGACTACATTTGCACAGACACAGTTTTACTGATATAATTATACAGTGCACAAACGACAAAGTAAGGAAAGGTCATCACCTATTCTATTGATTTGATATTAAAATAATTGTTTCTACCACACTTCAAAATGACAAAATAATGCTTTATTTGTGCTTTCCTAATTCTGATGTATTCTGAAATAACAGCACAGTTAATTTACAGACATTTAAACTTTGTTGTGTGCTAGAGAAAAAAACCCTTTCTTTCACAGCAAGACTGTGACATAAATCCTCTCACTTTGAAGTCAGATAAAGAAAATTAAACACCAAGCTCCCTCTGGAGACAGAGCCTGACATTTCACCTCTGTCTTTGAACGCACAGCAAATGTGACAAGATGAGAAAAAGATTTTAAAAACTGTTTACTGAAAAGGAGCACTTGGAAGGATACAGTAAATAAGCATGGCTCTACGCGATGGAGAACCCAAGCCCAACTGCCTAAAACAAATAAAGCCAGCAAATAAAAAGTAAGCTAATGTGAGCTTCAAACCACAAAGCCAAAGGTAAGCAATTGGTGGGGTTCATTCCTTGGGAAGTTTTCCGAGTTTCTCCAAGATGGCTTTAGCAAAGCAAAGAGCTGCGCTGTCTGGTAGGCTTGGATCTAAAAAGAACACGGTGATGCAGCTGTCCCAAAAGGGCTGACGGATACTTTCATGCCCCGCTAGCCTGTTAGCCCTACGCCAACCCTAACCCCAATCCTACCCAGTTTTCTTTCCCCATTCGATTTACAGTGCGTATTTTACTTTTTTTTTTGTAAAATTGTTCATGTGACACCGATCATTCCTCATCTGGACAATGACAAGTGGGAGAGTTGTATTTTCTTTTCCTCCCTGGAAACAAAATTTTACCCACCTTTTGCTGGATTAGCTTTTCACCTGCATGTAGAATGGAAAAAATAAGGAAAAACCTTAGTAAATGTTGGCAAAGTTGGAACTTCAAGGGTGTTCATGTGACTTTACGGTAGCACTCCGCCTTTAACACCCTCTGCACTTAAGGCACATTTACTCATGCAGAAAGCTCCACCAAAAGACGTTTCCGCATGAGTAAGTGGAATGTCCTTTTATAAAATCAACAGATCCTAACACTGAGAATCATGATTTGGAATTTACAATAATTAATTCAAGATATTTTGTGCTTAAGTGACACTCGTGCGCATAAGATTTCACTAAAGAGGTCTCCAACCCTTTTTGTGCCATTGTTAGTGTTGAATACATCTGAATGGGAATAAACTATTTCTTTCCACAATATGAGGTCAATGTGGGTGCTTTAAACGGGCAGGTACTGGCCGGTACCCACACTTCTTTAATTTGAAAGGGAGAGTACCTACACGTCTCAGCACAGCACAGTTAATGGTAGAGCACTGGCACTTCTCAGCACATGTAATGGGAGAGTACCCACACTTCTCAGCACATTTAATGGGAGAGTACCTGCACTTCTCAGGACTGCTGCAGCACATTTAATGGTAGAGCACTGGCACTTCTCAGCACATTTAATGGAAGAGTACCTGCACTTCTCAGCACTGCTACAATGCATTTAATGGGAAGAGTACACACAGTTCTCAGCAGTGCTTTAGTACATTTAGTGGGAAAGTACCAGCACTTCCCATCACTACTACAACACATTTAATAGGAGTGTACCAGCACTTCTCAGCACTACTACAATGCATTTAATAGGAGAGTACCTACACTTTTCAGCACATTTATTGGGAGAGGACCTGCACTTCTCAGCACATTTAATGGGAGAGTACCTGCACTTCTGAGCACTGCTTCAATGCATTTAATGGGAGGGTACCAGCACTTCTCAGCACTACTACAATGCATTTAATAGAAGAGTACCTACACTTTTCAGCACATTTAATGGGAGAGGACCTGCACTTCTCAGCACATTTAATGGGAGAGTACCTGCACTTCTGAGCACTGCTGCAGCATATTTAATGCGAGAGTACCAGCACTGCTACAGTACATTTAATGGGAGTGTACCAGCACTTCTCAACACGGCTGCAATACATGTAACGGGAGAGAACTAACACTTCTCAGTACTGCTACAGTGCATGTAATGGGGTAGAACCATCACTTCTCAGCACTGCTACAGCGCATTGAATGGGAAAGTACCGGCACTTCTCAGCAGTGCTGTAGTATATTTAATGGGAGAGTACCAACACTTCTCAGTACTGCTACAGTGCATGTAACAGCAGAGAACCAGCACTTCTCAGCACTGCTACAGTGCATTGAATGGGAAGAGTACCTGCACTTCTCAGCAGTGCTGTAGTACATTTAATGGAAGAGTACCAGTGCTTCTCAGTACTGCTGCAGCATATTTAATGCGAGAGTACCAGCACTGCTACACTACATTTAATGGGAGTGTACCAGCACTTCTCAACACTGCTTCAATACATTTAACGGGAGAGAACCATCACTTCTCAGCACTGCGACAGTGCATGTAATGGGAGAGAACCATCACTTCTCAGCGCTGCAACAGTGCATGTAACGGGAGAGAACCATCACTTCTCAGCACTGCTACAGTGCATGTAACGGAAGAGAATCAACACTTCTCAGCACTGCTACAGTGGATGTAATGGGAGAGAACCATCACTTCTCAGCACTGCTACAGTGCATTGAATGGGAAAGTACCAGCACTTCTCAGCAGTGCTGTAGTATATTTAATGGGAGAGTACCAGCACTTCTCAGTACTGCTTCAGCACATTTAATGCAAGAGTACCAGCACTTCTCAGCACTGTTTCAATGCATTTAATGGGAGAGAACCTGCACTTCTCAGCACTGCTGCAGTACATTCAATGGGAGAGTACCTGCACTTCTCAACACTGCTGCAGTACATTTAATGGAACAGTACCAGTGCTTCTCAGCACTGCTGCAGCTCGTTTAAATTGAGAGTACCTGCACTTCTCAGTACTGCTGCAGCACATTTAATTTGAGCGCTTTGCACATCTAGGCACTGCTGCAATACATTTCATGGGAGAGTACCAGCACTTCTCAGCACTAATGAAACATTTCATGGGAGAGTACAGGCACTTCTCAGCACTGCTGCAACATTTCATGGGAGAGTACAGGCACTTCTCAGCACTGCTGAAATGCCTTTAAAGTGAGGGTAACAGCACCTCACACCACTACTGCAGTACATTTAATGGGAGAGTAGCAACACTGCTCCAATACACTTAAGGGGAGAGCCCTAGCACTACTTAGCACTGCTCTGGTACATATAATAGGAAAATCCCTGCAGTTCTCAGCACTGCTGCAGTACATTTAATGGGAGAGTACCTGCACTTCTCAGCACTGCTGCAGTACATTTAATGGGAGAGGGCCAGTGCTTCTAATCACTTCTGCAGCACGTTTAATGGGGGAGTACCTTCACTTCTCAGCACTGCTGCAGTACATTTAATGGGAGAGTACCTGCACTTCTCAGCACTGCTGCAGTACATTTAATGGGAGAGTACATTCACTTCTCAGCACTGTTGCAGTACATTTAATGAGGATCTCCACTTCCCAACACTGTTGCAATGCATTTAATGGGAGAGTACCTGCACTTCCCATCAGTGCTGTAATGCATTTAATGTGGGAGTGCCAGCATTTCTCAGCACTGCTGCAATACATTTGATGGGAGAGTACCAGCACTTCTATGCACTGCTGCAGTACATTTGATGGGAGAGTACCAGCACTTCTCAGCACTGCTGCAGTACATTTAATGGGAGAGTGCCTGCACTTCTCAGCACTGCTGCAGTACATTTAATGGGAGAGTACCTGCACTGCTGAAGTACATTTAATGGGAGAGTACCTGCATTTTTCAGCACTGCTGCTGTACATTTAATGGGAGAGTACCTGCACTTCTCAGCACTGCCGCAGAGCATTTATTGGGAGAGTACCTGCACTTCTCAGCACTGCTGCAGTACATTTAATGGGAGAGTACATTCACTTCTCAGCACTGTTGCAGTACATTTAATGAGGATCTCCACTTCCCAACACTGTTGCAATGCATTTAATGGGAGAGTACCTGCACTTCCCATCAGTGCGGTAATGCATTTAATGTGGGAGTACCAGCATTTCTCAGCACTGCTGCAATACATTTGATGGGAGAGTACCAGCACTTCTATGCACTGCTGCAGTACATTTGATGGGAGAGTACCAGCACTTCTCAGCACTGCTGCAGTACATTTAATGGGAGAGTGCCTGCACTTCTCAGCACTGCTGCAGTACATTTAATGGGAGAGTGCCTGCACTTCTCAGCACTGCTGCAGTACATTTAATGGGAGAGTACCTGCACTGCTGAAGTACATTTAATGGGAGAGTACCTGCATTTTTCAGCACTGCTGCTGTACATTTAATGGGAGAGTACCTGCACTTCTCAGCACTGCCGCAGAGCATTTATTGGGAGGGTACAAGCACTTCTGCGTACATTTATTGTGAGACTACAAGCACTTCTAGGCACTACTGCGGTACATTTAATGGGATAATACCCGCATCTCTCAGCAGCAAACAGGTATTCTGGGTAATAAGTACTAGCACTTCTGTATTTCCATTTAAAACGCACTCGTCAAAGCAGGACACAGTTCATGACTGTCATGGAAAGCGGGTCAACGTTCACAATTTTGCACAAGTGCCTGGGCTCAGAGCAAAAATAGTAACAAGGGCGCTGCTCTGAGTGGCCGGAGAATCAAAGCTAGCAGTAACCCGCTGTGTTACTTTTATTGAACGCAGGCGCTATCAGGGCGCGCGTCAGATTTAGATTAATGTCAGAGGCTCTAATTAAAGCCGCATCCCCAGCATCACGGCGGAGCCCGTGCCCCCGAGACACGCATCACCCACACCGCACTCTCGGCTTGTATTCCACGGGGGCCGATTCACAGCGCCGGAGAGCGCCTTCAAAGCCTCGAGGAGCTTTAATGGGACGGGCTGTCGTTCAATTATATCTCAACATGAAAGCGATGACTCCGCTCCCCCTTCAGGCGCTCTGTTCCACATATTCTGAGGAAATGTTAACGGAATTAGAGAAAGAAAAAAAAAGGGGGGGGGGGCTGTGATTGCCTTTACTGCTCCCCGCCATTGCGCTCTTGATGGAAAACAGCTCCGTCTGTGGGTTTGAGCGGTGCTGGGGTGTGGGAGGACAGCGTCAGTTTCCGGTTCCGGCAGCTGCTCCTGGGCTGGATCTGGGACTCGGCCGACCCAGGGAAATATTCTGAATTTGTCTTGGTGCCATTGCCACACAATTCAGCAGGGCCCCCACATACTCTGCCATCCTATCAGAGTAGCATCCTGCAGGCAGTGAGGGTGGCTTTCTTATTGTGACATCCAGTCGGGCACAAAGGCCTTCTTTTGTTCAATTATCACCTGGCCAGGTGCCATAGGGGGCTTGACACCTAGATGCCAATGCAATGGAAAGAAACAAGGTCCCACACAGGGGCGACTCCTCCTCAATGACGAAGGAGCGTCGCCAATTATATTTTACTATCGTTTTATTTTTCAGCTCTGGATCAGCCAACATGTGCAGGGCGGGGCTGAGCCATGGGAGGAGGAGTGGAGCAACTGGAATGCACTAAGTGTGCATGTCAGTTTGGCTGGCCATCTTAGGCCAGCCAAACTGACATGCGCAATTAGGTTCCTCCAGCACAGACTTCAGTGCACTGTCTGAGCGGCACACCAAGCCGCTCAGACCAATCCCGGTGCTACTCTCATTCTAGGCATAGCATGAGAGTAGCACCAGGATTGCATGGGGAGCCTGTGCTGGTTTCCCCGGGACTGCTGGGACCCCAACACCATCGGAAGGGTAGAGGAGCGAGGTGGCCGGCGGAGGCAGACAGGTAAGCTTTTTTTTAATTGTATTTTTTATTTTATTGTCCCTCACCCGCCGCCCCCTTTGAGATTTGTGGCAGCCACCCACTGAACCCACAGCTTATCGCTTCACTAGTACTTTAGAGAAACTTTGACTTGGAGACAGGTTTTTGACTTTGTATTAACATCTCTGTAAGAGATGTGCATTCACTGTAAGAATGCAAGCTCTATTTCCGTCTGTGAGACTAGTAATCACATATTGTTCATAGTCGTAGACATTATGGCCCTCATTATGATATTGGCAGTAAAAAACGCCAACCGCCGTGGCAACGGCCGCCAAAAGACCATCGCCGTGGCTACCAGCCGTCTGCCGTATTATGACCACAGCCGGATTTCCGCCAGAAGGAAGGCAGAAATCCGGCTGTGGCCATGCTGGCGGATGGCGGTAATGTGGCGCTGCTGCCACCAGCAGCGCTACGCCAGTAGACCGCCGCCGGCCGTACTATGACCCATAATACGGCCTGGCGGTGTTCTGCTGGCGGCCACTGCTGTTGGCAGCAGCGCCCCGTCCCGTCTCCTGCCGGAGGACCCGCTGACTACAGGTAAGTAGGGTCTCCAACAGGGGAGGGGGGTGATGTGTGTGTGGGGGTGTGTGTATGTTTGTATGTTCGTGTGTTTGTGGATGTGAGTGTGCATGTATAAAGGTGTGAGTACGTGTGTGTTGTGTTCTGTGTCAGTGTGTATGTTTGAAAGTGTGTGCAGGTGTGTGTGAGTGGATGTATGCATGCGTGGATGTTTGTGGGAAAGTGTGTGTGTGTGTGTGTGTGTGTGAAGGGTGGCGTGAATGTAGGAGGGGTGGGGAGGGGTAACTGGAGAGGGAGAGACCCCTATCAGTGACAGGGAAGGAATTCCCTGTCACTGATAGTGCCCACCTGCATGGTTTTCGTGGCGGAAAGCAGTGCTTTAAATGGAAAAATAGAAGTGCAGGTACTCTGTACCAGAGTACCTGCTTGTTTCTGAGAAGTGCCGGTACTCTCCAATTAAAAGTATTACGTTTTTCTTGAGATATGCCGGTACTCTCCCTCTCAAAATAAAAAAGTGCCGGTACTCAGTACCGGAGAGTACCGGCCCATTTAAAGCACTGGCGGTAAGGAAGCCACGAAAACCATGGCAGTAGGTGGGGTCATAATCCAGCGGGCGGAACAGTGCCGTCCGCCGGCCTGGAGATAGATATCTCCAGCCGGTGGCTGTCACCGCCATGGCGGTCGTAGTGGTACATTGGGGATTGGCTTCAGCCAACCTGCTAATGTCATAATATGGCGGTACGTACCGCCAGCCTGTTGGCTGTACTTACCGCCATATTACCACCGACCGCCGGGGTCATAATGACCCCCTGTATGTTAAAAGTTAACGGTCAACAGAAACACAAAGTCAGGATATAAAACTTAATGTAGTGATTGGTGTTGTCTGTGCTAACAACTTTATTAATTCCCCGATGTTACCCTTCTTTGCAGTCTTAGAATAAAAACAGATTGAGAAAAAAAGAATAACGTTCTAAGCTCATTACTCACAGTTTGCATTCAGGTCCTTGATGCAGGTCACAGTGCTATTACAGAAGGATTGCAACTTCTCAACTGGAAGTAACAAAGTGATTGCACTGTGAACATTAGTAGCACACTGACCTATCTACATAAAATACAAATCTGTGATCTGCATGTTACACAATGTGCTTAGCAGCAGGCACATTGACCTCTGCTGCTACTATGAGTGAAAACTGTGAATAAATAAAACACCTAACTATCCCAGAACTGCTCTAATCACCAGAGTCATTTTACCGCTAAGATAATCCCCTCAAAATTGCTGGGCACGGAAAAGATCCCTGCCGCAGGCGCCTTAACCCTGCAAGATATTTTAAAAAGCTACATCTTTTTGACTAGTTAAGTAAGCTGGAACAGATTTGCCGTCACATTTGCCCTTGTTGCCTGTTTATTTGCAGCGGATGGGTTTTTTGATAAACACATAAGCCAACTTTAAGAACCTGGCTTTCAAGCTCCTCCCCTCATGACTCCACCCCCTTTCCTCTGCCACACCATGACCTGCAATTTATGGGTTCCAAGACTAATGGCCTGATTTAGATCTTGGCGGAGGGGGTTACTCTGTCACCCATGTGACGCATATCCCGTCTGCCGTATTACAACACCATAATAGCCTACGGAGATCGTAATACAGAGGCCGGGATATCCGTCACGTTTGTGACCCACACGCCAAACTTCAAATCAGGCCCAAAATCCTTTCCAATTCCAGCACAGGTCTGAAGAAGATATCTTTGAAAGGTCAGTCTCAAACGTTGCTTTGAAGAGCAGATGATGGCGGTGGAATATGTAAAAGTTCTGTCCCATGCAGGAAAGAGGTGCAGGGCGAGCAGTCTCTTTAGGAACATATAATTAAATTTACCGCCAGTCTAATTTATGTTGGCCAGACCATGCAATTGCTCCTCTTTTTGCCCAGTTTGAGAATTTTCCCAGTGGGCAGCTGATGTCCTGCTCTTCCCATTCAATAAAGACATCAAGGCCCCTTTTGATGCGTGACTTTATTCAGAGATGTTTGCATGCAAATATTTTCGTCTGAGGGAGGGTCTCGGGTGCAGGAGCATGCAATGCGCTTTGCATCCAGGGATTTTGGGAGGAACAGGAAGAGGAGGATCCGCAGAATGACACGGGCACTCTCTGGCCAATAGCAGTCCTGTGAGCTGTAGACCACTCACCGCCACCGCTTTCCCCACCAGAAGGGCAACTAGATAGGAGGGAGTGCCCACATAGGGCTTTATCAGTTGGGATTCCAGCTGCTGTTGTGACGTGTGTCCCTCCTCCTACTTTCACATCCCCCAACCCCAAGGTGGAAAAGAAACACTAGGGGGCAGTAAGAAAGTGGCCCACGCCCAGTGGCAGGGGAAAGGGGCATAGCAGTGGTGTAACAAAGGCCTCCGCAGCACCCAGCAGTGCAGAGGGCCCTGGCCTGAGAGGTCCCGAATGTATCAGGGGGGGCATCAATGTACTTTGCAGTGGGCCCCCCTGAAGTTTCATTATGTCACTGGGGCAAAGCACAGACTGGGCTGTCCCTACCAGCGGTTACAGAGAAGAAAGCCAAAGCCATGCCCGCCAGGAACCAAGACCAGGAGAGAAAGGAGCAAGTGGTTGCCACCTCTACCACCTATCCGTGCCTGGCCAGGGTGAAGGTCACCATAAACACTACAGGAGGGGCTACAGGCAGAGGAAAAGGAAAGCCAACCTCAGGGGGCATCCCACGTTGGACAGAGGACTTCCCAGTAAGGCTGAGGCTAGTGCATGGGTGCAAACAGTAAATACCAAGGAAGCAGAGGGTGCAGGTCAGTCTGGTGTTAAAGAAAGCACAAACGCAGAAGCAGCAGTAAGTTCCAGGAAGACACAGCTCGAGGTAGACTCCCTCTAGGAACCTCCAAAAATGGGATGCTCCAGAACATTGAGTGCTGGGGGTGTCTGGGCAGCCCCACATAATAGTGGACTGGACGCGGCAACCATGGGCAGACAGGAGGTGCAGGTCAGACTTTGATGTGTCATGGTCCATAGGAAGCAAAGGTAGGCCCCTTCCATGAGGCACATGTACCACCCCTGACGCAAGCAAGGTGGCAGGAGAGCAACAGCCAAGGGTTGGGGGACAGCTTGGCATTTCTAGCAAGACACCAGATTTTGCAGAGGACTCTGAAGAGATGGGTCAGGAGAGGAGGAAAGCAGGTTCTGAAGGTCAGCAAAACTGTGTCCCGAGGTGGAGCTCAGGGCGGCTCCAGATCAGTGGTGGTAAGGGTGCAAAGCATCGTTAAAGGCCCAGGAGTGGTAACAAGTATAGGATGTGTGGCAAGAAGTTCCTGTGGAGAAGAACTGAGGGGGCAGGTATGGAAGGTACTCACCTCAAAGGGGAGTGAGGTGCTGGAGCAAAGGGAGGCCGCAGATCTGAGAAGGGGCCGAGTGGGCTGGGTCAGACCACGGAGAGTATTCCAGCAACAGTAGCGACTTAGGCCCAAGTGGGAGAGTTACTCTGAGAATGAAGAGGCAATGGTCCCAGGGAACGGTGAAAGAACAGAAGAGCGGCAGAAAGAACCCTAGAGGGATACCGGAGAGTTGGAAACACAGCAGCCAGAATTTGGACATGATTTTGGGAAGTATTGTGTGAAGGGCTACAAAAGGTGAGATGGAGAGAAGATAAGCCATGGGAGGAACTATGAACATGGTTGTTGAAAGTGTGCAAGTGAGTTTGAGAGCATGGTGGGACTCGTGGGATATATTTCTGGCTCAACAGCCTTGCACTAAGGCAGCAGTAGTACAGACAGGGGGCGGAGACACATGAGTGGTTCTCTGGAGGCAGGGTTGACGCATTAGGCGGTCGTCGACAAGATGGCGGAGGACTGCATATTCAGGTGGGAAGAGGCAGAAAGGAAGTGAGGGGTCTACAAATGGTTTAATTTGTAGCCCGAAGCAGCAGACAAAGCTCCTGTACATGGGTGTAGCATACCTGCTGGTGTGGAGGGGGGGGGGGGGGGGGGAGTGTCAAGTGAGGCGCACCTTCTGCTGAGTGCCCAAAAAAGAATGTGAGCGAACAAATATGTGGGCATTTTCAACATTTATTTTGGGATGGAAAGTCCTCTGCACGGTAAGAGATGTGCACCCCTGCCCCAAGAGCCCATTGTACTGTTGTCTGGATCCCCAATGCTGATTTTTTTGTCAAAGGCGAACACGGATCATGTGTGTGGGGTGAATGTTTGCATAGTTCAGCATTCCATCCACCACCTGTTCTTTTTGCTTGTGTCACCCTAAGTGCGCCGGGTATGCCCAGACGTGGGCCCCGGGCTCACTATGCCACTGGATTCAAGCTAGCTTGGTTGATGAAGGGTGATTCTGTGAAACCGGTCCCAGGATGCTTGTTTCCAGTCCAGGGAGGACCTGGCTTGGCATTTCGGGCTGGACTGTTCATATGGGAAACAGGGTCAAGACTGATTTGCATATGGCTGGGTCCAAACTGGGGTGGCGTGGTGAGCAAAAGAACAATGGATTAAACCCAGATCTTTGTGACTGGGGGTGAATGTTTGCATAGTTCAGCATTCGGTCCACCATCTGTTCTTTTTGCTTTTGTCACCTTAAATGTGCTGGGTATGCCCAGACGTGGGTCCCTTGCTCACTGTGCCACTGCATTCAAGCTAGCTTGGCTGATGAAGGGTAATACCATGAAACCGGTCCCAGGATGCTTGTATTCGCTCCAGCGAGGACCTGGCTTGACAGTTCGGGCTGTACTGTTCCCGTGGGGAACAGGGTAAAGACTGATTTGCATATGGCTGGGTCCAAACTGGGGCAGAGTGGTGGGCAAAAAAATGATGGATTAAACCCAAATCTTTGCGCCTGGGGGTGAATGTTTGCATAGTTCAGCATTCCATCTATCATCTGTTCTTTTTGCTTTTGTGCACCATGACAGGCCTGTCTCACAGTTTTACCGGGAGGGGCACCCAAAGCACTGCCCTCATAGTGGTTGAAGGCGACCGCCCTCACCAGGAGTTAAGCAGCAAAGGCGCGGAGGTGGCAGCATGCCGTGTAGTGATCATTAGTAGTGAACAGGACCTTTTTACCCTGTGTCACTGGAGTGAGACCTACAAGTTAATTCCCCTTTTTAAAAGTTCTGCTACTGCGTGTTTCACTCACCTCTGGCCTACATCAGGTAGATGTGGAAGGACATGGGTGATGGAAACAAGCTGAGTGCATGTGCGCTTGCAAGAAGTACACTACACAAAGGGTGAAGTGAGGTACAGTGTGTGCATGGTAATCGTGTGTATCCTGGCAGAGTGGGTTTTTTGACTAACACACCCTGGTACAATACAGAAAGGCTGCAGTACTAAGCAAGGCACGCAGACATTTGATGCGTGTAGTTATGCTTGTAGTGGCATAATACATACGGATGACAGTGGTGTGCAGTAAGTGCGCTGTGGATGTCCACTGAGTGCAGAAGTGCCTGCAATGGTACATTACATGGAGGACCTTGAGTTCCATTTTGGGAAGCCCAGGCCTGCCTGGTGGAAAACGTGAGGAGTAGGGGACTCATCCTCCCCCAGACAGATCTGTGTATTGCTGCATTCCTGCAAGCTGTGTGGGACATGCACTGGAGGACAGGAGAGCCGGGCTCTCTGTGTGCATTTCAGAGAGCTCTTTGATATAGTGACAGATCACAAAGAAGGGGCCTATACACATTTCAGGAAGAGAGATGGGGCTGATAAGGGAATCATAAAGAGTGGAGCTGTGAGCCCAGGATTAACCTTTTGATGTACTTATCACTGTAGCTGACATCCAGGTGTGACCTTTAGTCACTTCCATGATACTTGTTGTGGGTTAATTAGCTTTGGACTCCTGCCTGCTGTGACAGACATCCTTCAGGAGGAAGATTAAAGAGGAAAGATGCTCATTACAAAGAACCCCAACATAAAGCTTCAAAGACTCAGACGCTAAACGACATTGTGTGTCTGGAAAAGTACTACAAGTCATCTACCAAGCTGTGTAAGGAGAGGAAGCTCAGCAAGACTTCTGCCTGTGACCAGGACTGGGGTCCCAGTCCTGCTAGCCACCCTGCTTGGTGAGGGGACATCACCCAATGAAACCAAGACCACCTGCCCTGGAGCCTGGTGCACCAGCACCTGTTGCTCGCAAGATCAGTGTGCCCTGTGAGGAAGAGTAGAGCATTAGAAGGAGTAAGGTCGGGCGGGGGAAGAAGGGAGCCATATCGTGAGGGATCCCTGTGTGAGCAATCCGCTCTTGCAGAGATCAGGCCATAGCCCGTGTGCTGGACTGATTCAGCAACCCCTTGTGCCAGGAGGGGCAGCCGTGGACTGAGTCGAGGAGCAAGGGTTGTGTGGAGGGTGCCAGGCCTGCATAACCTCGTGGTGGGTGGCCCCGTGTGCCAGAGAGGGGGCCACCGTGAACATCAGTCTTAGGTCAATTTGACCAGACTTGTGAGTGCCAGGTCGGTGACCCCATATGCCAGAAGGTGTCGCCAGAGACACTGAGGCCAAGGGTTTGGGCCATCGTCCAGGACAGAGAAACTGCTGCTTTGACGAAGGCAGGTTCGGCCCTCATACGGGGAACTGCACCGACGGAAGCTTGAAGATCAAAGGACATCATCGGAGCCCCGTCGGAGCTTGGAGATCAACCCTCTCCCCCCCCCCCGATTTGAAGGGAAGTGCAGCTTACCATGCAGTCACTGGAACGGGAACAACTCTGATTGCTAGAACCAGCCGCTAGTGTGACTCAGAGGAGAGAGCCTGCACCTGCCAGGTGCTGCCGCTTCTGGCCGCACGCAGCCCGACTTTGACAACCTGGACCAGGACTTCACTGTGCCACTGAGGGGTTCCATAATGCTGGAACGGGTAAGCCATGACCTGGGCCTTTCGGGCCTGGGGGACACACTGTGATCTGTACTGTGACACCATAGACTCTTGTGACTGAACTTGTGAAAGGAGTCAGAAGGGAGAACTGTTGAGTAAGGCCTAATCATTTACATTCCCTGGATGTGACCAGCAGTGAATGGGGAATAACATAGAACCTGTTCCACTAAACTTAGTGGGAGTGGCCTGACAAGGACTAGAGCCCTTACCTCACGTTGGATTGTGTTATTGCCTTTGAATGTCACTTACCTTTGCATGTGTAGAATTAGAATTAAAATACTTCTTTTTACATAAAAACAAGTATTTGACTGGACATTGATTTATTGTTTGGGCTGCTTGCACACTGAGTTATGAGTTGTGTTCACTCTTCTTGATCTGCGCTTCCCCCCGAAGGAGCCTTGACTGCTCACCGATGCTACCCGAGAGCCAGGTGCAGAAGTGATGCTTGGCCCAGTTGAGCAGGATCCATAGCAAGCCAGGCCCTGGAACATCAAGAGTGAAAGGCCTCAGCCACCACGGGTGGACCCAGTAACTCCTGCCTGCCCCATGTTCCACTGAAAGGGGTTCTGACAATTTACATACAGCAACAAAGTGCAAGGAGGCATCCAAGGTGGAGGAGAGAGAGTCGGTTAATCGTTGCAAGGTACGGACTAACATTAATACGTGGATAGCAGCAGTCACTATCTACTCAAGCACTGTGTGTGAAAGATCGCCAGAATGCAATGCAGAATTCTGGAACTATATGGCGTCATCAGGATGCCCAGCATGAATTTTGCAGGTTAAGCATGGTTCCGTTATAATGAGGAATTTCGATCAAGGACTAGTGTTTTGTACAGAAAACCGTAGGCGGAGTTGGATACTGAGGCCAGCATTGTGTGACTACTATCAGGCTGTTACAATCAGTCGGCACAGTGAGCAGCCTTTCCCTACCTTATATTCCTTTTCACAGTCGTCCCAGCTCGGGAGAGGTGTTACAGCCAGACAAGGCCCAACTGGAGCATCCTTTAACAAAGGGGCCTGCTGTAGGTATCATCGCAGGCTTAGGCATGAATGCTCCAAGTGCGGGGCAGACATCTGGGGCGGCAATGCTTAAAGGAGCTGGCTCAGACCCCAGCTGGACGAGGAAGGGGCAAGAAGAGAGGGGTAGTGAAGAAGGGTAGCTACATCAGTCGAGCCAGAGGCCATGCGTCAGGGCTGGAAAATACCAGGGTGGGGGGGGAAGCCGACGGATTTAGATATGGGTTCAGGATACCATACAAGGGCAGATGGGCAGAGAACCTACATTCCTGTTGGGTGACCGAGGAATGGTAGCAGAGAAACTGGACAAGGAAGTAGAAAGTTCCGGATGGCGAGACCATTTGCGCCCCCTCAATCCAGTTCCCATTGTGTCACCACTGTGGGCTTGTACCGAAGGAAAAATCTGAAGAATTTCACTTGATTTATTACCTGTCTTGACCTAATGGGGCATTGGTGAACAATTTTATTGATAAATCTGATTGCTCCGTGTACTACGCAAGCAATGACAAACATAGAACTGGTGACAAAATATGCGAGCGGACTGGAGGGGGGCACACAGGACATTACATCAACTTTCCAACTTCTGCCCTTCCATCCTGCTGACTTCCAACTACTGGGATAACGTTCCAAGGTGGCTCCAAGTAAAAGCCTATGAGATGCTTATTGGCATGTGCTGTATTCAAGAAATTCAGCACTTTCATCGAGTGGGTTGTGAGGCATACGGCAAGGTCAGATCAGGATCTCCACTACATTGATGACTTTTTGATGGTGGGAAGGGCGGAAGTAGAAGATGGGTGTGCCAGGCTCATGTTGACACTTGATGGTAGTGAGGTGATTTGGCATTCCATTGGCAGCCTAAAAAGATAGGGGTCACGCACCACGTTCACGGAGCTGGACCTAGAGCTGGACTGCACAAGGTTCCGTGGAGTTCTGCCAATGGCTGGAAATAGGCATGTCATGCAACTCGTGCTATGATTTAGCGCCAGTAGCACATTGCACGCTGAAAAATCATCATGAATGGCACCCTGAGGTGCGCCAGAGGGCACAGTTACTCAAGTTGATTTTCCTGTCATTTGGGTAGATTTTCTACTCAAGCAGCAGCCTTCTAGCCGTGAATAGTTGCGACTGCCCACATTACAAAACGCTCAACTGGTAGCCTCCCAGTGCCTGAAAATCACGCTAGTGCCACCAGATCTCACTCATGCTCATCAACGTACAGTTCTGGAGCCTCGGGAGAGAAAACAAATCCTACCACACGACGATTGGCAGAATTTGGCAGGTACTCTGTGTTACAAGAGTAATCCAGAGTCACCAACATTCTGCCAATTCTGTGGGCAGAACGAAACACAGGCCCCCACTGTTCTTGTCAAGTTCCTTTGGCTATAGAGGACTAAGTCGGAACAGAAATGGATAGGGAATATAACATGGCTGAGGAGGTCAGGAGAGAAAAAGGTTTCCCCGGTGTACTCGCTGGACAAATATTTGGGAGTGCAGGGCTGGGAAGTAGGGCTTGTTTTTTTACATGAGGATGGTGCGCAATTGGCCAGCCAGGTGCGGGAGGTCATTGGAAAACGACAAGTGGAATACAAAGAGTCGGATGTTGGAACACATTCATTCAGGATTGAGGAAGCAACAGAAGGTTTCAGGATGGGGATGAGCAAGAGAAGGCGGATAAGTCTGGGGAGATGCGGAAGCAACAGCAAGTGGCATTACATACTGCAGGGTGTCATTAGGGTGTGAGGGAAGCCCAACAGGTGTGCTTTCATTCCACAGGTGTGGAGGAAGATTCAGATAAATGGGAAGAAGCATGAACGTGTAGGATTTACATAGTGAAGTGGGCTGAAGAACAAGCTTAAAGACACTTCTCTGGGCAACCGCTAGGTGTGGAGGATACAATGGTGATGCTGCATCAGCATGAGATGGGTCCAGTTGGTGGCCACACTCTGGGAAATCAGGGAGAAGGCGTCACCGGCTAGATGGAGACGTGATACACCTCGTGAGAGCGACCTGGTCATGTCGATGGGTCTAGAATTGATTAAGCTGAAGAAGAAGGATTTGGGGACTTTGAATGACAGGTGGGAATCAACCTTGTTCTGCTGGGCATGGTTACTGCTAGGAGGGTGTGGACATGGGCCTGGAAGCTGGCAGCGAATAATGCGGTGTGGCAGGAAGTAAATTGAACAATGTTGGGTTTTTGAGAGCTAGGAGGATTAGTCTTGTAGGCCATACGGAAATTGATTATGGATGCCCTGTGTTGTAGCGGCATGATGAGGGGTTCACCTTTCCGTGCAAGGTAAAGTGTACCTGGAAAAGCCTACAGTGAAAGTGTAGACATGGATGAAAGACCTTTGTAGGGTGGGGGAGGAATAACACCTCAGGCGAAGGTTTTGTCTGAAATCGGTGAAGGGGGTAAAGTTGGAGAGATGGTTAAGTGGCTAAAAAGGTGGAAAAATGAAGACGGGGACGAGTGAGGAGGAAAGAGGAGTCAAGGGGGTGGGCCTGGTCCAAGGTGGGAAGGTGACACAAGGAAGTCAATAGATTGGTAAACGAAGAATTCAGGAGACATGGATAATTTGGGGCGTAGAGTTGAAAGTTATTGTTAAGGAGTTTTAGGCAGGGATAGGTTAGTAACAAGATGTTAAACTGTTCATAAGTTGTGTAGGGCAATTTAGCAAGTGTGCGCTAGGCTGAAAGAGTTAGGGTACCAATGATTGCTCCCAATAAAGCCGCCTTTTGAATACATAGTGCAATCGAGTGGGGTGGTGATTTCCTCCCAACACTTTCTTTATAATATGTTTGTTTTTTACATCTGTAATCTTACAAATTTAAAAAAGATCAGAACTCGTCTGTGCTCTGTGATGGAGACTATGAACCACCTGATCTCCAAATAATGGTCTCTAAATTTGTTTGAAAAGTTGCCCCCCTCTTCCTCAGACACACATACTCAGCTTCTGCAGTTTTAACCCCAAATCTATTTCCTTCCTCCCTTCTGATCTTAAAACATACCCTTTCAAAGGTCCCTATATGATTAAACAAATAATATATATATATATATATATATATATATAAATATATATATATATATATATATATATATATATATATATATATATATACACACACACACATTTGTTCCCCATCCCCCACCAGGCTACTGACAGGGAAACGGAAAAGACTACATAAGATACTGTTCTATATTCACCTGCTGCCCCGGCTAAATTCTTTAAATTCTCCCCTAATTCTGGCTTGGGGTGACTTTTCACTGTGAACCCATGTATTTGCATGGGGTGCGTACAACTTTAAGCCCACCAGACATTGCATGCACCCAGTGCTTAATTTGCAAAACATTAAGTGCCGGGGTCCATGGTATTTCAGATGGGTGAATTGTGACCGGTGCAACCCACGTCACTTTAAACTTCAGGTTCAAGTCCAAGCTTTAACATTTTTTCAAGAAATATTACAAAGTTAAATGCTCCACCAATGAACTCTGCTTAAAAGTTACACACATAGCACCACCATGTGTTGAATTCCTTTTAGTAGGTGCCAGTGTTTACAAGTACGTGCTAGTGCAGAGCATCAGAAAACACCGGCACAAAATAAGCGCTGTGCTGCATGTCTCAGACTACTTTGATCTGGTGCAATACCTACTTGTTATTTTCTTCAACATGTTATACTTTAACATTTGAGTAATTTTTAAGTCTGCTTGACAAAGCAGCTCTCTGCTTGACTATGGTTACCATGTATTTGATTTATAAGTATAGCTTTGGCTCCACCCATGAAAATTATTACTTTGTGACCTCAGGCTATTGGCTGCTTGGTGTATCATTCTGCCTTCCAGTAAGTGCTTCCATTGGAATGCATGAGGGACTATTTTATATCTGAAAAGTAAAAAAAGTACACCCAGTCACCACAATGTTTGTCATAGTCAAGTCTTTGTTATCTATGTCCATTCCATAATGAAGGCAATCCTTTTTGGATTATTTTTTCTCAGCATTGGTAAAGGTAGAGTGGCAGCCTGTAATGCGAAGAACAACATTTGTGCGGGTAACGCCCTGTATTTACATGTGTTCGCTTTTGGAAGCCAGACTTACTGGCTTTGCCAATTTATGTAACTTTTATGGAAACATGCTGTTGGGGAGTCTCCTGCCCTTTGCACAACTCAAACCATTTTTGTTTAGATTATCTGAATGTCTTTACATCATCTAAGCTTCTGGGTCTGGTTCACTTTTGCCAGCCCCTTATGAGTTTTGGTAAAATATCAACCCTAGAGCAAATACAGCTTTTATGTCTTAAAAAGCATCAACGATAAATGTAAGCCCAGAGTGACATGATCATATTCTGAATGCTATTTAGTAGGGTCATATTCTGAGTGTGACATGCACATAGTCCCAATGCTACAAAATGGCACCTGTGCTGTGTGTGACGTGAGCACTTCCCGGCATCATAAATTGTTCCTGTGTTATATTCCCATCAGCACAGGGGTGGTCTGGGACTACTGTCCATGCTAAAGGGCTTCCCACACATTTACAACTTACAAATAAAAACCAGAGAGGAGCAGCCTACCAGGTGTGTGTGTCAGCACAACTGGAACTATCAGTGAAACTCTCAGTTCCATCACCCCCCCCCCCATCAGCTCCTTCTTGTACCCTTGTTAGGTCTTAGAACAAAAGCAGGAGGAGTCGCCCTTGTCCCCTGGCTGCCAATCAAGTTCCAGCTTCAGCGATGAAGCCCACGTGATGAGGGAAGGCGGGGGTGTTTCCCCTACTATCCTCTCAGCCACCATTGTTGACTGCGCAACACGTGGCAGCAAATTTGGTGGTCATTAGGGCATCTCGTGTGAGAGTCTTTCTGCCTCCCCTGCAGGTCAGAGGGTGGCCCTGTGTAGAATCATTTCAGTCATGTTAGCCTTGAAAGAATGTCCTCTCTTTGTGCCTATAGGGAAGTGGTTCTCAAACTTTTTAATGCCGCGCCCCCACCAGTGGGGAAAATAAAATCATTGGGCCCGCTCAGAATTTTTCACAATTATTCTATTAAGTTGTCAATGTTTAACTATGTCTAGACTTATTTAAACATTGCAGTTAAGTTCTGTTACATTTTAAAAAATGCAATAAATGTTTTTTCTGCTGAAAAAAGCAGTGTTATCAGCATAATGCCTCTTTTGGCCAGAGCCTGGTGCCCCCATAGAACACTTGAGGTCTCCCTGGGGGGACCGCCCCCTCCCCCGTTTGAAGACCCCTGCTATAGGGATTTCCCTTGCCAAGGAGGGACCTTGGAGAGGTGGAAGGGGTTTGAACCCATCACTGACTGAGCAACCATTGTGTGGCGAGGGGGTGAGGTGAGGCAGTGGGGCATCAGGCCCTCCCTGAGCAGCCACTCCTACTCTCCCCCAAAAACAGAATGGAATCTTGCCCATCCTCCAATGTCTTAAGAAAGTTGCAAATCCTAAAATGATCTACAGCTGTGCAGAGCCTCTGCACATGAGCTGGGAACTTCCCTGTGTATGTTAACCAGATGGAATCTTTTTCTGGGTATTTTAACCAGCTAAACGTGTACTCCCCATGTGACAGCAGCTCCCCCCTGGTGACCGTGTGAATGGTGCCAGTATCGTATGGCATACCCTCGGGGTATCAGCTTGGTCAGTGAGGTTGGGGGGAGCTTCAGATTTCCCAACAATTACACTGGTATATAATGTTCATATACATTGCACCATAAGCAGGGAGCATGAGAGGGGCTTAAGGGGCAGTGAAAGGGAGAGGAATGCGGATTGGTAGGTGCACTGAGCTAGACAAAACACAATACTTTGTAAACTAACACATGCTGAAGACTTTCACATTAAAGTGAGGGAGAGAGTGTGTTTGTGTTTTTGTCTCTGTAAAAATGTTTATTCGACAGCCACCTCTCCATACCCTGCACCGAACTACTTACCAGAAAATACATTTATCAGGGGGTTGTAACACCCCAAACACCACCCTGAAGGTTCTCCCCTGCACACCTTGTGAGCTGGAAGGCGGTAACTATAATTGCATATTCCAAACACTTAAGAACCACACTCATAAAAGTTAGTTAAGGATTGGATCACTCAATTCCTTCGATAACTGAAGATCATGTTGCTGTTCTTGTAGTCCTGGTAGTAATGAAGGTGACTTTCAGTGTAGGACTGAGTCTCTCTCAAGCCCTCTGGGAACGTTTGCTTCATCTCTGGTGTAGTAGAAATGTCTTCTTGTTGGCATGATCCTGCATTCAATTCCTCTAGATGTGATGGAACAAACACATGGCTAGATCAAACAAAATGTTTCTAGGGAGACTAGCAGAGAAGCCCCCAAGCAAGCAGTTTCCGCAAGAAGCCCAGGCTCTCTTCATGGAGCTCTGCGGGCACAGGAGTTCGGTTCACTCTGGACTAGCACAAGTACTGTGCCAGCCTGTGCAAGAGAATGCCCCTCAACTGTTCCAATCAGGTGAGGCTGACCTGGACACAGCCCCACTGGCCTTTCTTGGGTTTGTGATCTGCCAGTTCCCCCCCCACCCCACCCCCACCGAAGTCAACAGATCCTAACTGCATACTCTGGTAACTATCCTTAGCAGTCTAGGCCACTACAGCCGGCTGATGTAGCCCCAGCCCCTTCGACCTCTCTGTAGTCTCTGACTCACTGGGTCCGATTGTAGGCTCACTCTTTGTGCAGACTATCTTCTGATCGCGTTACCTTATTGAGTTCTTTGGTAAAAAGATTATGGGCTTTTTATGCCAAATCAACTCATTTTGATGCTTTAATTTTACTCCATGTGTGATTTACCTGATGACTGTATTTTATTCTGATTGCTCTTACATGTTAATTTCAAGATTCTTGATTGTGTATTATCTCTATTTCTCAATAATCTTCGGGCCGCACATTTTTAAGTACATTTACACTATTGAGTAAGTTTACTACATATCAATATTCACAAACTCTGGGCCTAATTTGCAAAAGTAAATGTACACTTTTTATGGTTTTTTTTTTGTATTCAGAACTACAAGTTAATAGTAAGTTTACAACTGCGGAGACTCCACAGTTGGGGAGGAGATCTCCGCATATCAAAGAATAGACATGTCTATCTGGTGGTCCCTGCGGTGTTGGTGGTGTACAGAACTGAGGCTTTGAGTGAGTAAAGAATGCACTGCACAACAGAATCCCAAAAATGAACAGCAATTGCCAGCAAGCTGTGAACTCTTGAGTGTTCTGGAGAGATGACAGGCCTGTTGGCTATCTGGGTACAACTTTCCTGTGGTGCACTGATAGTCAACTGCCTCCTCAGCTTCACGAAGGAACTGAAGACATGGCTCTTTTAAGAACCACCTCACTGGTAAACGCTACACTCCCTCCCCTCCTCCACCCCCAGGGCCTTGAGACTCTAACGGGTGAGTAGTTGCGAATATACAAGCACTGATTGCTTGATTGATTCAAAATTGCTGCAGACAAGACCTTGCATAGTGGATCCCAAGGTTCCTCTGCAAGATTCACTTGTTTTAGTGTGAATTTGTATTGAAGGATTTTGGAAATGCAGTTTTTTCCCCATAAAGTTAGTGTGTTGATGGAAACAAACTTTTAACTATTTTTGAACATGTTCATGAGCTCTAATAAGACTGCAAATTGTTACATTTCTACTAAGGGTTAGCCTGTGATGGAACATGAAGAACTCTTAGCCTAAACAGTGCGGCTCATGGTATGCAAATGCCAAATCATAACTGGTACAAGACTCATGTAGACACTGTAACTCACCTTCCACAAAGAGTTCATGGTGACAAAGCTTGAAGTAGTTAATCAAGGATAGGAAGAAGTGTTAGTGAGAATATATTTAAAGGAGCCCTTCTTTGTATGGTTTGAGGTGAGGAATGATAAGTTCTACATCGAAGAACAGAAAATTGGTTACACAGAGATATTGCTCAGATGTACCCATTCACTGATGCAGTTAGGCTCAGAAACACTTACGGCAAGTTGCTAAGATATCTGCTTGCCTTTAGATACCCACTACAACCTGCAGACACCCTTGACCAGCACAAAAGACGTTTCGGAGCAGCAGCGTCTGATGCCTCTGATCCTCTCAATTCTCTTTCACGGTTTCTAGCAATGACCCTCTTCCTGTGCACGTGGTCATTGCTGGAGGTGGTGAGAGACAGGTGAGGGCATCCCGCCTGTTGGATTCTGAGTACAAGGTTAGTGCATCCGGACACACAGCCCAGTGTTTGGACAATTTACAAGGACTTCCACGCATGCACCCGGAATAAGATCAAGCGCCCAAATGAAATCAGGGTCTTAGTCCATCAGCAGCACACTTTTGTTTCCACCATGGGTTCAGTCATGGTCCAGAGATGACTCCCCCAAAGATGGGGGCAGTCATGTCCAGTGTGGAAGATCTTCCATCGTGTCTGGCAGGGTTAACGCCATGAAAGACAGCTATGGAAAGAAGTGTTCAGGAAAAGGTGGATATATTGTCCCTAACATAGGTAACAAACCATCCAGGAGCGTACAACTAGATGGAAATTACTATGTGCGTCCACATTGGGGGATAATGGGGTACCAGACGGCCTACACCTGTCGAAACTTTATTCACCATGGAGGGACAGCGGCAGAGTTTCAATCAAAATACTTCTTTATCAAAGTCACTATTCCCATGGCAGATACTTTAAAGGAAAAACACCCAGATCTCCCACGTTTCCCCTGTCCATGCGTGAACAGCTTATCTGGTGCAAAGTGCCAAGTCTGGACTGAACGAGGTACCTGTGCGTAGAGCTAAAGCGCTCTGAAACACCTGAACACTACTGAACAAATCTATATAGGACACTTTCTGTACAGCAGCAGAAACTCAAGGCAAGAGTAGTTTTCCATCTATGGATCCAGGAGCTGAAACCACATCCCGGTATCCATCAAGTCCCCGCGATCTGTGCTCCGATTTTGGATACAGATTTAAAGAATACTACAACATGACACTCAACTTCTGCTCAAGGACATCAGCCACCCCTCCAATCACATGTTGATTCTGTCTTCACTTTAGAGGCTTTACAGCGCTCTAGCGCCTTTATGTTAGGTTTGCACTTTATAAATAATACATACCACTGGTTAATTTGTGAAACATAAAGTGCCGGGGCCCATGTCAGGAGGCCACTGCACGGTGCACCACCCATTGCCCCTGCCAGCGCTGCCAATTACAGTACTAACAACCACACTCCTGCAAGTGTGACAATTCATACTGTTCAGGGCCCCCAAAGCTATGAGAAGGACTTGGGTGGCAAATATCAGTGATTGTTAATGTACACAAAATTATTAAACAACTGTTGTTGTGCTCATCCCCAAATTTGGCAGGCAGCGCCACCATGTGGCTGACTGTCACAAGCACTGGTGCTAAGAATTAAGTGCAGATGCCGAGCACCAGAAACTACCAGCTCAAATTAAGCACTCATACATACATTGCAGAGGTTGTACATCTTCCACCATGGCAGCTTGGAAATTCGCTGACCGAAAGAGAGCTCTCAGGTTTTCCAGGTTAATGCATGAGTACTTAGTCCCGTAGTGTTCAGAGACTTGGGGCCATGATGCTACAATAGTATAAATAGGACAACAAGTCCCAGAATGCAAAGAAAAAAACTAGACTTGATTGGATGGTTACACATGGACCTGGAAAACTCGAGATCTGCCAGAACCAACCATGTCTTAAAAGTATGTTATTACAAGCAACTTGTGACGTTTGTCCTCATTGCAGGACATTAACTTCAGAAAGCGCCTGTAATAAGGAAATAAAGATATTTCTCAGGTCCATGCGTGTTGTGCTGCTCCAGTTCACGTTTTTAGTTTGAATTCTGGGACTTGTAGTTTTGTTTATTCCTTCATAAAAAAACAACTACATTAAAAAAAAAAAAAAAAAAAAATCTTGGACTGGAGCAGCTGTGTTTCAGCATCCTTGGTATTGAATTGGCATCAGATGAGGGTTGCCAGGCCCAGTGGCGTAACAAAACGTGAGCCCCCCCAGCAAGATATGCTGAAGGGGCCCCTCGCACTCACATCAGTATGGTTGAGTGGGTCCCCTCCGGAATGGGTAAACCCCCTTGCATGCTAAAGGGGCCACTCTCTTCAGTAGAGTCTGAGTAGGGGCTCCCTCCAGACTGGGGAAGCCTAAACACCCCCCCACCCAAACCAGTGCGGGAGGGGGGGGGGGGTCTGCTAAGCACCTGGCCATGCCTTCACAAGGCTGCAGTAACACACAGACTGTGCCTATGCAGCAATCCGCTTCCGGTGCATATGCAAAGAAGCGCGCGCCTCTCCGCAGAACAATGCATCCTGCGCGGCAAAACAAAGCCATTATTTTGGAAAGTAATTATTGAAACAGCCGCATTAAGCGCGGGTCATTAAAGCCCTCCCGAGCACGGTGACATGCTGGCCGCGGCCATTAGCCGGCTTGGCTGCCGCCCAACGCCAACAATGGCCCCTAATGAATTGCTCTCACCTCTAATCTGCCATTGTTAGCCCGGAGCTGCTGGAGTGCTGGCCCTCAGATCCAGTTGCCCTTTCTCCTGATTGTGTTTGTTACCGTACACTCTCCGTCTCTTTCAATTAAGCGCAGGTTAAGTGGTTCAACCGCGGGAGAATGGGATATAATGGCTGAAATAAAAGTAATCTCTTTAATTTGCTAAATGGATTACAGGGGAACCCCAGCCTGCCGGGGTGAAGTCACCAGAGCCCCCGTGGCCTTCGCTTGAACTGTGCACTGGGGAGTATGTTAACCCTCTGGGCGCTGGGCCGCGCGCCCTCGTGGGCACTGGGGAGTATGTTAACCCTCTGGGCGCTGGGCCGCGCGCCCTCGTGGGCACTGGGGAGTATGTTAACCCTCTGGGCGCTGGGCCGCGCGCCCTCGTGCGCAATCCTCCCTCAAACCCGGTCGGCCTATTACGGTCACCCTTGTACCGATCTTCTAAACCCATAACATGCGTGACACCTTCAGGCAATCCTGGCTTTATAACTGATAGGTCTTTGAATGTGGGGATTTTTTAATTTGGAAGCACAATGTTAAAAATGGAACTACAAGTCCCATAATTCAATGTCCTGAAGTCTAAAAGCCAAGGGCTAACCGGAAGTGTATCACATGACATCGGGCCACTTGGTAGCCATATATTTTACTAACTTTTGATACCCAGAATGGAAAAGAATAGAGGATGTGGCTTAACATCCAGAGCTGTCCATTGTGATGCTGGGGAACTAGGCTCGAGTCTCGGCTCACCATCCTGTGATTCTAGGCAAATCACTTAGGCCCCCATTTCGAGGCTCTCGCGATGGCGGTCGGACCGCCACAGTCAGGGTGGTGTGACCGCCTCATTATGACCCTGGCTAATCCGCCACAGTCATACCACTGACACCGCCAGGCTACAGCCAGCCTGCAGCCTGGCGGTTGTAACCCGCCTGGGCAGCGCTGCCCTGGGGATTACGAGTCCCCATCCTCCAGCCTTTCCATGGCGGTAAACACCACCATGGAAAGGCTGGCGGAATAGGGGTGTCGGGGGGCCCCTGTGCACTTGGCATGGGTAGTGCAGGGGCCGCCTTACGGGTGTGAAATGCCTTTCGATCACGAGCCGGCTTCAATGTTGTGGTGAGTTTTCCACTGGGCCAGCGGGCAGAAACGCTGTTTTTGTCCGCTAGGCCAGTGGAAAACTCCTAATAGGGCGGCAATCATACCACCAGCACTAGCGGTATGATGGCGCCCGCGGACACGAAAGTCATAATGAGGGCTCCATCTCCCTGTGCCTACCAAAAATGAATGTGTCCTTGTGCAATGTAACTGGTGCCTATGTAAAGCGCTCCAATGCCTTCGGGTCAAAAGTGAAAAAAAAAGGTCATATGTGAGTAATTAACACAGTCCTTGTCTGGTCTGGCTTGGCAGCACATCTGTCTGCAAGATGCGTTGTTACCAATCCTATAAAAAATATATACAGAATGGACTTTGGCTCTTACCCCCGGTACCTGTCTTCTCATCCCATCATCTGGAAGTGCTCCTGTTGCAATGCATGAGTGTTAAATGTACAGTGTGTCTTCACATTGTCACGTTCAATTCTTTATTTCCCAAAGCATTCAAAGGAGAAACTATGCTTTTTCTTTCTGCTACTACTCCCTCCCCCCAACACTGACAAAACTAATAGGACAGGCTTCAATGTGCCAAACACTATTTGTGCATGCAACACATTTAAATAGCATTTCTGAATGCCCATTTTTTTTTTACTATTGGCATATTAGAGCAATGCCTGTTGGTTTGCCAATGCTTATTTCCCTTTGCCTTCTTGTGCTTGCAGTTTTACTTTTACTTTTACCATTTTAAATGAAGGGCTACCAATGCATGAATGCAGAGCGGAACCAGGACTGCATACTCGCATCAGGCATTGTACAACTCAAGATCTCTTCTAAAGCTCAACTATTTTATAAAAAAAGAACATGTTAAATAAAGCAACTGGTTTAATTCCAACTAGTTTAGTACATCTAGGCCCATATTTAAGAAAAAGTGGTACATCAGAGCTGACGCACCACTTTTTCTGCGCCCCCTACTGGCCCCAAGGACACTATGGTTGTGCCATATATATAATACGGTGCACCATGCCGGTCGTTAACACAATAGCATCAACATTTGACGCTAGTGGAGCAAAGTGGAAGGAGGCCCATAGGTTTCTATGGGAGCGTCATTTTAACGCCTGCTCTGAGCAGGTGTTAAAAATGACGCCAAAAATGGCACAGTGAAACCTGTTAAATTTCACTGAGCAATTTTTGAGGGCCTCCTAGTGCAGGAACACCCCTTGCATACATTATGCTTGGCGCAGGAATAATGTGGCACAAGGGTTTACAAAGTGGTGCAATGGCAGCACTAAGGTGGCGCTAGGGGCTCTTAAATATGCCCCCTAGTGTTTGAGAAACGAAATATGGTTACACAGAACACGAGCAGCAGCAGAGCAAACCTCCCACACGTGAACAATGCATACAACACATAGGACTCAGAAGCCGCCAGCAGGCCCTTGCCCCAACACTGGTCATACACAGACCCAACACCTCATTTCTTTGGAAGAAGTATTTATTTTATTTACTTTCGTTAAAATCAAAACATTAATCATTTTTATATAAATCACTCCAAGAAACTTTTCACTGCAAATCCCAAAATTAATATCAAATGAATTTGTACAATTTACATCTGTAATCATAAATCATTTTGACAGGATCCCTTCCTGTCCTGAACCTCCTTTGGACCACACAGTGACTGGACGTCACCTGTATCCCTGGGGGGGGCGGTACCCCAGCTTCCTCTGTTACTTGCCCACATGCTCAGGGTTCCGCCCCCTCTCCAAACACCAATCATCCAAGGGGTGTAACGGGGCGGGCCAGGGCATAAGCCCTGTGACCACCCCAGTGATCTGGGCTCCGTACCCCCAATCTGGTGTGTACATCCGCAGGTTGGTCCAGGACTTCAGGATCCTATCTCTGTTGTTATACTGGGGCGCCACCCATGGGGACCCCTCTGTTGCTTCAGGTTACTTTAGTACCTCTTTTTCCGCCTAATACTAGGGTGAGGGTGGGTGGGCCAACAAATGACTCGATCTGTCCAGGCCACCGTGCCGCAAAGAAGAAGGCCGAGCCTTCTGGGGGGGGGGGGGCGCTTATAAGCCCCCCACTGGAGCGTGGCAGCCCAAACCGGAATGGCCACAATGTTGGCCCAACGTGCCTCCCCCAGGCGTTACTTCTGTCTACAAACCTCGCGAGACATGCAAGCGGAAGTAACTGGCCAGCAGGCTCACAACTAGTGCGGAGGGTCCAGCCCCCGGCATCCCGTCCCCTAAGGGGCCACGCTCCCCCCCATGTTGGGAGGGTGCTCTTCCAATAGCAATAGCTACACAGCTACACTAATGCACAGAACATGTACAGCAAGACCTATAGGACCTGGATACCCCCAGTCTGACCCGAGCCCCCAACAAGACCCAAATGAGGCACCAACAGAACTTACTGAGACTGTATGGAGTTAATGGAGTGATTTTTTTATTACAGACAAGTAAATCAACAGGTTTAAATGGTAAAGTGCACTCATGTTAAAGCATTCTTGTGTCAGATCCATGTGAAACAGTGCAAGAATTAAACATACAAGAGAAAATAAAACCATCACACGATTAACATTGAATGACGTGATCTCTGATCAACAACACCAGGGCCTTTCCGCAATCCCAAACGCCATTGGACTACACAGGTGAAATCACCTCCAAAGGCGGTCCACCTCACTCACAACCTGCCTGCGGGGCCGCAAATGGGTGGCCAGGAGCCTGTAGCGTGGTGCCCACCCCTAATGGTCTGTGCACCCTAGCCCCTAAGCCGGGGGGTATATCCTACGGTTGGCTCAGGACTGCTGGACCCTAGCCTCAGTGCCGTCCTGGGAAGTCTGCTTTGGAGGACCCCTCTGGTGAATAGGGGCGAGTTTATGATTCGAGATGCCCTGCCGAAGCGTAGGGTGGGGTGGGAGGTAAAAAACGCCCCCTGTCCACCTGCCAACATTGCAAAGCTCCACTCTAAAAAGGCATAAAAGCGGGAGAGGGTAACATTTATACCCCTCCCTTCATGGCAGCGGTGGGCGGAAGTGACGTGCACTCCTGGGGACACTTCAACTTGCCGTTACCCCCCACATCTCGCTAGGTGAGACGACCGGAAGCCGCCTAAGGCCAGCGCATCGCTGGATCCAGATAGTGCCCAGTCCACGGTGGTCCTGGGTTGTAACCCCCCCAGTCCCCAAGTGGGCGGAGGTTCTCTATACAAAGCATTGCAAGTTTCCCTCAATCACAAAAAAGGTACAGAAAGCAACAGAGCCAGTTTAATTCATATGCAGAATGTATAAAACACAACCCTAGCAATACAAGTGTTACTATAGCAAGCGCTATAGGACAGCAACCGCAAGCCAACAACACTGCAAGCTTCCCTCACACACCGGACAGGTACTGTGAGCAGTGCAAGCTTTCCTCTTACACAGAGCAGGTAAAACATGGCATCAAGAGTGTACATTGTCACACACAAACCAAAGAGGTAAAGCATGTCCTGTTGCCATTCAAGGCAGACACACAACATCCATGGTAAGCAGGAGCACAAGATGTGCCTTGCCCCCAAACAAGAGTACAGTGATTACGTAATTCTGCATTAAATCACAAAAACATGAATCTGTATCATGTTGTAAAGGGAGATCACAGGGATTACTTTACATCAGATTACAGGAGATTATTACACATGATTTAGGCCTCATTACTTCACTATCTTTTCCAGCTCTAATAGCAAAAAATCAGTTACAAATTGTCAAGCCATATCCTTTCTTACGTTAGTTTCAGGATTTGTTGGGTCTCACCATGGAGGAACATTTTACGTGAGATAATTTATCCTACATCAATTTATTGGAGGAAATTGTATTTATAACCTACCGGGCACTGAATTGCAGAATGATATTACTTGTTTTTTTGCTATCGTGTATATTATTATTTGAATGTTTTAGCCCCATTTAATTATGGAAGTAAAATTCCCAACTGAATGGGAATACTCTAATTTGTTTGCTATTTACTGGATTACCCTGTGCTAAGTGTCATTCCCACACCCTACACTAATTATACGAAATTGCTCAAACTAGTTTGCATTACAGTACAGAAAATATTGTGCATTACTTTATCCCGTATTAGATGAAGAAGATTATTTTATTTTACTTTGCCTTATTCAAATGACATAGCTTGATTGGATTACCTTACTTAGTTTCTCTGAAGTAGGATACCCCGTTTCACTTACCGGGCATACAATCACGCAAAATCACTATGTTTTATTTTTTTAACACATCATATTACAGAAAATGATTTTTAACTTTTTGCCTTGTAGTTGAATGCAGGAGTTTACTCTAATTACCTTACCCTGTTTTAAATTATAGAAAGTAATTTCCCATATTTATTTGCCCTGAATTAGATCACAGAAGTAAATCACTCCAATTACATTTCTCTGTTTTAATTTAAAGGAGATAACTTCAGTTATGCTATTCTGCACTGATTTAGAAACTGTCATTATTGCAATTATATTATACTGCAATTGAATTCAGAAAATTATTACTTTTATTTGCTCTATGTTGGACCACAGAATATTACTTTCTTCCATTTTGTAATACAGAGTATTAAATAACAGAAAATGCTTTCTCTGATTATCTTACTGTTCATAAAAGAGAACAAGGGGATTATTAAAAGTATTATATTCTGGACTGGATTACAGAATTAGATGACTTTCTTTACATTAGATTGTATGTGATTAAATTACTTTACTTTGCATTAAATTACAGATTGCTTGTTTACTTTATCCTATGTTATGTTACAATAGGAGATTGTTTCTTCAATTACTGTCCCCCACAATATATTAGGGAAGGTGAAAACTTTGATGCCTCTTCTCCTTTGTGGTTTAGAGGAGGATATGATTGTTTCCCTTAACCTGCATTCAATCATAGAAGGCATTTACTCTAATTACTTTAAACTATACTACATTAAGAAGAAGGCAACATATTTTTACAAGCATAGGATTACAGACTGTGATTACTCTTATTACAGTTACCTATGTTTGATTTGTAATAAGTACTCCCATTACTTATGTTGGATTACGAACAGAAGCATATTGCATGGCATCCTTAACACTGTAAAGGACTAGAGAATGCAATTATAATAACCATTTCCCCTGACATTAGATAACAGAAGATTTTAATGACCATTCACTGTAAATGAAATTACACAAGTAGGCAATCAATATTAATTTACCTCTCATTAGATCACCCAAGCAGATTGTTGTAGTTACTTTACCTTTATTGGTTTATGGAAGGAGATCTATGCAAGTACTTGGCTTTTTGTTAGATATTGAATAAGACTGATTTTATTATTTTACTGCACCTTGGGTTGCTGAATAATATACCTGTGATTATTACACTGTATTTGCATAAATCGATTACGCACATTCAGTTATTCTTTACTAATTTACAGAAGATTTCTTTGAATATTTTACCATGTATTTCCTTGCAACACTTTACAAACTTTGGGCCTGATTTAGATATTGGCGAATGGGTTACTCTGTTCCAACAATGACAGATATTCCGTCCGCCAAAATCTAAATCTCATTGTATTCTTTAGATTTAGATTTTGACAACAGGATATACTTCACTGTTGTGACGGAGTAACTTGTCCACCAATATCTAAATCGGGCCCTTTCACTGTCTGGATTATTTTACCATTAATGTCATTAAATAAGATAACTGGGTTTATATGGTACATTGTGATTATGTAATCCTTGCTCTGAAAATAAAACATCTGTTTGGCTGGCACTGGAATCCAGAAGAAAATTCATTCTTGTCTGCCTGGCTTTTAAAACATTGTGACTGACTAGTCTACTACCTTCTATAATAGCCTGAATGGTCAGTCATGGACACAGCTGTATCCACAGACTAAACACGCACTGAGCACAAGGATCTACTGACATTAGGGCTGCAGTGACCCAAGGCCCAGGCTTGACCGTGGTCCTCTAGACCCTAAATCATTATTAAACCAGGGCATCTAGGGTTCCATTTCCTTTCTCACATTAATATCCATGGCACCCGTGCTATGCAGCATCTCAACAAATATTCCTTCCACAAGGACAAACGCTGCCACACACATTTTCTGTAGCGCGAGTTAGATGGTTATATGCCATTAGAGCAGGGGTCTTCAAACTGAGGGGTGGGCCCCCCTAGGTGGGCCTCAAGTGGTCCCGGGGAGACGCCAGGCCCTGGCCAAAACAGGCATTATGCAGATAACACCTCTGCTTTTTTAAGCAGAAAATAATTGATTGCATTTTTAAAAAGGTAACAGAACTTAACTGCAATCTTTAAATAAGTCTAGACATAATTAAAGATTGCCAACTTAATAGAATAATTGTGAAAAATTCTGAGGGGGGGCTCAATGATTTTATTTTCCCCACTGGGGGGGGGGTGCGGCATTAAAACGTTTGAGAATCACTGAATTAGAGACATCATGCACAAAGCCCAGCTGTTTTTTTCAAAATGTTGGGCCTGATGAATAAAGATTTTGCTGTGACTTACTCTTGTGGTGTTTTTAAATTGTGACTGAGATTTGGCGGTGCAGACTGTTGTGATCAGTCTTGGTCAGTTTACTGAGTAGGTGCCGCTCAAGAGGATTTTCTACCCGAGCGGTAGCAAAATCAACTAGAATGGCCGCACGCTCTTGAGTACCAAATGGTGCCATTTGTGCAAATTTTTCAGCACTGCTCACAATACTGGTGCTAAATTGTAGCCCGAGCAGCATGACAAGCATATTTTCCATCCGTTGGTGGATTTTTATTCCAGCGAGGCTCCAGAAGTATGAGCTGGCGAGAGCGAATGGGATTTGGTGTCCCCTAGCATGATTTTCTAACATGGGCGGTCAGGTGGCTGCTTCTCATGTAGGTTTTCTACTGTACGAATAGATTTCCTACTCAGGCAGCAAGAAAAGCAACTCTAATGGTCAGTCACTCTTGTGTACCTCATGGTGTTGTTTGCGCTGATTTTTCATTTGTGCATATCGTCTGGCCATTAGCAGAAATCCATTGAATCTTCCAGGGTTTTTATGTAACTCAACGGAATTCAGCAGAAAAAAAGTGTGAAAGTTCCACCCACCCCTACTATTAATTGCCCTTTGCTGTTAAGACCTGGTTATTTGAGTAGTAGCAGTCCTTCCCAACCCCCCATTCAGTGCCTTGAGACCCTAGCGGGTGAGTAGCGTGCTTTACAAATGTTTGATTGATTGATTAATTGATTGTAAAGTTGTGCATCAATTCAGCCTCTGCTCCCAGTGGCAGTGATCCAAAATGGATGTTACCAGGGAGACAATGATGTTGAGTGACGTTACCTCCATGCTCAACCCTCCATTCCAGTCTTGGAATGAAAACGGACCGGGCTTATCAACAGAAATGAAGTGTTGACCTGTGAACATATTAGGATATGTTACGGGGTTGGGTGTTATCCAATGTTCACCATTTACAACGGCCTCTTGGCGTTACTTGAATGTCCATAGCCTAGTGCTGGGTTACCCCAAAAGGGAGCATGCTCCCGTGGTGGAGAAGTCCATGTGACCCTCAGACACAGGCCCTAATGCAGAGGTGTCTGAACCGGAGAACTTGGGTTTCTATTGGTCGTACTCCAAGGGCTTCCCCCCCTCCACCCATCTCCCTCAGCCCCCTGACTGTTAACTTCCGGTCACGGGTTTTTGCCATTGAAATCAATCTATCTATCTATCTATCTATCTATCTATCTATCTATCTATCTATCTATCTATCTATCTATCTATCTATCTATCTATCTATCTATCTATCTATCCATCCATCCATCCTCTTTATACCTCATTCCCACACGAGGTTGGGCACCAGAGGGTTTGAGGGAGAATTCCTCCTTAGGCAGCTAAAGGCGAGGCACTAGTACTCAATGATGCCACGATAGACTGAACTTGGCTGCCATCGCTGTAGTTTTCACCCTAGGTTTCCCGTGTTGCTTGCAATTGTTAGGCCTGGTTGTCTATGTCCGACCAAAGCTGTGCTCTGTGCTGGAAGTGTTAGGAATGCTCTAGGGAGGCAGAAATGCCCAGCAGCCATGACGTTTTCACTAGTTCCATCCTTCATCTGGAATATTATAACCATTAAAAGTTGGGTTTCTCTCACCATTAGCTCCTTCAGCAAAAATAAAAAATAAAATGTTTTTCAGACAACTAAAGGACTGTGATCTATTACCCTCTCACAACTTTCATTCCAAATATTCTGTGCTCTTTTGGGTCCAGTCTGAGCTTTAAAAATAATTCAGTGTAAGCATCACTGAGTGTGGACAAAAATGATGTCTTTACGAAAGGTCTGACGTCAACTCACCCAGTCCAGTATCCTTCCATTTAAAATGGTCTAGATCAGAGGTCTTCAAACTGGGGGGCAGGCCCCCCTAGGGGGGCCTGAAGTGATCCCAGGGAGGGCGCCAGACTCTGGCCAAAAGCAGCATTATACAGATGACAGGCCTCTGCTTTAAGCAGAAGCATGTTATTGCATTTTTAAAGAGGTAACAGTACTTAACTGCAATGTTTAAATAGGTCTAGACATATTTAAACATTGCCATCTTTATAAAATGATTGTGAAAATTTCTGTGGGGGGCCCAATGATTTTAATTTTTCAGCTGGGGGGGGGGGCGCAACATTAAAACGTTTGGAGACCACTGGTCTAGATCCATACTCTACATAGTTGAACTCTGACCCCTTGTCCATTTGAGCTTTGGAAACCTGCCTAAGTAACCACTGTCACTTAAATTCCACCTATGGATCTCCCTGTAGTTGTTGGATGTGTGTTATATCTCGGTGTTAACCTGTTTTTTTTAAAATCTGGGAGACTACTGCATTTTAATCCCGGCTTGTCACTTGACAAATGTTCTGATTTGGGAGGAAAACAATTTGTTCCTTTAGGCTCATTAGCATGCTGTGCTAAAATGGAGGTTGGTTGTTTATGGTCTAAACTCCTTTGCTAATTTAAAATTAGATTTCAGATTGAGTTTTGGTTAAAGAACCTCGCTTCCTGTTCATCTGTGAACTCCTGTTATGGCAGCATCATGGCAGCTGGACGACTTCCGGTGCTGCCCATAAACACCTCTGCACTTGTCCTAGTTGCCTGGACCCAGTCCCCAGGAGGCCTCACCAGACTTCCGCCAGGAACCAGATGCATTTCGTCTTTTGCTCTATATTTTGTTCCCTTTAATTAAGAAGGAAATTAAAACTGAAGTGAACAGGTAATTAAGATAACCTTCATTACTGATGTTTTGAAACAATTATAGATGCCTGCAGTGCGCGCGCGGCGCCAGACTCCTAATCAAATTTTAGATTTCGCAGACGTCCTGTCGAGGTTAACTGTTCTTCCTAAGCGAGTCACTCCGCGGTGCCAGAACATTCTGTGCCCGTCAGCATCCGTAAACAGCAGGGAGGGGAGGCGTGGCCCGGAATTCAATGAGCAGGAGGAAGGGGTGTGGCCTAATGCTGCACCCTGGATGGCTTCTAGCAGCTCCTAGACAAAGGGAATTATACCTATCCTCTAGATAGCGCTTCACACTGGTCTTTAGCCTGTTTATGAGCTATAACACTTTTGTCAGATAATGTGAATGAGGTACATGGAGTTAAAGTGATATGTCCAGAATCACACAATTGTGGTCAAATGGGGATTACAACCCAGATTTCTGTAGACTAACAATAGTGAATTATCCATTGGGTTACCAAGTCTACAGTCATAAGGAGGCAGTGATTACATTTAAAGGGGCCATCCTGTGAGTGATGTCACAATACATCTCAAAACTCCAGCTGACTTCATTAAACAAAGCAACATTCCAGAATGATTATGGCGAATGTTAGTGTTGCAGGATTGAGGAAGGACCTTGATATCGATTTGAAAATGAAATTGCATTTATTTAGTGCTTACTGCCCCTGACCAGACTTTGAAGCAAACCTTTTTTTAATTTTGACTGGATGGCCCCATTAAGAGGGAGTTGAAGGTTGAGTCTGGAGAATGGTAGATAACCAAGTTGGCAACAAATTATTTAAAAATCAGAATAGAAACTCTGCAATGCCTTGCTTAAGTGTGTTTCCCTGATCTTAGAAAGTCCTTTTCTTTTTAACTTCATGTGTTATCCTAGCAACCTATTCTTGCCCTGGTTTGATTCTAAAAGGTGATATAGATGGCTAAATGAATTTGTTGATTTCATTGAACGCGTAGTTTTGCTCCTTTAACATTATAGAAACACCAGGATTCTGTTTGCAGCTTTTGATGCATATTCTAGCCAGGATCTATGGATGAGACCCACACGACCTCAAGAATGCCAAGTGAGCGTCTTCAATTCAGTGGCCGTATCCAGATATCGCGCCATTATTCAGGCCATTGTGCATGCTGTCACGGGCGTACTGCTCCCTTTGCAATTGCCTGTTCCAGGCTCATTCCTTAAGTAGTGCGGTTCTCATCCACGGATCCTGGTTATGATTGTTACATATGGAGCAGCCTTAATCAAGAATAGTTTATACTGGATGCAGTGCTTAATTTGTGCTTGTTGTTTCCGGTGCTGAGCACCAGTACTTGTTTTTGAGGGCCGGGGCTTATTCTTCTGCCTCAAGCATTTGCTGCGAGCAAAAGACACATATGGGAAAGACGGAGGAAGGGGAAAACGAAAAAGCGTCACAAACGGAGAAAGCAGAAAGCTGCTAGAGTGAGCTGAAGGGACAGGGAGTGGCTTTAAATGGATTGAAGGGGCCCGAGATGGCTTCGGGATTACGCCGCCTCAGTATTCCGTGTTCGCACATTTAATTGCAGCAGCTGCATGTTTAAGAGGAGGGCTTTGGGCTCCTTTTTATTTACAAATTAATCACTGACTGGATGCCTACTTTAAATAGCGCAATTGGATAGTCCCTTTATCGGGCGATTTCTCCTTACTGGGAACCTACTGTGAAAACATTATTTGGGGTGCCAATTCCCTGTGTTACTACATATGTGATTATACACTGAGTGGTGATTTCGCATGCGTGTTTGTCCTTTTTCCATCAGGTGTCCTAATTATTTGTTGGTCCTGATGAGACCCCTCATCCCTTAGAGTGTCAAAACGGCATCAACTATATTTAAATGAACCTAATATTGTAACCCTTTGCAATTAATTGGGTTATATCTTTATGGACAATTGTGTAATTGAGGTCACTTTAGTCAAAAATGTAGGAAACCTGGTTTTGGAATGTACTGAATGTTTTTGATTTCTGAGCTACTTTTTTGGGGTTCTGGAATGCTTTGCACACCTTCTCTCACTTTTTCTCACTTTAGTGTTTAGATGTTTTTTATGTTTTGCTATATAAATATAATTGTTATTGAATCGTCAAAGGGGTTGGTCAAGAGTATGGTTGCCTTTCAGTCATCCTATAGTATATCACTAATGCGATTGTGCCATTTTTTAATTAAGTATACAGCAAATGTTTGTTAAGAACCATTGCTTCTAAAAAAAAAACTATTGAGCCACCCAATCAAGAAGTCTCTCAAGCATGTCTCAGGCCTGCCATTTGCATCCTCTAGTGCAGTTTAAGCTGCCAATTTGACTAGGCAAAATGACCCCTTTAACAAACCTAAAACTCCCTTTTTAATTCATATAAGTGGCCCCTAGTTTAAGCCACTTTTTCTAAATACAATGCTCCCTGCCACAGGGCAGGGAGCATTGTATTTAAAAAAGTGAACATGTAATTTAAGTTTTACAAGCATTGGTAGTGAAAAACTCACAAATTTGTATTTCCTGCTGTGAGTCGTAGCTCCCACATAGGACAACATTGGTTACCTTATTACATTTAATAAGTGATAACTTTAGTTTGGGAGCAGGTAGAAATGTCATGTTTAGTGTTTAAGGAATAGTCAGTTAAATTTCTCTTTAATGGTAAAGTCAGATTTAAGTCACATTTCTGAAAATGCCACTTTTAGAAATTTTGCATTTTCTTGTTCTGACCATTTTGTGCCTGCAGCCTGTTTCCTCGGTCACATCACTGGGTTTAGCTGGCAGTTGGCCTTTGTGTATTTCTCCCAGATGTCACACAATAGAGAGACTGGGTGTTGGCAGGATGGATCAGTCATGGCAGGACTGGGGGTGGGTGCGGGGCAGGGCTGTGTACACCCTGCTTGCACTTCAAAGACACTGTCTCAGCACACACACAAAGAACTTCAAACTAGGCTATTGTAACTGCAGTCAAACGGTGACAAGGGCAGAGAGGCATGACATTTCAGACACATCAGTGGGGAAGGGATGGAATCCAGAAGTTTCTTCCACTTCAAAGCTAGCATCAGGTATGAAAACTGAATGCTCAGACCCACTCTTCAGTTTATTTCTGGACCTGCTGAAGGACTCCCAAAGCAGTGCCCTGTGGCCTGCTGTGTGCTGCAGTGTTCTTCAGATGACTGCCCTGCTGCACTAAGGGGACTGCCCTGCTCCCTGAAGTCTAGCCTGTGTCTTTGTAGGTCTACCCTGCTGCCTGAAGCGAGGCCCTTTGCCCTCAGAGGACTGTCCTGCTCCTGGAGACCTGCTTTCCTGGTTGTACCTAAGTTTTCCAGAGTGACTCCAAAGGCCAGTTGGCTGGCCTCCTGATCTGAGCCACAGGGACAGAAAGCACTCCAGCCATATTGAACCTGCACCTGAATCCAGCCTGAGTAAGCCCCGACCCTCCAAGTGGTGCCCCTCCAGCCCTGGACCCTGGAGGCGATGCTAAAGGTGTCCAGACAGCCCACATCCAAAACATGAGACTGGAATAATTTCATGGAAAAAAGTCCTCTGAGAACCAAGAGGAGACAGGGACCGACCTGCTTGCCGATCTGCCTCGGGCTCATCAGTGCAAACAAAGAAATCTTCATTCTGACCTCGCCCAGCGGCTCCCAGACAATGATGTCTCCTCCTCAGACACTGCTGGCTACCTTGCCGCATGGAACGTCGCCTCCTCAGACATTTTTCTACAAATTTGTTTTCTAAGTCCGAAGGTAAGAGGAGACCGGGTCCAATCCTCTTCATGTATCTGAACCGCGCTCCATCGCAGTCGGCCATAACTTTTAAATCTTACCCTGGTCTTACTCAACTAGACACCTGTGGTTGGTGTTTTGATCTTTTAGGCAGTATTTTTTTACAAAAACCTTAACATTTAATAACTCTGGTTGTACTGATTGGATTTTTGTCATTTCACTGTCAAATAATGTATTAATATTTACTTTATTTTTCTGAAGTTCGTGTGGCATTTTTCCTGTGTTTTCACTTTATTAATGTTTGAGTGCTGCATACATACTGTACGCATTGCCTCTAAGTGAAGCCTGACTGCTTTTGTGCCGTGATACCAAAGGGTTAAGCGCAGTTTAATTTAGTGACAAATGGTGGTTCACCCTGACAAGGACTGTGTCTGTTGCTTCAAAAGGGCTCACACCTTCTCAACCTTTCTCACAGGGGAATATAAGGCTCAAATGCTTGTTTATAAAGACATAACACCTCTCTAAAGAATTCTTGTTTTCTAGTTGTTACCCTTTGATTGATTTTCAGGCCATAAGGTGAAAAGCGCCAAGAGACGTGGCTTGTGTATAGTGCCTACATACAAATGGTATGTGCACCTAAATCACAGAATCTCTCATGCAGGCAGAGGGGTTCTGAAAGAAGGGCACATAGTTACAAAAGTACTCAGCATCTCTCCTCATCTTCCTGTCTGCCCAAGAAGCTAACGACCTTGAGCGTTCTGCTAAATACCTTGAGTTGGCAAGAAAGGTACATCATGGATCATGATCGCAATAAAGAGAAGATGTCAGTCCGCGGAGTAATAAATATCAGTAAACACGCTCTAATTGAACGCTTTCACCATGTCGTGAACATTTATTGATGGATCAGCTTCAGTGGCAAAGTTACCTCCATAAACAAGAATGACCTATTGCATGCAGGCCTAAAAACTAGAACGCAAAGGTTCCTATCAGCAGAGCTATACTGCTGAGGTGGATAAATACAAACCCAGGAAATGCTTCTGCAGGCTTGGATTTGAGGCAACACACCACCCCGTCCTGCTTGTATGTTCATTGAAAACTCAAAGTGAACCATGCTTTTTCCATGGATGACCATAGATTGTAGCCTTATAGCCTTCCGTAGTGGGCTATTCCGTCCATTAAAGGTCCGCTTCAGCGTTAGAGTCTTGTGTTGAAGGTGAGGGTCTTTAATAAGGGTGTGGGCCTTTAATGACCAGTATAGCCCTGGTACGGAGGGATTTAAGGCTATTAGAACAGTCTTCCTCTAGAGGGCAGAGTGTTCTAAAAAAATTAAAAGAGGCCTCACGGAGCCCGAGGGGATTGAAATCCCCTCGGGTTCCATGAGGTCTATCCCCTTGTGCTCCATAAGGCCTATCTCCACAGGCTGCGTGAGGCCTCTGTTCACACATTGAAATGTTGGAGCTCCGGCTTCTACCAGCCAAAAGAAGCCCAGAGCATTCTATTGTCTTCAATGGAGCGCTCAACATCCCAATGTTCTAATGACTATGATTTCACCGAGTGATGACTGTGTCGACCCTATTCTTGAAAGAAAACATATTAATTCAACATTCTGACTATACCAGGGCAGCCTCCCGAACATTTACCCCAAAGAGATCTGGAACAGCATCTGTTAGTGGGTGGGCGGTCCAGAACTTCAGGGAGGACTGGGCCAAAGGCCTATGACATGGCTCCCCGCAGATGGGCTAGGTTCCAGATGATTTCGAGTGGTAGAGTTCATCTTGGCGACTTGGTCCAGCCCTGTACCACCGAGTTGAACTGTATTACATGCATTCACACCACGATATTTATGCCAATGCATCTCGGCGCTGTGCAACTTGGAATAGACTGTCCAGAAAGAACGCACAAACTCGGTTAAGAAAAGCATGAGGGCGGATCTCACTACAAAGTACACTGTGACACTCTAATCCAGCATTAAAAGGTGAATTAAGGAATGTCCTAGAAATATTATTAGAAATATAATGATCATTATTAATAACACACTTATCAGTGACAGCAAAGACATCCATTCTCAGTCAGGGATAGTGAAATCCTGAGGGAACCTCAAAGAGTCTACATTAGGGGATCAAAAATAGCCTTTCAGTAGGAAAATATCCCCTGATTCCCACATCCCCATGCCACAATATCCTTACTATGTTGTTTTGTTATGTTAGGTATGGCATGTAACATAACGTAACATAACAAAAAAATAACATAACAAAACAAATATCATAACATTAAACACTTAACATAACATTACATTACATGACATTATATTACATAGCATTACATTACTTACCTTTACATTACATTACTTAACATTACATTACATAAGATTAACATTAACATAACAGCGGCTTCACTACTTCAGCTGGGAGTTCCACCCAATCCAGTTAGGGATCCCTGGGATGTTGACATCTGGACATGACACCTGCATTGATGTTGACCTACTTGGGCCACAGATCCAACAGCTGCTAAAGCAAAGGTTTAAAGGAACGACAGTTCAAAACATACATTGCAAAAGAACCCTGACAATGAACTACCACAAGTCATCAAATGTGAAACGACCTTACCATAACAATGCAATTACCTTGATTTAAAAAACAAAAAAGCCAGCTAGCTGCAACGCCTCACACACAGGAGTATTCTTAAGGTAATTAAAGAGAACTCTAGCGGCGGCTCCTCCGCTATGGCGGAGGAACTTCACCCCCCCACCCCCCCTCAGCCAGCAGCTGCAAAACTTGAAAAATAAAACAATAATAAACCATGTTTACTATTGTTTTATTTTTCAAGGGAGCGGGGCCAGGGGGAATGACAGCCATGGAGGGGGATTGTTGTGCACTGTTGTCAGTGCGCATGTGTGTTTGGCTCGCCATCTCAGGATGACCAAACGCACATGCGCACTGAGCTCTTTCCAACCCAAGCTGTGTTGCTGGTTTGGAGACAGCAGGCCCACACTACCAGTCTGCCTGGAAGCACAAAGCCAGGGCACTCAGGCCAATCCTAATGCTGCTCTCATGCTGCCAGCAGCATGAAAGCAGTGTTAGGACTGGACGCAGGGCAGCTTTGGAGCCTGTTCCTGCAGTGAGTAGAGTCAGACCAGAGACACTTCAACAGCGATACACATGTGGCAAGTAAAGTTTTTTAAAAATTATTTCTATTTTTGTTGTCTTTGCCCCGAGAGCAGCCGCTCTTGGAAACCTCACCATCATATCTACCCTTGTGAAACATGGTCTCGGGAGTCAATACTCAAGAGTCAATAGGGCAGGAGCAGGAACTTCATCTTCTCATCATTGCACCGGCAGCAACTAGAAGGTTGTTGATGAGCAAAGGGCCACTCTTGTGGTGTCGTCTGTGTGAAGGGTACCCGGAGCATCCTGGTCAATCAGTATCCGTCATCTCCCTTTCTATAACAGCAGTGCTATCCATGGTGCTGATCATCATTTCCACCTGTCCGTGACTATTCTAAGCTGTGATCCACCCAATCGAGTCCCTCTGCTTCCTCAGGACCTATCCGTGTCCATCAACGCCCTGGACTTACTTGAATCCAGCCATCAGTCACAGCTCACCTTGGAGATGTCTGGATGGCTGATGTATCATCAACATTTCCATGGTGTAGGGAACTGTACTTGGGCTTCTCAGGCCCCATTCTGTGATCCATCACATAAGGCCCTACCATCATACAGAGCACCTTCTAAACACACAAATCACAATGCCTAGCATGCTCCTGGACACTGCTATTATAAAGCGCTTCTGGACCCCAGGGTGTATTAGAGCGCTTTATAGTCACTTAAAAAAACTACTATTTTACAGAGCAAACTGGATAGGATCTGATAAGAAGCAGAACACACCAATGGTAAGACGCACCCTCGGTGTGAACAGCCAATAGAATTACTGCTATGCCAAAAGGAGGCTGAGCAGGTGAGTTCTAGTTGGTTCCTGATGACAGCCATGTTGGTTGAGTTTGGAGTTATGTGCATAAGGAGTTCAGCTGGTAGTCGCCGTGCGTGAAACTAGCTGGTTTTGGGTTAGACAGAGATTTTATTACTAAGAGCCTTGAGATCTCTTGTAACAGAGGGTAGACTTTTCAGACAGGGTGGTCTCTTCTTCTGTGCACTAGGCAGCTGGCTCTGAATTTGATACTGGCCTCTATTATGAGCCGGTGAAGGTTGTTCAGGATTGGTGAAATGTTGTTAATGTTTCTTTTGAAAGAAATGAGTGTGGCAATGGTGTGTAACAGATCCTTGAACTGGGTGAATAAAGGTTACAGGATACATGCCATCAGGATGTTCTGGGCATTAACTATGAATGAAAATGTGTGCCCAGGTGGCTGGTGGCAGCAGCTGCTTAATGGTCTTTGTGGAGCTGAGATCAAAGTCAGGGCCACTGGAAATATGCGATTCTTCGGTCACTGCGTTTTCCGCATAATTATGGAATTGCTGCAGCTGGGACAAAACCTATCATCTTCTGCATATTTTAGCAAAGATGTTTATAGCTCAAACGGATCAAAACTTACCAAAACGCTATCACCCATGCTGCGCAGGAGCAGAAGGCATTTTGTTTCGCAGGGGGAGGTGGGGGTGAACTTTCATTTGCTGATTGCTGTATTTAGGTGTTAAATTGATATCAATGACGTGAAACCTTTGTCCATGCAGTGTGAAAATGACAAAATGGTGAAATAATACTGTTTTAAAATATGTTACATTACGCTGCATACTTTGCCTTTTGTTGCCACATAATTTAGACACCCTGCTACATATTTGGCCCTCCCCATCTTATAATTCTTTGATCAAAGTTAACATATATGTCCAGCGGTGTAACAAAGGCCTCCGCAATCCCTGTGGTGCAGTGCAGAGAGGGGGGCGAGCTCCAGGGGACCCCTTCAGCTCAGTACCCTGGCATGAGAGCTCCTGAGTGATCCCCTCCATGCAGGCCCCTCAAGGATTGTTACACCACTGTATATGTCCATGCAGTTAATTAGAAGAATGAGCAGAGGACCAGGATTCAGGGGAGCCCAAGAATTTGACCAGGAAGGAGGGTAGCTGTTCGTTCTGGGTTTATAATCCATGATGGGTCGAATGTGTTTCCATGTTTGGGGATAACAGACAAGAATCTGGTTGAGTATCAGAAAACTGAAATCCAAGAATATGATTGGAACAACAAGGTCCTAAACAACTACTTGCCTAAACCACTACTGCTAAACAACTAAAAAGTCTCTACAACAAAGTACTGAACAACTACTGTCTAAACAACGATTGTGCCTGAATAATGATTGCCTGAACAACAAATTTTAAGGTAAGTTTTTATGTTTATTTATTTTTATGGTTTATTAGTTGTTTTGAATATATATATATATATATATATATATATATATATATAAATAAATTCCAATATATATATATATATATAAACTCTAAACAACTTATATATATATATATATATATATATATATATATATATATATATATTCTATAAACTAATAAACCATTAAAAAAAAAATTACCTTAAAATTAATTGTTCAGGCACTCGTTATTCAGGCAAAATCATTGTTTAGACAGTAGTTGTTCAGTCCTTCGTTGTAGAGACTTGTTAGTTGTTTAGCAGCAGTGGTTTGGGCTGTAGTTGTTTGGGACCTAGTTGTTCAGAATGTTTCCCGTTGAGGGCCCTTCACATGTTCCAGAATTTCAACTCATGTTGGGCAGGTTTCAGGTGGGGCAACTGCTCCAATTTTCTTTAGATGAACCAGCAGCATATGGTCCACCCTGTATGGAAACATATCAAGATTTCTGGCCCATTTGTGATTGTGTTCCTGAATTTCACTATTAAATTCTAGCTTTGCTCAATTGGACCTTTTCTTCCCCATGTTTCCAAAGCTCTGTGCATTTTGCGTATTGTGTGGAAGAGTTGTGAGCCGGGGCTTGCCAGGCTACGAGCGGCACCGAGGATCTGAAGGCCTCTTGTTACAAGTACTCGATCACTGTGCAGGCCCAGGAACCCGAAGCCCCCTCATTGTGTTCCATTAGAGAGAGGAAACTGGATCCATGATAATTAATTTATGCAATGGAATCTGACAAGGTATGCCCTTGCTCTACATGACAACATGGTTTTTGATGTCCCTGCATCTACTGACAGATTCATCGGAGCTGTAGAGAGACACACACACACAACATGACATACCTATAATTATGTGGACCGGCCATTGACCGTAATTAAGTGTGTATTTACTATTCTAACTCCACACCTGCTTTGATAGTAGGGAAGGTTATAAAGCAGACTGAGGCAAATATAACTGCATTTTTAGTTTTTTGATGCACTCGCTCAAAACTACCTAAGCACACAACGGGGACCGGTCCTTCTAATGCACCGGTCCTCACAAGGACAGTGTTTGTCTGGAACTGACAGTGTTTACCCACGCTATGAGGTCCAAGTTAGGGGGCGAGGATCTCTTACGATATGAGTAAAGTCTTGCAGAGGCCATGATTCTTTGGGTACCCTAGTTCATAGTTTTCTATTTTTAGGCCCTAGTGTAATTTTCCCCTGAAAACTGGCAATGAGTGCAGCAGGGCTCTGAAAACAGATGTGCCAGTTTCTTGCGCGCTCATTTTAGACCAATTCTTCATGTGACTTTGAAACTACTTTGACTTTGTTGACGATCTTTTTTACTTCCAACAACATTAAAAAAAAGGCAGAAAAGTCTTAATTTTGACACAAAAATCCACATGCTGGTACCTGTGCCTCCTCTTGGTAGGAATCATACAATTGGCAGAAAGAAAGGAAAGTTTGTGAGCCAAAAACTTCATAACTCACCCATCCTTCGTCAAAGTCCCAAGGACTTGTACCAAGATCAGGTAGCGCGGCCTGGGAATGGTTCCTTGATCTCCAGGTCCTGGTGGCAGACTTCTTAGATGCTGATTCGTTGAGATGTCAGTGGGGCAAGAGGGGCACCATCCACGCTTTGAGCCTCAATGACATCACAAGGTCGAACCCTTGCCCCATCACCAGCCGCCTCTAGCAGGGTCCTGTTGGCAGCTGAAGGCCATGCGGAGGGGCAGAGACTGGACGTAAACAGGACTCAGTGGGTGCTGTCAGTTTTCTATCCTGGCTGCTTCTGCAATGATGCCTGAGGCAAGGGGTACCAGTGGAAGTGCCAGGGATGGCATAGGCAAGCCATGGGTAGCAGATGGCATCCCTTCAGGAGTTCAGAAGGGGGCTCAAGACCTGGCTTTTCGACTGAAGCCCCCCGAGCAGCCTGGAATCCACCACCTGGGTAGCCTCGTGGGTGATTAGCGCGCTCTACAAATCCTGATTGATTGATTGATCCCTGCCCACCCGTTGATAAAGTCCATGGGAAAGGCACACATCTGATAAACCACATTAGATCAATTGTCCTCTCAAAGAGTAGGACATTACACTGCCTTGGCGCACAGCATCCATGCCAAGGAAAGGGTGTGGCAATGTAATGGGCTTGATGGTAGATCTCGGTGTCTGGTGGGGTGGGGGGCCTGGAAGGGGACTCGAGAGAAGGCGAGGGCCCAAACTGCCTTTCTGTCTCCATTGTTAGAATATATTTTATCATCCTTTAACAAATACCATATCAGCCATAAATTCTGAGGGTGCACATGGTCTCGGTGTAAATTGAAGTGCTTCGTGGCCTCATTAGGCATACGAAGCGCTGTATAAATTCTACAGTAGAATTCAGTGTTGAACAAAGGACACACAATGACACGCTCAGACGTTACCCCTCACACATTCACGTGTAAGTCTCCTCTGATCTGCCTTTTCCTGTTAAAGATCCATATTGAGTGAGGCTGCACTGTTCCACAGGAGGCAGGGGTTACTGGGAGGGCTCCTCTGACATCATGGGTGCCAGCCCCTGAGTTGTTTTTTATTAGCCGGCGATGGCTGGAGTCCAAGAAATATCCCACTCTGAGCCCATTTAGAAAATAAATCCAGCCCAGCAAGGTCGGTGGTAAGCAGGCCGGGGGTTTATTCATGGCGACGCCTGCCCTGCAGTGGCCTAGGCCGATCTGTCCCCGTCTACTGGGTACATATATCCTTAATAAAAGGTTGCCCTGCTCCTCTCTGCGGGGGGCTGCGCCCTGATGGATAACGCTGCTTCTCAGAAAGCCTGCATCCAGGAACAACGGGGTATGCATCATGGCTGCTCCTGCACGCTGCTCTGTAGCTCATGGACGCAGTCCGTGCACGTGCACCTATGTGGTGCACTGTACCCATGGGCCTCAGCCCCTATGTGGTGCACTGTACCCATGGGCCTCAGCCCCTATGTGGTGCACTATACCCCATGGGCCTCAGCCCCTATGTGTGGTGCACTATACCCTATGGGCCTCAGCCCCTATGTGGTGCACTATAGCACTATACCCGCCCTATACCCCACCGTGGCACACTGTACCCATGGGCCTCAGCCCCTATGTGTGGTGCACTGTACCAATGGGCCTCGGTCCCTATGTGGTGCATTGTACCCATGGGCCTCGGTCCCTATGTGGTGCACTGTACTCACACTATACCCCACTGTGGTACACTGTACCCATGGGCCTCACCCCTATGTGGTGCACTATACCCCATGGGCCTCAGTCCCTATGTAGTGCACTATACCCTATGGGCCTCAGTCCCTATGTGGTGCACTATAGCACTATACCCGCTCTATACCCCACCGTGGCACACTGTACCCCTGGGCCTCAGTCCCTATATGGCCCACTGTACCTATGTGCCTCAGCTCCAATGTGGTGCACGGTACCCACACTATACCCCACTGTGGTACACTGTACCCATGGGCCTCAGCCCCTATGTGGTGCACTATAGCACTACACCTGCTCTATACCTCACCGTGGCACATTGTACCCATGTGCCTCAGCTCCAATGTGGTGCACGGTACCTACAGTATACCCCACCATGGTACACTATACCCACAGGCCTCAGCCCCTTCGTGGTGCACTGTAGCACTATACCCGCTCTATACCCCACCGTGGCACACTGTACCCATGGGCCTCAGCACCTAGGTGGTGGTGCGCGGTACCCCTGGGCCTCGGTCCCTATGTGGTGCACTGTACCCATGGGCCTCAGTCCCTATGTAGTGCACTATACCCTATGGGCCTCAGTCCCTATGTGGTGCACTATAGCACTATACCCGCTCTATACCACACCGTGGCACACTGTACCCCTGGGCCTCAGTCCCTATATGGCCCACTGTACCTATGTGCCTCAGCTCCAATGTGGTGCACGGTACCCACACTATACCCCACTGTGGTACACTGTACCCATGGGCCTCAGCCCCTATGTGGTGCACTATAGCACTACACCTGCTCTATACCTCACCGTGGCACATTGTACCCATGTGCCTCAGCTCCAATGTGGTGCACAGTACCTACAGTATACCCCACCATGGTACACTATACGCATAGGCCTCAGCCCCTTCGTGGTGCACTGTAGCACTATACCCGCTCTATACCCCACCGTGGCACACTGTACCCATGGGCCTCAGCCCCTAGGTGGTGGTGCGCGGTACCCCTGGGCCTCGGTCCCTATGTGGTGCACTGTACCCATGGGCCTCGGCCCCTATGAGGTGCACTATACCACATGGGCTTCAGCCCCTATGTGGTGCACTGTACCCATGGGCCTCAGCCCCTATGTGGTGCACTATACCCCATGGGCCTCAGCCCCTATGTGGTGCACTGTACCCATGGGCCTCATCCCCTATGTGGTGCACTATACCACATGGGCCTCAGCCTCTATGTGGTGCACTATACCCCATGGGCTTCAGCCACTATGTGGTGCACTGTAGCACTATACCCGCTCCATACCCCACCGTGGCACACTGTACCCATGGGCCTCAGCCCCGAGGTGGTGGTGCGCTGTAGCCCTGGGCCTCGGTCCCTATGTGTGCACTGTACCCTTGGGCCTTGGTCCCTATGTGGTGCAATGTAAACATGGGCCTCAGCCGCTATGTGGTGCACTATAGCACTATACCTGCTCTATACCTCACTGTGGCACACTGTACCTATGTGCCTCAGCTCCAATATGGTGCACTGTACCCACACTATACCCCACTGTGGTACACTGTACCCCTGGGCCACAGCCTGATGGATAACGCTGCTTCTCAGAAAGCCTGCATCCAGGAACAACGGGGTATGCATCATGGGTGCTTCTGCACTCTGCACTGTAGCCCTTGGACGTAGTCCGTGCACGTGCACTGTACCCATGGGCCTCAGCCCCTATGTGGTGTACTGTACCCATGGGCCTCAGCCCCTATGTGGTCCACTGTACCCATGGGCCTCAGCCCCTATGTGGTGCACTATACCCCCATGGGCCTTGGTCCCTATGTGGTGCACCATAGCACTATACCCGCTCTATACCCCACTGTGGCACACTGTACCCATGGGCCTCAGTCCCTATGTGGTGCATTATACCCTATGGGCCTCAGCCCCTATGTGGTGCACTGTAGCACTATACCTGCTCTATACCTCACAGTGGCACACTGTACCTATGTGCATCAGCTCCAATGTGGTGCATTGTACCCATGGGCCTCAGTCCCTATGTGGTGCACTATACCCTATGGGCCTCAGCCCCTATCTGGTGCACTGTAGCACTATACCTGCTCTATACCTCACTGTGGCACACTGTACCCATGTGCCTCAGCTCCAATGTGGTGCACGGTACCCACACTATACCCCACTGTGGTATGCTGTACCCATGGGCCTCAGCTCCTATGTGGTGCACTATAGTACTATACCTGCTCTATACCTCACAGTGGCACACTGTACCCATGTGCCTCAGCTCCAATGTGGTGCACGGTGGTACGCTGCACTCATGGGCCTCAGCCCATATGGGGTGGACTATACTAGCGCTATACCCCACTGAGGCACACTATACCCATGGGCTGCAGCCAGATGGATAACGCTGCTTCTCAGAAAGCCTGCAGCCAGGAACAACGGGGCATGCATCATGGCTGCTCGTGCACGCTGCACTGTAGCCCATGGACGTAGTCCGTGCACGTGCACTGTACCCCTGGGCCTCAGCCCCTATGTGGTGCACTATACCCCATGGGCCTCAGCCCCTATGTCGTGCACTATACCTGCTCTATACCTCACCGTGGCACACTGTACCTATGTGCCTCAGCTCCAGTGTGGTGCACTGTACCCACTCTATACCCCACCATGCTACACTATACCCACAGGCCTCAGCCCCTTCGTGGTGCACTATAGTCTATACCCACACTATAACCCACTGTGGTACTCTGTGCCACAGCCCCTATGTGGTGCACTATACTCACCCTAAACTCCACCATGGTACACCGTGCTCATGGGCCTCATCTCCTATGTGGTGCACTTCACCCGCTCTATACCCCACATGGTACACTGTACCCATGGGCCTCAGTCCCTATGTGGGGCACTATACCCGCTCTATACGCCACAGTGGTAGACTGTACCCATGGGCCTGAGACCCTATGTGGTGCACTATACTCACACTATACCCCACCGTGGTTCACTGTGCCCATGGCCATCAGCCTCTATGAGGTGAACTATACCCCACCGTGGTACACTGTACCCATGGGCCTAAGCCCCAATATGGGGTGCACTGTACCCACTCTATACCCCACCATGGTACACTATATCCACAGGCATCAGCCCCTTTGTGGTGCACTATAGTCTATACCCACACCATAAACCACCGTGGTACACTGTGCCACAGCCCATATGTGGTGCACTATACCCACTCTATACCCCACCATGGTGCACTGTGCCCAAGGGCCTCAGCTCCTATGTGGTGCACCACTCCCGCTCTATACCCCACCGTGGCACACTCTACCCATGGGCCTCATCCCCTATGTGGTGCACTACACCTGCTCTATACCCCACCATGGTACACTGTGCCCATGGGCCTCAGCCCCTATGTGGTGCACCACACCTGCTCTATACCCCACTGTGGCACACTCTACCCATGGGCCTCAGCACCTATGCGGTGCACTATACACACACTATACCCCACCGTGGTACACTGTACCCATTGGACCCAGCCACTATGTGAAACACTGTACCCATGTGACAGAGCCCCTATAGGGTGCACTGTACCCCATGTGACTCAGTCCCTACATGGGGCAAGGGTGCCTGCATTGGCGCTTCACAGACACTGGTGTGCCAGCGCAGAGAGAGTGCAGGAATGCGCATATCTCTTGCTCTCTCCATTTGACGCAGCACTGCAAGTTGTTTTGCTGCCTTGCACTGTGTCAAATGTTAGTACATCTGCCTGTCAGCCTTGTCTTCTGGCCTCCATCGCTCTCTGTCCTGACGTCCTAGCAGCACTTCATGTCATGCTGGATCAAATATTTAAGCACAGATTGCACAACTAATCTAAAATCACCATTGCGCACATTCTGTTTTCTGTGCACCCTCTTCCTTACCCCATGTCTTCCAGTTCAAGCTGGCATGTGTTAGAAATGGGGTCTCTAGTTGGCAGTCGGTTGGCACCCTGTCCAAGTAGGGACCCTCACTCTAGTCAGGATAAGGGAGATACCCGCTCAGATAACCCCTGCTCACCCCATTGGTAGCTTGGAACGAGCAGTCAGGCTTATCTCAGAAGCAATGTGTAAAGCATTTGCACAGAACACACAGTAATACAGGGAAAACACTACAAAAGGACACCACACCAGTTCTAGAAAAATAGCCAATATTTATCTATGTAAAACAAGGCCAAAACGATAAAAATCCAACATACAATAATAAGGATATGAATTTTGCAAGAATTAACTTAAAAATACAGTTCCTTGAAGTTGATAGCTCCACCTGGCGTCGTGATCAACAAAACCAACAATTCAAGCAGGCTGCGGTGTTGCGGGCCAGCTACGGTGTCAGAAAGACCCGCAAACAGTACCTTGGACATGCAGGGTGTCGTGATCCTCGCAATGAGATCCAGAGAGCGGCGTCTCTGGCATCGTAGGCATTGGTTCCGGAGGTCGGTGCAGGGGTCGTCGGACCCTTGAAGTCACACGAGTTGCAGATCGAGCTCCGAACTGATGACAAAGTCAGTAGCTCTGGCGTGGATGGCGTCGGGGCTGCGGTGTGAAGCGGGATGATGCGACGTGTGGTGCCCACAGAATGCAGGCAGCGGCTCGTCGTTGCTGAAACGCTGTCGTCGGTAGGCCCAAGGTGGCGGTGTGGCACCGGGCGGACTCCATCCGTCACCCACGAGTCACGGTGCAGACATGGACGTCTGTTGATGACACTGGAGTCAATGGCACTGGGGTCGGTGAACCGGGACTGCGTTGCGGGATGGTGCTTCGTGTACCTCACGAGCTGTGTCCTCAGGCCACGGTGCAGGCAGCGGCATCGGTGTCAGCGTGGAGCAGCGTCGTCGGGGATGCCAAGGCTGCGGTGTGAGCAAAGCAATGCGGAGTGCGGGGCCTACAGGTCACGGTGCAAGCAGCGGCTCAGTGGCGGTGTCAGGTGGTGGTGTCAGTGAGACCAGGGTTGCGGTGCGACATGGGGCACGACTCTGTGTGACGTCGTCAGGTCATGGTGCAGTCAGCAGTGGGGTTGACGGCATTGCAGTGGTTTTTCTTCTATTGCAGCACAAAACACACAGTTCCCAGTGCTGTAGGGAGATCAAGCTGAAGTCTTTGATATCCCTGAGACTTCCAACAGGAGGCAAGCTCTACTCCAAGCCCTTGGAAAAACTTCACAAGCAGGATGCACAGCAAAGTCCAGTCTTTGCACTCTTTAAGGCAGAAGCAACAACTGCATGCCAACCCAGCAAAGCACACACAGCAAAGGGGCAGTACTCCTCCTCCAGCTCTTCAGCTTTTCAGCTCTTCTCCTTGGCAGAGGTTCCTCTTGATCCAGAAGTGTTCTACGAGTCTGGGGTTTTGGTCCACTACTTATGCCCCTTTCTGCCTTTGAAGTTGGCAAACTTCGAAGGAAAGTGTCAGTTGTTTGCAAGATCCTTCCTTGTCCATGCCAGGTCACAAACACACACCTGGGGCTTGGAGACTGTATTGTGTGAGGGCAGGCACAGACCTTTCAGGTGTGAGTGACCACTCCGCCCACCACTCTAACTCAGATGGCTCATCAGGATATGCAGGCTACACCCCAGCTCCTTTTGTGTCACTGTCTAGAGGGAATTCACAACATCCTCACTGTCAAGCTGACCCAGACAGGGAATCCACAAACAGGCAGAGCCACAGAATGGTATAAGCATGAAAATGCCTACTTTCTAAAAGTGGCATCTTCAAACTAACAATCTAAAAACCAACTCCACTAAAAGATTTATTTTTAAATTGTGAGTCTGGAGACCCTAAACTCCACATTTCGATCTGCTCTCAAAGGGAAGTTGCGCTTTAAAGTTATTTAAAGGCAGCCCCCATGTTAACCTATGAGACGGATAGGCCATGCAACAGTGGAAACCGAATTTGGCAGTATTTCACTGTTAGGACATGTAAAACACACCAGTACATGTCCCACCTTTAACATACACTGCACTCTGCCCATGGGGCTACCTAGGGCCTACCCTAGGGGTGCCCTACATGTATAAAAAGGGAAGGTAGAGGCCTGTCAAGTGGGTACACTTGCTAAGTTGAACTGGCAGTTTAAAACTGCACACACAGACACTGCAATGGCAGGTCTGAGACATGTTTACAAGGCTGCTCATGTGGGTGGCAAAATCAGAGCTGCAGGCCCAGTAGTAGCATTTGATTTACAGGCCCTGGGCACCTCTAGTGCACTTTACTAGGGACTTACCAGTAAATCAAATACGCCAATCATGGATGAACCAATCAATACCACAATTTATACAGGGAGCACTTGCACTTTAGCACTGATTAATAGTGGTAAAGTGCACAGAGACAAAAAAACAGCAAAAACAAATCAGAAAAACTATAAGGAAAAAGGCAAAAGGTTTTGGGATAACCCTGCCAAAAGGGCCATTTCCAACAGCATGCATTACTGTCAAGGACCTGCTTCATTGCGCTATATGCTAATAACTCACACCACCAAAGTGGTTGAGCACACCTGAGCTCAGGTATTGTCCTTTGTTTTGAGACAATGGAGGTTTGTAGAAAAGCTAGTTTAGTTCCATCTAACTCGGGTAATGTGGTTGAACTTCAATTGTCCTCCGACTGTAGTGGCAGCGGCATGGAGAGTGGTTTTTGTAGGTGCCAGGTAGCGTTTGAGTGGCTGTGACTATGGCGTTCCCTCCATCCACATAGCACAGAACCAGGTGTCTTGATGGCGGGTCTGAAGCTGGCTTCAGGAGGAAGGTTTGAACTTGTGAAGGAGGCAGAGTTGCTGTCACGTTCTTTAATGTCATTTGGTGATGTGAGTTTTGAAACAGAGGTAGGTGTTTTATGCAGAAGCAAGGTGATTTGGTAAAGGGGTTTCAATTGTAGAGTTAATCAATCAATCAGGACTTATAAAGGGCGGCAAATCACTTGGGAGGGTCTCAAGGCGCTAAAGTTGGTAGCTGCTTCACAATGCTTTGTTCATTCAAACAGCCATGTCTTGAGTCCTTTCCTGAATTCCCGGAGCAATTCAGCGTTCCTGAGGTGCAGGGGAAGGTAATTACATGCTTTAGGCGCATGTTGAGAGACGGAACGTCCTCCGCTGTTGGATTGGTGAGTCTGGGGGGTGTCTGCAAAGAAAGCGGATCGCAGGTGTCTGGTCAGTTGGTGGAAGGTCATTTGTTTGTTAATGCATGCTGGGCCTTTGTCGTGCAGGGCTTTGTATGCGTGGGTCAGCCTCTTGAACTGGCATCTCTTGTGGATCGGGAGCCAGGCCACCTCAGAGGTACAGCATGCATGATGTGAGTCCATCTGGGGAGTTAACTATTCCCGGCTCTTGGCAGAGTGCCAAATCCGGATTTTGGGAGGGTTTGAGTTTTTTGGTCATGGTGGGATTTGGTCTTGGTATGGCTGAGCCTAAAGTATACAATAGATCAGTTGGAATCAACCTATAAGACGTTGGTGTCTGTCTCCAGAGGTGCTGAAGCATTTGTGTGGCTTCAGATTTTAGATAATTGTGGATTCTGTGGCTGGCCTCAAGTGATCTCAGGCCCTCTTTGGGCACAGGCTGAAGGTGGCAGATGGTAGGTTGATCTCCAGTGTTTTTTATCTGAATGAGCCCTTTTGGATGCATTATTGATGATATGCAAGGTATGAGCCGAACTACTTTAGGGCTTCTGGCTTATTTAGGGTTCGGTATTTGGTGGAGCCGGAGACTCATTCAATCCACCAGCAATCGTCTGTGACCAGAGATCCGTCTGCCACAGGACCGATGGGCCACAGTGAAGATCACTCCACCCTACTGACGGCGAGGGTACACTCACTCATTTTATCTGTCGGCGCCCTTCAGGTGAAGCACAGAACATTTTAACTGTTCCCCACATGCTTAGAAAAAGCTTCCTGCACAATGGGTCATTTAACTTTTGTTAAGAAGAAACAAACTTCTACTTTTGGGGTTTGTTTCTGCTAAACTAAAAAGGTTTGCCAAATGTTTTTAACTTTGCATCTGATGGCCAAACATTACTGCTCAGAAGGAAGTTGCAGGGGCAGATGCTCCCTTCATAGCAGAGAGTTCCCCAACAGGCAATTGGAGATCTCTCAATATGGCGGGAGGTCCTCCACCCTTAGGCAGCATGGTGGATGCCTGCGAAGGCCTAGTCTCACTCTGGTAAGGACACTATTGATTGAGGATTCCTTAACAAACTGCTGAATGTTGAGTGGTCTCACAGCAGACACAGGCAGTGGGTGCTATCGTCCAGGATGCAGATGGGACCTCAGACCTGTAATGTAGCTGTTATCCTTTTAGAAGATGCTCCCATTGCTGGCAAATAAGTGAACAGAGGGACATGGAAACTAAGAGTCTTGCCCAAGATCACAGTGTTTGGGCAAGTGGGGAAGCCACCCGTAGATCCCCCTTAGATCCTCCACATCTCCTCCAGACTCATAGTTGCAAAGGATGAGGTGTAGTCTTACTTCTTCTGCAGGTGGGTTCAGGCTGTACAGCGTGTGCATTAATAGTCATGAAGGGAAAAAATAAACAACAACAAAATATATGGTTAAAGCACTCTTGTGCTACATGTGTGGCTTTCAAGAATCTAGTGTGCACAATACACTAGTCTAGCGGTGTGTAACATTCGAGCATTTGTTTTTTGGATTAATTATGTGAAATTTTTGGAAAGTACACAAAATTATATGTAATTAAGCAAACTTCAAACCCAGCATGTAGTGCTATATTTTAGTGTGACATGCATCCTTGCATCCATTTTGGACACAAGGTTGCCAAATGACATCACAAAAATCACAAGCCCCACGAACAATAGCTACTAGAATTCTGGTCGTTCATGTTGTTTCCATGTGGTTGCGCTAACTTTTTGCCTCAAACACCGTGTAATTAAGCAACATACTGTAATTTCAGGAACTTTACGTAACAAGCGTGACATGCAACTCTGTCTGAATATACCCACATAATGGAAATTTCTCCTGGGCCTAAATTGGTGACCTACTGTCCTTCACAGAGTCCGCTATCTGTCTATTATATGTTTTATGTACAACCGGTGCTGAAAATATAAATTACGTCAGGAAGCCCTTATGAAAGGCAAGAAAGGCAAGAAAGGGGTGGAGTCAGGAGGGCGGAGTCATGATTGGTTAGAGGCACAACCATGCAGAGCAGAGTCAATGAGAGTCTGCCTATGGCCAGCCAGTAAGTCGCAAAGCCATATGAATATTCCTTTTACCAAATCTGCAGATGAAAAAAATGATAAAACAGACCAGAGGAGCGTCGCCCCCACCCCTACCCCCCACCACCAGCAGCAGCTCAAAAACTTTAAAAATAAAACGATAATAAACATTGTTTATTATCGTTTTATTTTTATAGGGGCGGGGCCATGGGGGAGGACAGGCAGGGAGGGGCAGTGGTGTGCACTCCCCTCAGTGCGCATGTGTGTTTGGCCGGCAGTCTCAGGTCGGCCAAACACACATGTGCACTGACCTCTCTCCAACCTGAGCTTTGTTGCCGGGTTGGAGACAGAAGGCACAGGCTCCCAGTCCGCCTGGGAGAGTAAAGACACGGCACTCAGGCCAATCCTGATGATGCTTTCATGCAGCCAACATTGCAAAGAGTGCCTCAGACACTGGTGTACGTCAGTGTTAGTGTCTCGCAAAAAAATGCAAATTGCGAGTCCCAAACACTGAGGGTCGTACATCTGGCCCCAAGTTATTTAATCTTATTTATTTAGAAGTTTAACAGAGCGCCATATATAGCAAGGTTATTTACAACACTGACAATGACACAGGAGAAACTCCACATCAAAGAGAGAATGTTGACTGAATGACTTGGAAGAAACTCTTTCCAAATTCTTTCAGCTGGATCTCATGAACCCAAGTTTAGTTCATTTGAAGACAAGAATAAATAGGTCACTTTTCAAAAGCTTCCTGAACCGCTTGTGATTGGGCTGAGATCTCAGTTTAGGGTTGAGGGTATTTCTCAGTTTAGGTCTTTGCAAACACGAGGATCGACTGCTATGTTTCATCCAGGATGGCCCACCGAGTGCTCGGAATCGGGTTTTGGCTCGAGACCAGCTGTTTCCCTCACTATTGCAACTCATGGTCTTATTTAGAGTTTGGCGGATGGGTTACTGACAGATATCCCATCCACCAAAATATAAATCCCATTATATCCAATGGGATTTATATTTCCCCGGACGGTATATACATCACCTTGTGACAGAGTAACCCCTCCGCCAAACTCTAAATTGGGCCCTCGGTGTGCAACTTTCCATTCAGACTCAGCACTGAGGAGAGGGTTTTTTTCCCACCCCCTACATTCCCACCAAGATGACTTGACGGCAGCTCCGCAGAGTGGAGAAGAAGAGCTTATTGGAAAGACTCGGCCTATGAGAAATGCCCTGTTGTCTCTCGGCCGAGACTTACAGTAGACTCTTCTGAACTCGTAAAGTGGCCATATTTTAATTTTAATGCAGAGTCTGAGGGGAATGGCGTGTTAGCGGGGCGATAAAGAGCGAGTTATTACACGCAATGCTCCGGCCCGCCATCGAGGAGATGGATGGACCGATCTCCATTACTGCGGTCTGTCGCGACCCCGAATGAAGCACCGCGTACGGTAACTTCTTCCTCACCGACCAGACAAGCCGTCTCTTTCAGCTCATTTTCACTGCCCTGTTAATTAATGAGCTCCCTCCGATTTAGACTGGAGCAGATGGTAATTAGCAATGGATCTGGAGACGCCTTGAGCATCTCCTGCAGGGCTAGTCAAGAGGAGGAGAGGGCGAGATCTCTCTCCCTTTCATCTCCTTTTCCCACACTTGTTATTACTGCAGGACCTGGGGCAGTTACTGGGTACCGGGCAGTATAGCTGGTGGGTACCACTGTTTGCTAATGGTATTCCAGGGCCTCAGGTAGGAATGCTCTCCTGGTGCATACATAATTTAGGTCCTCATTATGAGGTAGAAGGGATGGAGATATCAATCCTGACCAGTATACCCACACCCAGATCTGAGCATCACAATTCAAATTCCTCAGATTGAGAAAAATCTATCAGACCCTGTGTTTGTGCATGAAGGTAAAATCACACTGAGGAGGAACTGTGTCTATGTGAAAGTAACACACTCTTTTCTTAATGTCAGTCTTGCTGCACTGTGGTAATGACTTGAATTTCATCTCTGCACTGCAGAAATAAATGTGTGAATGCAAATCTGTCAGTACAATTGTTCTGCATAATATGTGGGACTGGGCTGCCTTGGCACAAATATATAATCCATGGAAGCCTCCAATCCCTGCATGAAATCCTGTTTTTAATTTACTTTTTACAGGCAAATTTTAACGTCTTTAGCCTCTTGTACTAATGAAATGACATAGCTACTTAGCAGTAATAAGTTATTACAGTTGTGTTCTGAAGTGATAATGCCAAAGTCATCAGCTGAGGAGCAAGGCAGGTCATGCAGCTTAATTGCAGCTGCAGTTTAAACAAGGCACATATGAAGGGTTAACAATTTTAGCTATCTCTGCTATTTTAACTCGGGAGTCATGACTCAGGAATCATGTGAATCACATTTTGAATTTTTTGTAATTTGTGATTGGCTGGATTAGGGATGAATTTATTTCTGCCTTCTTAATACTAGTAATTAGGCTCTGCTTCTCCATTGTCACTCTGTGGATTTTTTTCCAGATCCACAGGGAGCCAGTCTCAGAGAAAACATTGCACTAGTGAGTGGGAGTCAGCTTGTGAGCTTATCAGTGGCCATTTTAGGTGCTAGATTCGGCTGCTATTTTGTGCCTGACTCTTGAGTAGCTTCTGATTCGTGAGTTTCAGGAAGTGTAAAAAGAAAAAACACAAACAAAGCCAAACTTTAAAATGAATGTCCGGCTCTGCACGGAAGGCAGGATGTAGGGTGCAGGATCTGGCCGCAAGCTAGGCCACGGCCAACACTTAGCAGCGCCCCCTGCAGGTTGGACGAGCAGTACGTGGCCGCAGGCTGTGCGCTTCGGGGATGGCAGCCCAGGGCATGTTGAGTGCAGGGCAAGGTGCTGTGGCCAACCTCACCTGGGCATGGCGGAAGGATATTTGCAAGGGGGTTGGGCAGTCATGGTGGGTTGGTTTAAGAGTGTGGCCTGTGTGCCTAACCTCGTGCGCATGCCATAAGTAAATCATTTACAAGCCCAATGAAATTCACTGAATGAACAATCAAAAACTGAGTTATGGTTTTGGCTCAAATGTGTAAAACGATTGAAACTGGTAAGTCATGGTTATGAATGCACACAACACATGCCATATTTCAGGAAGAACTATAAAAAAACAGTAGGTCGTACCCTCTTCTGGGGAGGGACAAGATACAACCTCAAACATTTTATAGTGTTTACATGGGAGGTGCTACAATTCCAATAACATGCACATCTGGGGGCAGTGTTATTCTCTACGCCAGTGGTTCCCAACCTTTTGACTTCTGTGGACCCCCATTTTATCAATACTGGAGCCCGGGGACCCCCACTGAATCATTATTGGAACACGGGGACCCCCAAGGAGTCATTACTGATAGCTGGGTCCTAATATTATTACATTTTTTAAGCAGCCGTGGACCCCCTGAGGAGGCTTCGCGGACCCCCAGGGGTCCCCGGCCCACAGGTTGGGAACCACTGCTCTACGCTATGTTTTTGAATGTCTCCTTTTTTTGGAGGTACTCAAGTCTCAGTTGTTGGTTTATGGCTTGTATATCACCCCTTGCCAATGGAGCAAATGGTGCAAGACTGAATTTTAATTTTCTTTCTGGGTCGGAGCTTTGTTTTAACTTGTTGGCGACCCCGGTTTCAGGGGATCCCAGCTCACTGGGTTGGAGCCCATGCTGCTGAGCATCTATGAAAAATGCCATGACTACTATTGCTTTCCGATGTCAAAGGTCTGGTCCTGAAGTGAAACTTCTATTACTAATTTTGAACAGATCCACTGAGTCTCTGGTGGTTGATGACAAGTTAACGGATCCACTGGGTCTCTGGTAATTGATGACAAGGGTGCTGCACACAGTTCAGACTGGAGTCCAGTTAATGCTCAAATTGTCTCAAACCTATATTTCCCATCAGGAGGACTATTGGTGCTGTTAATGGGATAACACTCAGGCTTGGGCTCACAGAGGTACCAAACTTTAGGGGCTAGTGCCCCATGGGCAGCTGGTTCAGGTCAGAGGTTTTGAATGGGAGGGACAGTCATGGTACCAGAGCCCCAAAAAATACCATGATTCTTACCAGCAAACAGAGAAATGGGATTTAGGGTTCTGCGAGATCTCAGAGCATTAGGAGGAATAGAGGTAGCCTGAAAGGTTCGAGATCAAGTTTATTAGCCACAGCAAGGCTACTGTGGTGAAAGGGCAAAATATGCCCTGTGTTCCTCTGGGATTAGAAAGGAGGGATATGAGTTCCTATAAACCCAAGGAGGTAAAGGTTAGTAAAGGGCAATCCTGTGTATTCCTGATGTATTCTTGGTGTGCTCCCAACACCCCTGTGATGCAGATGTCTTTGGTTCTGCTCTTGGGCAGCTGCAAGATGGTCATCGCTCTGCCTAGCTAACTTGGTAATTTCTTTGTTCTTGATCACAGGTAGGCCTGTCAAAATGTATCCCGTGCTCCTTAATGGAGGGGTTGCAACTCTACAGGGGGTGTAGGGACACCTGACGGATTCTGTGCACTCCATTTTGTGCGCCCATCATTGTGCCTTTGAGGAGGAGACACCAGCTCCATGAGAATCTGAAAAATTCAGGAACTTGTCGGGCAGCAGTCTCTGGTTCTTGCCTGAGTCAGTTACCGGTTCCCTTGTCTGGTTACAGTCTCAAGATTTGAACCAAACTATGGGCCTGATTTAGATATTGGCGGATAAGTTACTCTGTCACAGCGGTGATAGATATGCCATCCGCCGAAATCCAAAACCCGTTATATCCTATGGGATTTCGATTTTAGTGGATGAGAAATCTGTTGCCGTTGTGACAGAGTAACTTGTCCGCCAACATCTAAATCAGGCCCAATGTCATAGTGTCCTGTCAAATTAATGCCTCGGATTAGAGGCAGAACGGAGCCTGCCTTCTGGAACTATAAAGGTGTATGAACCCTAATATGCTGGCCCTTAGAGGGGTCAAATATAGGGTGCACTGATTGGGGGTATGATAAGCCACAGGTATTTATATAGCGCTTTGCATACTGTTTGTGAGGCTTAACAGTGCGTTCCTCAGTGGTTAGGTTGCATTTTTTGTATATAGCGCTTCACTCCCCTGGCATGTTCTTGAAGGATATTTTTTCAGAATGTATATTGTGCAGTTGCTCTAGTAACTGGGAAGAGCTCCTAGGGCCAGATGTAGCAACATTCAGAATTGCGACCCGCAAATTGCAAGTCAGAGCGACTCGCAATTTGTGACTCGCAATTCTGAATGTTGGATGGTGTCCCTGACACCATCTGCGATTCGCAAGGGGGTCGCAAAGGCCCACCTCATGAATAATCATGAGGTGGGTCACAATTTGCGACCCCATTGCGAATGGCGGCCCTCACAGGGATGGTGGCCCGCTGCGGACAGCAGACCACCAAGTCTGTGACTGCTTTTTAATAAAGCAGTTTTTTTTTTGTAATGCAGCCTGTTTTCTTTAAAGGAAAACGAGATGAATTACAAAAACGAAAAATGAAATGTTTTTGTTTCATTTTTTCCAGAGCAGGCAGTGGTCCATAGGACCACTGCCTGCTCTGAAAAAATGCTTACAGTGACATTCACAACGGGGAAGGGGTCCCATGGGGACCCCTTCCCTTTTGCTAATGGGTTAACACCCATTTGACATGGGTGCAAAATGCAATTGGTTTGCGACCGCGGTCACAAACCAATCCTGCATTGCACTGCGACTCGCAATTAGGAAGGGAACATTCCTTCCTAATTGTGACTCGCAAACCCGTTTTGCGATTCGGTAACCAGGTTACCAAATCGCAAAACGAGGTTTGTGCATTGCGATGTGCTTTTTGCACGTCGCAAACAGCGAAATTCGCTGTTTGCGACGTGCAAAAAGCTTTCTACATCTGGCCCTTAATCTTTTGAAAATTGTAAAACAAAAGTAGTTTTATGGATTGTTCATGACTTATCAAAATAAGCAAATCTTGAAGCTTTCACATGCAGCTCGCTAGGATAATGTAGCAGTTTGAAGAGACGACAATGCACTCACAAACGGCTTATTGCAGCTCCATGACTATCCTGCGTGTACCACAAGGATGAAAGCAATTTGAAAATTAATCTGTTAGAGCACCTGCCTTTACTGCCGGTCTGAGTATAATTTAAAGGAGTTATCCCATGAAGACAAAAAAAATTATATTTTTCCAAATCCAGCATTGCTAACTATCTCCTACAACAGGTTTTCTGGAATGTTCTTTGTTAGATGATATCTGCCTGTGTTTTAAGCCATGTTGCGACATCATACACAGGATGACCGCTTTAAGGTACTTTCAATTATCGACAAAGCAGTCTATGGTAAAGAGACAGAGTATCTGATAAAGAGCACACCAGTCGGCACATCGCTTGAGGTCTCTAATGCCCCCCACTACTTCTGCACAAAGTGTTAAGAAATTTTCAGGAAGCAAAACAGTGCACCCTTCTCTCTTGCATTCTGAAACAGTGTGGTGACCACTTTATTTATCCTTTTAAGGACCAGCAAAAGGATGTCTAGGTCGAGTTCATGACCTTATCCAACACTCGCGCTTTTCAATGCCAGATCGTTCATGCTACTGACATTTTTGACATTCCACAAAATGAAAATATTACGCATGACAAAAACATGGCTGAATGATGAGTCAGACTCCAATATTCCCATGATGCTCCCAAATGATTATAATGATGACGAATATCCAAAGAGAATGAAGGAAGAGTAGATATCGCCCATACAAAAACGATATTGATAAAGCGATACTGTCGTCCCATATAACTGCATGATGTGATATACTATAAAGACGAAATGGTGACATTAATTGATGCAACATGACAAAAATGAGCATATAGTCATAGTGTTGGCTACTGTGATAGCACATCTTCACTGTTCATCTATAAACTTTTCACAACACACACAGAGCCATTCAAAAAGGAACATGTGGACTTTCCCAACATTGTTTGAAGGAGGGTTAAACACACAATATACGCACATGGGACTATAATCTCTAGACAGTAGTTCAAACTTTGATCTAAAGTCTAGATGCCTTAGGGGTGAGGCAACCAACACATAGCAGAGATGCCTTCCTTGATAAATTGGGAAATTATATAGTTGGAACAACCATTAAGGATGAATACTTTTCAAACGTTTGAGTTTAGAAGCTGTAATCTGTGACAGGAATAAGTATTTAATAGTGCCTTAGTGTGTAATTAAACAGCCTTTAATGTGTTTCTTCAGAGTTATTTGTTAAGAGCTATAGCTTGTCTGGAATTCGCCTTTTATTTTGTCTTGCACGTCTTAAGTAGGGTAAAGGAATAAAGTGAATTTATCCCATGCAGGAATTAAGATCAGAGCTTTGTCGGATCAAAAAAAGCTTTAAATAAATGAGCGATGCTAACTGTCAGGGTGATGCTTAAAAACTGTGGGAAAATGAACAGAAAGATATTACAGCAACAGCAACAACAAAAAAATTCACTTCTGAATTTCAAGAAGCTGTTTTAAAGAATTGTTTAAAGTGTAATAAGAAATAGACCCGACCCATGTCAATTACCGCTTTACTTTTAGGCTGACTTAGTAGCCAAAATAAAGTATCGGAATTTTGCCTGTAACTTGGTACCCTGTAAAGCTGAGCCTATTGCTGCAACAATATAGCTGAAAATCTGGTTTATTTCAGCGTCATTCTCTGACATTAACAATATTCTAATTTCCCTTACAGAAGTATCAGAAGACATAAATAAGTAGAGGATACATCTTAGATGGAAAAAGATTCAGTCAGTCTAAGATTAACTCCTAGGTGGATTTGTTAGCAAACAAATCACAGAAGTTGCAGTTACAAACAATTAGGGGAAATCCCTGAAAATAGAGTTGTTTTGTAGAACCATCAGGGGTGATTTCTCCAGGGTAGGTGTATTGAAACGGATATGACAGATGTCAGAGGGCAATAGATGTTATAGACTGGTAGAACAAAGCCATCGTGGTTGGTCAGGACCAACTTTTCTGCATCCTTCAGTGTCACTGATCATTACTCCCTGGGCATTCGATTAGAGCAACTGAACGGGTCCTCGGAAGGGACACTGAGTTGGTTTTACCCTTTTGTGAAAGAAAATTGCAGGTAGGCCGAGGGACTAAGGGAGCAGACTTTCAGACTTGGGAATGCTGTCCCGCGAGGCTCAGCAGTTTGCCCTCATTATTTAGAGTGTGCATTATGTCTCTGCATGCTCAGCTGATGGACAGACAGGTTGCTTTTGATAACAATTCAGGTGGTATCCGGCTATTTTCCGAAAATAAGGATAATTAGGAAGAAAATTATACATTGCTGATAGAGCACAAAATTGGATGACACAATATTGTTGACAGTCACTGGCAATAAAACAAAATTGACCCTTGAAGGGCTCTAAATGTACTCTCTTCAAGCGGCGGCCACCGCAAATCTCAAGGGGAGGGGCAGGTATGGGGAGGGATGGGGTCTGGGGGGGGAGGATAAAACAATAATAATACAAAAAAAGTACCTGTTCCCGTTGACGCCACCTGCCGCATTGCTCCTCTTCTCTTCCCTCTTCTTCTGGTGTCCCAGAATTCACTGGGACACCAGCACAGGCTCCCCAACAATCCTAGTGCTGCTCTCATGCTAAACCTAAGATGAGAGCAACATCAGGATTGGTCTGACCAGCTTGGACTGCCACTCAGAGACTGCCCTGGGGTCAGTGCAGTTTCTCCAGCCCGGCAGTGTAGCACAGCCAGGTTGGAGAAACCTAAGTGCGCATGTGTGTTTGGCCAGCCTGAGACGGCTGCCCAAACACACATACATGCGCACTTAGTGCACAGATTCCACTCCCCCTCAGTCAGTCATTCTTAGAAACAAGGTCGTGATCAGTCTTTGCAAATGTCATTGTGGTTGGCCATTGAACAAGAAGTCAGTTAGAGACACAAAAATAAATAAGCAAGCTTGTGAAAGATGCTGCAACGGAATCAGGCGAAACCTCAATGACAGTGAGTATTTCACCGCCTCTGAGGATGTTGCATTACCTCCTCGTGCGCCATCCCATCCCAGTCCTTACATACTCAGGCTCCAGCCTCGAGACAGACACTGCTTAACTTTAAGTTCTTGTAAAAGGAAGACTCACTCCTTTGAGAATAGCAGTCTAACGTTTCTTTATGTCTCGCCTAAGGCAGGAGATGCGCTGTCTGTTGTGAGACATATTTTTAGCTTAGAGTGGGCTTAGAATCCACCCATTGAATACCATTGGTTGGCTTAATTGTCTCTCCCATTTGCTTGTTTCTTATTCATCAGCTTCCATGGGTTTTCCTTCCTCTCCTGGAGGATGGACCAATTACTTGATTCCTTCCGGTGCTCCCTTTTCAGGTGCTACTTTTCCTTTTTGGTTGAGCACTCTACGAGAGTGCGTGTGCGTTCCAGCTGTTTCCCACATATGCTCTGTGCTCCTCTTTCTCTCTAATGTGGTTCTCCCTTTGCCCTCCTTCCCTCAGTTTCTGTTTTTGCTTCCCCCTACCCACCCACCTTCCCTGGCCGTTCTTGGTTCCTCACCACACCTCCGTTGTCCATTTGCTTCCCATCTGCCTGGAAACAGCATTCTGCCCATCATCTGTTCTTGTTGCACTGTGCCACTCGATTCAAGCTAGCCTGGCTGATGAAGGGTGATACCCTGAAACTGGTCCTAGGATGCTTGTTTCCGGTCCAGGGATGACCTGGCTTGGCAGTTCAGGCTGGACTGTTCCCATGGGGAACACGGTCAAGACTGATTTGCATATGGCTGGGTCCAAACAGGGGTGGTGTTTTGAGGGGAAAAAATGATGGATTAAACCCAGATCTTTGTGACTGGGGGTGAATGTTTGCATTATTCAGCATTCCGTCCATCATCTGTTCTTTTTACATTTGTCACCCTAATTGCACCGGGTATGCCCATACCCAGACGTGGGTCCCGGGCTCACTATGCCACTGGATTTAAACTAGCCTGGCTGATGAAGGGTGTTACCCTGAAACTGGTACCAGGATGCTTGTTTCCGGTCCAGGGCGGACCTGGCTTGGCAATTCGGGCTGGACTGTTACCATGGGGAACAGGGTCAAGACTGATTTGCATATGGCTGGGTCCAAACTGGGGTGGCGTGGTGAGCAAAAAAAATGATGGATTAAACCTAGATTTTTATGACTGTGGCTGAATGCTTGCATTGTTACGCATTCTGTCCATCATCTGTTGGCAATGCTATAAAATGACACAACAGCCGTGTCATACTGCTACACATCAGTGGTTCCCAACCTTTTGACTTCTGTTGACCCCCACTTTATCATTAATGTAGCCCGGGGACCCCCACTGAATCTTTATTAGAATCCGGGGACTCCCCACTGAGTCATTACTGAAATGTGGGGACCTAATCTGTTAATATTATTTTATTTTCTAAGCAGTCACGGACCCCCTGAGGAGGCTTCGCGGACCCCCAGTGGTCCCTGGACCACAGGCTGGGAACCACTGCTATACAGCATATCCACTGCTATACAGCATGGTTAAAATAATTGCCAAAGCCAATAAGTCTCACTGGCAACGCCTATAGGCTTTGCCATGGCTTGTTTCTCTTATGCAAACGATTCCATAATTCCTTCCTCTGGTGCCATTTCCTGTTATACACAATCTTAAAGCATTAAAGTAAAAAAAAAAGATAGAATTAGGGAGGGAACGGAGAACTGAGACAAGGAAGACTGAAAAGTATGGTGGCAATTTCTGAAAAAAGTCCCTCGGAGGAAGAACGCTTTCTGTACTAGGACACGCTTGTGGAACAGAGAACTAGAAGTTTAAGGACTGGAGAGCTCCATTGTTGAATCTGCAAGGAATTAAACACACTTCTGTTGGGCTAAATCTACCTGTGCCTTGTGGAAAGGGATACAACTGCTTGGCTACCTTTGTGGTGAAAACACTCCAGTCGTTTTGGGTGGAGAGCTTTACAAATGCCTCTAGGTTGTCTTAGACCAAGGCAATCAAAGCTGATGTGCGATTCACACTGGCCGTCCTATAACTTCAATATTTGTTAATCCAGTGCACACCACAGTTTTGAAATGGGTCAAAAACTTAAAGTGTTTTAGGGCTCAGAAAGGTATCACCCACTGGTCCTGGGTGTGAAACCAAGAGTCAATAAATGCACTATGCCAGTATGGCGTTGTGTCACCCTTTGCACTCCTTGTACCTTCCCAGATGGGTTTCATATTTTTGTGAATCTTTTGTTTCTGAATAAATCTCAAGTAAAATTGGTGAAATCAAAATATTTCTCAATTGATTGAATGTGCTTCATTGTATCAGTTTAACAGTTCAACCTAAAATTCAAATGTAAATCATTTTATATTTCAATAACATTATGTTCGAACAAAACACTGTACCTACAACATTGCTGTTCATTCAGTCTAAGAGAATCGTAAGGAGTAGGGCTTGGGCCCTTGGGTGACCTTTTTTATTCACATATAACTGTGGCTGGCATCTAGAAGTGTCTCGTCACTTCCATGGTCTGTGTTGAGGGACGATCGTATTTGGAGTTGCTTCAGTTGTGAGGCTGCTTTCTGGAGGAAGGGCAGGGCAAAGGAGCGGGCACTTCAAAAGGAAGGAGACCCACAACACAAACTTCAAAGACTCAGACACTAAATCACATTTGGAGTCTGGAAATGGACTACAAGATGGGGAGCTTTAGGGCACAAAATTGTCACTTGTCAAGCAGCCAGTCAGGCTGTGTGGGAAGGAGATACTCTGGAAGGCATCTGCCTGTGAGGCAGGGTTGGGGGCCAAGGCCTGCCAGTCTCATAGCTGGGTGAGGGGACATCACCCAGGGACATTCAAGACCACCTGCCCGTGGTGCCTGGAGCACCAGTGTCAGTTTGTCTGCCAAGAGCAGCGTGCCCTGTGAGGAAGAGGAGAGCTCAGGAGGGAGCGAGGTCCAGGGGCAGATCTTGGTGGATGAATCCCTAAAGCAAAGTGTGAGGAGACACCGATTGGGTTGTCGCCCGTGTGCAGGCTCAAATCAGTGACCCCGTTTGCCATTGTGTGCTGATTTTGATCAGGCTTGTGTGTGGAGGAAAGTCACGGACTCTGTATACCAGCAAGAGAGCTGTGAAGATTACTGCAGTGCCAACTGGGCCCAGCCCATGTGCGGAGGAAAGTCTGCAACCTTGTATGCCAGGTGCGGCTGCCATGCTGATTGGGCCTTAGCTTGTGTGCAAAGGAAAGGCTCGTCCCAGTATGCTAACAGGAGCCACTGGACAGGACAAGGACCCTCGCCTGGTTCAAGCCATTGTCGTGAGGATAGGTCACCGAGGTGACCAGTGGGAGCTCCAGCACCAACTGAGGCATGGAACTGAAGCAACCTACCCCACCTTCGGAAAGGATCTGAGTAACTTACTGTCTCCCGAGAGCAAGTGCTGTGTACGCCCAGCCACTGTCCCTCCAGAGACACGAGTACCTCTGCTGCATCGAGTCCCTGCAGCCTCCAGTCGTGTGATCCTTGTCAGAGCGGGTAACACTCATCCCAGGGCCAGATTAGCCTTTGGGAACTTTTCCTGCTATGTAGTGCTTCGAGGCCTTGGACACTTTTGACTTTTATTAGAATCAGAGTGGGACTCCTGAGACTCGGACTACTAGCGGGGCCTACCTGAATGTTGCCTACAGTAAATGGGGAATAACCACTACCGCTAGTGAGAGGTAGGACTGCCCTTATCATAGCAGGTCGGGACCTTAGACATCTGGAGTAAATAGACTTAACACCCACTTTGGGCCCAGTGGCTCCTGCCTGCCCTATGGACCTCTGAAAGGGGTTCTGAAGGCTCCGGGACTTAAATCTTTAAAAAGTGAGAAAGCTGGAACCTACAAGAGTGTGATGGAAGGAGGTGGATTAATGAGGCATGAGGTGGAATAAACACCAGCAGCCTCGGTATTTGGAGCGCCGTTCTAAAGCACCGTCCGCGGGCTGCGGAGCCTAACTTTGGGCCAAGGTACGTACTGTTTTACAAATTAAGCACTGTAAAAGGAGCGCAGGACTGGGTCCTTAAAACCACTTATCACCGTAAATGTAAGCAAACATTCAGAGCATTGCTCACGCACAAACAACTGCAGCTTCCGACAGGGCTGTTCACGCCTTCACACTGCGCAAAAACCATCAACGCAGCAACGCTGGATCACCCCCTGACCTCTGGGAGGATTCTTCAAAACTTTCCTTTTAACTTTGTTTTTTTTTCAAAACTTCAGCTCGGTGTGAGACGGCTGGAATATGGAATTGGGAAGCTTTTAAGAGCCCAGGCGGGCCGAATACATACATCAACCTGAGGTCGAAGTACAGTGTACGGTGTGCACTGTGAGGGTGTCCTTCCGCTACAAGTACAGTGTATGCACGAGGGCGCCCCTCCACAGTGCGTGCACGAGGGTTCCCCTCCGCTAGAAGTACAGTGCGTGCACAGTGAGGGTGCCCCTCCGCTCGAAGTACAGTGTGTGCACACACAGTGAGGGTGCCCCTCCGCTCGAAGCACAGTGCACACAGGGTGAGGGCTCCCATCCGCTGTTCCAAGTGACGGATGAATGGGCGCCTGGCAGCCCGCCCGCAGATGGAGTGTGCGGACATTGTAACTGACCAGTGGCCAAGGGCCACTTTGTGATGGACGAGCCTCGGGTGGCAATGCGTGACATCACTAGTCGCGACCTTACAGTCTAGCACCCCCACGCAAAGTTCAATAGCGTAACAAAGTCATAGGTTCCCCCTGAACGGTGTGATGAGGGGCCCCTAAACCTCCCATAGCTCTCAGGTATTCATTGGGCTTGGGCAAGATCGGTGCCCCCGAGAGGTTGAGGGACACCCGCGCGGCGCAGGCGTTGTAGGGGGCTGTGTAACACCCCCTGATAAAGTTACAACCAGGGCCACTAGAATTAAGCGATTGTGCTGCTGCGGCGATTTTCGCATAATTATAGAGTTGCCGCATTTACCACACAATTCATCATCTACCACATAATCTGCAAAATTTAACAAATTGTACTGACATATACTAAAAACGCGACCAACCATAATGCCATTCAGTGGAACGCCCTTTACAAAGGACACATATCTTGCTTTTTGCTATATTTTGATGTGAAAGTGGGACTAACAAGGTGCAACCAATGCCTAGAGAGTGTTTCCAAGTTTAAAAGTGATACAATAAGGAAGAAATACTATTAGAAAGTGTGCCTCATCATGCCGTTTAATTGGCCTTTTCTTGCCCCATAATTTACTGCACCCTGCTGCATAATTCGGCCCTCTCCTGCCGCATAATTATAGTAGCCCTGGTTATAACAGAGTAAAACTCTGGCATCAAATTTCTCTTGTGTTGCAGAGATGATTCTGATAGCAGCGCTATACCTCAGATTATACCAGTGCTTAATTTGTAGGAACAAAATGTCCCACAGCCCAAGGTACTTCATGGCACACCGCTGCAGCGTGTACGCCTTTCCAGCACCGCTAGATGTATGTGCCACAGTTACCTAATAACAAGGGGTGGGCAGAACTGGCGTTATCGGCTCTTGCATGATTACTGGCAGTTGAGGCAAAATTACTTGTAATTATGCATAATTATGCAAGAAGTGTAACCTAGTTTATAGCAGTATTTTCATAGCATAAAATGCACCCTCACATCCAAAGGGGTCCACAGGATGCATTTTGCAAAATAAGAAAATAGCAGTAAATGCTACAGGACATGAACAGCAGTTGCCAGAAGCCCCACTCTATAAGATTGTTGTTCCTGTGCTCCTGAGGTAGGATTTTTGCCCCAAATTACTCTTACTTGCTCAAGCTGACCTAATCATGTAATTTCTGGAATTTTGGCAACACAAGAGTAATGGGTAATTACTGAAATGACAACAATTTCTCCGGTGCAGTTAAAATTTCACCCAGGCCTAATAACCATAAAACTCCAATTAATGTGACCACTTGGATTATTCCAGGTCAACATACCTTAAGAAAGACCTGGACGAGGTATTTTGTGTTACTTTAATGTTCATGTATATTACATTTTGAAACAGTGTGCTGATGTGCTTTGATCAAACAAAGGAAGATAGTGCCACCTTGTGGTTAGCTGTCAGAAAGAAGTGCCGTTGCTGAGCACCAGCAAGCACTGGCACAAATTAAGCATTGACTTAAATAGCTACTGCAGGTGGAGGCTCACAAAAGAAGAACTATTATTTTGGTTGCAGATACTTCGCTGGTTAAGGTGTCAAGCAGCAAAGTTATTGCTCTGATTTCGTAGATATTACACAACCTATAAACGTAACAATATCTTACATGCTTTGGCCTCAGAGAGTGATATCCTTCTGGGTACACAGATCTTTCTGGCTCAGGCTCTCAATAGAAAACCTGTCTTTTAGGTTATGCATTTCTTATTGCTTAAGGTTGCTGACTCACACAGAAAACCTACCCAGCATGTTGCACAGACTGCTTGGACATCTGGCAGCAAAGATCTCCCGTAGGCTAGAAATATTTTACAGACTTAGGTCTCAAACTGCTCAAAAGATCTAATATGATGACATAGCTCACAACAGGTTCAGGCTTCAGGCAGCATATTTATCACTTTGGTCAAAATAAAACACACAGCCTCAGACATCTGATAGCAACACGTGCACTCAAGTGACAGAGATATTCCAGACTCAAACACCTACCTACAGTAAATCTGCGTCCTTATACTATAGGAATCTTAAGTTTTAAACATCAACATGCCCAAATATCATGGCCAAAATATGGAGACCCAGAATATTGTAGTTATCAGTATACTTACATAGGTATGCATAGGTTTACTCAGCTTGACTCCATGTACATGCATCTTGACGATAGACATATATTTTCAAGGCATGTAGATGTATAGTTAAGAACAGTAAATCAATATTTGCCAATGTGCACTTACCTTCATCATATTGTGATTGTCAATATTTTGGCCACTGTATTTTGGCATGTTCTTTTGCACTCAATGTTTTGTCACACAACTCTCTGTATTACACAGTTAGTTAATGCAGAGTTAATCTATGCGCGCAGTTAAAGGGAACACATATGCTCATGCTTTAGAGTGCAGAGCTATTTCTCGGGTTACAAAGATCTTCTGTACATTGGCCACCAGGAATTTGCCCCAGCTCACCCGACAGGGTATCCAGGTGCTTGCATGTATGATAGAACAAAATCAATTGCCAACACATTTTCAACTGTGCATTATAAAATATAATGAATATATGAGATAAAGTACCCCCTGCCGTACATTATAAGGGTATTGCAAGTCACTAAGGATTTCCAGGACTACATAGAGGAATGGAGCCAAACCCAGGTTCTTTTATAATGTCATGGAACTCCAGGGTGACTTGCAATATCATCATAATGTATAGCAGTGAGTACTTTATTCCTTCTAATACATCGTCACACCTTCACCAATCCCACAAGCTACTTAATTCCTTTGTCTCCTGATCTTTCATGTACAACACAGACAAAAATACAAGTAGAACTTGTACTGCAAAATTTAACACACCAAAAAGCAGTTAATTTTTGCAAAAAAACAGATTTTAGAATTAGTATTATGAAAGTTAGATTAAACAATGCTGTGGCTCGGATTTTGCACACACATGCAGAAAATGCCATCTTTCCCTCCATGACCAATAGATTTTGCCTTCATTATCTCCTTTCTGGTGATTATTTTCTTTTTTTGGAAAACCATATCGGAAGAAAGGAAAGGCAGTTCCCGTCTTCCTCGTTGAAGCCGACGCTGTAGTTCCGCACCATGAGCTGTCCGCGGCTCAGACAGCAGGCATTGTGATGTCAGAACTCAACTGAACAAACTTATTATAGCTGAGCCACTGGGTCAATTTATTATTATAGGGGGCTAGAGATGTCACAAGTCACCTGTAATAAGGAAATTAGAGACAGGCTTTTATAAAGGGATTGAAGTCGCCCATGCATATGTAGGTTGCTACTTCAACTGCTTATAGGTTAGACATTAGACGGTCAAGCTCCAATAACACACACGCAGAACAGGCAGAGCACAGGCGGCGAGAAAGTAAGCGAAGCGTGGTTATCAGCAGTGCAAGTCTTTTCACACAGAGCAGGCAGTCGCAGTGTGAGGTTTGCTCACAGCACAGAAAGGCAGATCTGGAACGCAGCAGGCAGCAGAGGCGTGCCTCGTAGGATGAGGACGGCGCTTGAAGCCAGCAGTGCCGAGCAGGCACCGGCAGATGAAGTATGAGCTTCCGTCACAGACATGGAGCAGGCACAGCACAGGTGGCAACCGTCATGGGTACAGTGGAAAGCAAAGTCAGCCCTGGCAAAATGTCCAATTCAAACCCACATCACTGAAAGCTTCAACTAGAGTGTGGCCATGGGCGCTTTCATGGATGGGCTGCTGCATCCCATGCTGCTCGGAAAGCAACCTGCCTGGGAAGATCCAGAGTGGCACAATGGCCACACACCCTGCACACATTCTACACACATATTTTCTGCACACGCACACACCAGTGCTTATTTTGTAAATAAAAAGGTGCCGGTGCCCAAAGCCCTCCTCTTAAACACACTGCTGCTGTAATTAAATGTGCGAGCACCGAATACTGAGGAGGCGTAATCCTGAAGCCATCTCGGGCCTCTCCAATCCATTTAAAGCCACTCCCTGCCCCTTCAGCTCACACTTGCAGCTTTCTCCTTTCTCTCTTTGTGACACTTTTTCGTTTTCCCCTTCCTCCGTCTTTGCCATATGTGTCTTTTGCTAGCAGCAAATGCTTGAGGCAGAAGAATAAGCCCCAGCCCTCAAAAGTAAGTGCCGGTGCTCGGCACCGAAACAACTAGCACAAATTGAGCACTGGCACGCACACATATACCGAAGTTCTGTACACAATCTAGACACACGTATTCGGCACACATTCTCCACACACACACACACACACACACACACACACACACACACACACACACAGATCACAATCAGCAGAAGCATGTGGTTTGCATTCCCATTTACACACACAAACTCTGACACTTGTTAATTAAACATTGCAGCATGGATGTACACTGCACTGGTAACCAGGCTGAGAACTCTTCACAAGTTTGCATGAATGAATTTTATATTTATAAAGCACAACTGTGACCTTATTCCTGCTTCTCAGAAAATACCCAATGCCATAAAGCCAAGAAGTACTAAACAGCCAATGGGAACAGCCAGGTTTTTAAAATTTTTACAGAATGAAGAGTAGTCAAAATGCTTGACTAAAACATCAGTGGGCTGCAGGGGGGAGGGGGAGATGACCAAGGTTTGGATGGACTGTTTCCATGAGCAACAGGGTCAGTACTGATTTGCATTAGGTGGGTCTCTGTTTAGAGTGGCTCAGTGAATGAAAAACATTAGGTTCAGAATGCTCCCCTGAGAGATGGTCACTTGTTAGAGTATTTACAAGCATTCACCCCATCCACTTTTGAGTGTTTGATTGCCAATAATATGTCTGGAAACCTGGGAATATAGTAGATTTCCTAGCCTACTGTTGCCAGTGTTAGTAAATTGCAAAAAGTATTACATTTGCACCCATTCAAGCAGTACTTCTGCAGCTGTAGATTTACTATTTTTTCAGTCAATCACTAACTGCCAAAAATGCATTTATTTTAGGGGTGTCACAATGCAAACACCCCCGGAAGCTACGCCCCTAAGAGTGGCTTTACACTACGATGGCTAGAAGTGAGGAGGTAATTCCACCATTTAGGGGCTGAATATGCTAAGAGGGATTGCTGTGTGTGAATGTATGTGCCCCTCTCCCACATGTGCAGGTAGCAAACTCTTTAGTACAGGAAACATGGGCTGAAAAATCAACATTCTGAGCAGAGTAGTTCGAGTTCAAAAGACTACATTCAAAAGGCTGCCATTTTAATATTTTTAAGAACCACTGAAAGAAGAAGTAATAAAATAGTAGTACATGAACTCAGCATGTGAAAGTATGCCCCTCACTAGACTGTGATGGGAATCTGTCAGCGAACTGTATAAATAGCAATTTACTTTCATTATTCAGTGCTGCCTGCTGGTGTTGAGTATAGACACAGTTCAGCCCCCCTTGCATTTAAGTGAGATTGAAAGTTGTATTATGTTGCACATCAGTGTGTGTATTGCCTCTGTTTAATAGTAATGTTTGTGGGCATTGCACTGTGTTAGTAAATGCATTAGAAAAGCCCTTTCTTCCAAGGTTCCTATAAAGCATCTGAATCCATTCGAGGTAGTTCGAAAAGAGAAAGGATGAAAATGACAGGTAAGCTGAAATGGTCTACCTTTTTTGTTCATGATGCCTGATTTCCCTGTCCTTGTCCTTGAGAGGTACTGTGCCATTTGGAGTGTTCTGGCAATTAGGTTTTAAGGTTGACAGTTGCGCCACACCCACTTGTCCCACTTCGTTTTCCGTATGGCGCTACACATTTGTGCAGAGATCAGCCTCTTCCAATATGGCCACCACTGTTGTACCACCACACTGCCACACTTCCTGTGCTCCGTGTCTGCACATTGATGGTGGCATTACCATGATCTCTCCTTAATAAACCCTCTGGGTATTGAACAGGGGTGGCTCCTCCATAGGGTCGGAGGCGTGTTCCCTCCTCACTTGCAGCTGCAAATCTTTTCCCAAAGAACGATCATAAACTGTGTTCATTGTTGTTTTTTGGGAGAGGGGACTGGGCCACAGGGGTGACGTGCACCAGGGGGAGTGCTCAGCACTCCCCCCTCAGAGCGCATGTATGTTTGGCAGGCCATCTCGGGCCGGCCAAACACACATGCGCACAGGGCTCTCTCCAGCCCAGCAACGCAGTTGCCGGGCTGCAGAGAGCATGCACAGGCTCCCAGTCTGCCTGGGAGCACCCTGGGTAGGTGCTCCCATCCAATCCTGATGCTGCTCTGAGCAGCGTCACGATTGGCCGCAGGGCAGGCTGGGACCTGTGCCTGCAGCACCAGCGAGACGGGAGGAGGCAGAGGAGCGACACGACGCAGGAGTGAAGTGAAGGGTGTTTTTTTGTTTTTGTATTTAATTCAATTCTCTCCCCCAACCCTCTCTGACCCCACTCCCGCTTGTGCGTGCGCTGCCCCACCCCTTTCAGTCAGCACGAGCCGCGACTGGTATTGAAGCCCAGAAGTCTTTGCTTCTTACTTAAAAGGCCCAGGTGAGGGGGCTTAACATAAGCTTACCAGGTGGAAATGGAGGTAGGACCCATGAGGCTTGGGCGGAACAGGTAGATCTACTCTGGGCGAGGAGAGGACTTGGGGCTTTGTGCAATAGCCCACTTTTCCCAAGGGTTACAAAAGCACTAAACAAACAAATGTGATAGTAAATGAGCTTGGGGGCACCCCCATTTCATAGGCGTATCCCTGGCTCTCATGGTATTTGAGTCACTTCTTTCTGTAGGCTTTTGAGGTGGAGTGGGGGCGAGAGTGGAGTGCAGCCCGGGCCTACTTAAGGCACTGTCTGTGCTTAGAGGTAAGCAAGCCAGAAAATTAATAGGGAGCGCTAGAGCAGAGTCAAGGGTCTGGCTTGGATCTTGGCCTGTGCACGAGCCGAGCCCAGAAGATATTTGCTGTGTAAAAGATACAACAAACATCATGCAAAATATATGAAAGTCTATTCAAAGTTTAAAAAGTGTAATTCTTTAACACATGGAAGATTTTACATTAATATGGCTCATTATAGCACTACACTGAGAAGTACTTATTAAAAGTGATAGTTTTGTGTAACTGGTAGTCTGAACTCACATTCTTGAAGCTGTCTTCATGCTTGATAATGAAGAAAAACGAGTTTTGGTGAAATAAAATATTTGCCTGAGAGCACACAATTTAGGTGGGGTAACTGAAGTTTATCATGGTTTTCTGGTTTTGCTGTGTACAAATCAGCCAGAAAATGGGTATCTATTTGTCTTTCCTTATGTTAAGGCTTTGTTTTACCTCTTAATGCACTTTTTAAAATACAGCAAGAGCTTGACCCGAAGGTACTGGAGTGCCTTACACGAGCACCAGTTACATTACACAAGGTCACGCGCATTGTCCATGAGCACGGGGATATAAAGCGTTTTGCACAGAATCGCAGGATGTTACGCTGTAGCTGGGAGTTGAACCTGTTTCCCCAGTTCCGCAGTTGATAGCTCTGGTTGCAACGGAAACATCCTGGGTAGAGGGAGGGAGGCAGGCAGAAGCCACATAAAATCTCGGCTCAATATGATCCACCTCTAATTGTGCTTTGCTGTTTTCTGCTGCCCAGTGCCAGGGTCGGACTTGCTTACAGAGCAATCAGGCAGTGCCCGATGGACTGGTCTGACAGGTCAGTGGGTGGGATGGTTTTTTGGCCTGTTTTGTGGTCTGCTGGGCTGAGTTTTACTACTGATTTACCTGATATTAAAACAAACATTGCATGTCGCAAGCTCAAATCAATGAAGCCTTCATTACCTAGCAGAGCTCTTATACAGCGAGTCTTTAGAAGTTTAAAGCTGCCCCAATTTTCAAACATGGGCCACACTTTTAGCTATCTGAATCCCTAATAGGGGCCACTTTTATTGTGGTGTCTGGGCCAGGCCATCCCTCCCCAGTGCATCTTCGCCTTTTGCCTGCTCTTAGATAATAATAATCCTGGCCTAGCCAAGGGTTATACTGGTTGCCACACGGGAGTTAGGCGTGGCCATTTCTGTTGCATTTGCCTGTGTCCAGCATTTTGCTGGGTCAAATGGTCTGTTTGGAAACATGTAAGTAGTGCCGTCCCTCCCCGCCCCTCCACTCGAGATTTGCGGCCCTACGGAAGTGAATAGTATCCGTGGGGTGTTAGCTTTCCTGGGTTTAACACAAGGCTCTTACCTTAATGAATGATGTCTCAGAATGATTTTTTCTATTTGTTATTGCTTTGTTTGTGAAGGAGAACGTGATGCAGTGAATGGAGGAAGGGATGCACTGTAGTGCCTACGGGATCCTCCCTCTCAGCGCTGCTTGGTAATGTCATTTGGCATCCCTTGCACCACCAGGAATTCAAATGAATGTTGTTGATGTACAGATCCCTTGTCGCCTATAAAATTAACCTGGACTCGCATCGCAAACTGTCTGGACCACTCTCCTCTTGGAGGAAGGGGAGTGACCACTGTATTGATGACTCCATCACAAGGATGCAGTGGGGAGGGAAGCAGAGGATGAAACTGTATCAGTCCACACACCTAGGAACAATCCCTCCCCTAGCCTATAAAAACAGTAAACAAAAAAGTGATACAATCGTAGAGTCTGCCCTATCTGTAGCAACATCAATAAAAGCTGAGGGTAGTTTCAGGGGCAAGGTGGAGTCCTCCACCAGTTACTATACAGTGGACTTGTGGACCACGTGGTCTTCCACCTGTGATGACTCCCGCACCGCAGTAGAACAGTGGTCTTTGCACACACGGAACAGTCACCAATTCGAACAGAATATCAATGGGATAATATGAGTGAAACATTGTTGCCAATCAAAGCGGTTGAAAGATTCCATGCCTTTCTGTGAGAGCCTGAAAACAAATGTAGGCTGCAGTGCATTCCAAAACAAGAAGAAGGGAGGAACCTCCAAAGCAGTGGTTCTTAACCTTCTGTGGGCCCCCACTTTATCATCACTAGAACCCCAGAATCCCCAGTGTATCACTGTAGGATTCCGGGGACCCACCACTGATTCGTTACTGGGAGCCGGGGACCCTGGTCTAAACGTTGTTGATTTCAACCATAAAAACAATACACATAAAATACAGAAACAAGCATTCTATCAAACACATACACAAATGATAACACATTTTATTTAATTTGCATACAAATAGAAAAAAATTATAATAATTTTAATAAGAAGGTTGGGGCTTTTCTAAATTCAATTGAAACCACACATCGTCCACGCTATATTCTGTTTGACGCACCTGCACCGCTCTCACGAATCAATCTGAGGATACTAACTTAATTTTTAGCCGCCAATTTCAAAGTCGTTGACATTTACAGTACGTTTCAATATTTTCTGTGGTACATTTAGCCAATTATTTATAAGCACTTTATTAATTTGTTGATATTATTTAATTTTCTAAGCAGTTGTGGCCTTCCTGAGGAGCCTTTGTGGACCCCCAGGGGTCCCCGGACCACATGTTGGGAACCATTGCTCTGGAGGAGTGCACCTCCTCTGTTCACAAACACTCGTCAACTTCATCATCTTCAACCAAGTTTCCAGGCTACGGAAGTGCCGTCCACGTCTACAAACCAATAGCCAGGCAGTGCAGACCAGATCCCTCACAAGGGTGTGCCTAAACTAATTTAGCACAGGATTTCTCGAAAAACTCTTTCTAACTCTACTGACTTTGAAGACGGATTTTTTTCTAAATGTTTGCTGCTACACTGGGGACAAGACATTGGTGTTAGGATTTCTGCTGCTGGTTTTAGGGGTACAGAAATATTTGTTGTATTATGTTTGATTGGAAGGGATTGAATTTGACTGAATTGGATTATACTGCACTGGTCTGCACTGGACTGAACTGGGCTGTGTTGAGTTGGGTCAGAAAATTATATGAGAATGACTTGTATTGGGTTGGATTGGATAGAGTTTTGTTCCATTGGATTGTGATGTACTGGATTTAGTTGTATTTGATTGGTTAGATTGCATTGGATTGATATGTTTTGGTTTAGATTGGACTGGGTTGAATAACAAGTATAAAAACAAGCAGCCAGTTGATGGCTTTCCATGACAAAACGAGGGCATCCAAATATGGTCTCTCCATTGGCCCTGCAGAAACAGATAAAACAAGTCATAACTCTGTGCACCTGTAAAAGGAATCTCTAATGAGGACCAAGAACATGCTCAAATCACACCTGGACAACTCACTAACGGATCCCCAAGGTCAAACATCACAGTCTCAGGTCACCTGCTGTAGATCCCTCCAGACCCAGGAATGCTCTGCACCTATCTTCAAGACCAGAGCAAAATACTCTCTGGTTTGGAAAGGTCCTTGAAGAACACAGACACATGGCCGGTGGCAAGTAACATCACACAGGGGATTTGCCAACTGTCTTTTCTAAACTTTCACTTCTATACCTTCCAACATTTACAGCTTGACTTTTTATTCTTCTACACACTAAGATCTGGCCAATTTCGTACAGTATCTCAACCATATAGTCACAGGCACTTCACCCTTGTGTGACAGAACTGCCTCTTCTGAGGGGACTGACTCTCCAATATTCCATCCACTACTCACCATGTAGGTACGAACCTACTAGAAAGTGAAGGAAACTAATAAAAACAGATCCCTCGGGCATATATGCCTCAGAACTCCAGCAGGGCCGGACTGGGGACCCAAAGCAGCCGTGAAATTTAGTCAGACTGGCCCACATAGGGTACATAGCAAACAAGCCTGGCCACTACAATGGGGCTTGGCAGAGGGGATGGAAGGGGGGTTCTCCCCCCCAAGAAAGCTGGAAAAAAATGTAAAAATCAGTGCACTATACAACACATTTTCATTATATATTCATTTGTATTTGTGTTTATAGCATAGTAAATGAAGACCTTACAGAGCACCAGGATCCAGCAATCTTTATTGGGGACCTTCAATGATTTCCTCACCATCACTCTCTAACAGCGCCTCGCATCTCTCCATAGCCCCGCTCTCTCATGTATTTCATTTGTTTTATAGCGCCTCTCTTACCAGCGTGGGCAGTTGGAGCACTTTACATCTCACACACACATACAGAGACAATGAATCATACGTGATTGAATCAGTGTATAGGAACTGATACATATGAAGAAGCCGACTACAAGGTGTAGGTTCACATGCCATCCACACTGGTGGCATTTTTTAAACGTCCTTGGTCTGGGGAATCATAAACTCGGGAGGATTAAAAACATAAGGGATGACGTTACTAATAACAATTTATTTATACCCAAACAAACCCTTTTGTGCAAATGTACAACCTCGAATAAAATGACCTATGGGCCTACTAGAGCCATGGAACTTAGCACACCTAATTGAGGCTAAAGGACAACATAAATCAATAGGAAACCCCAACCACATTTGATCATAAAATAAATAGGTCCACACGGCTGTATGCAGATTTATACATATAAGAAATGTTGAAGTGCATAGGAACATATGACTATGTTTTCACAATGTGTATCAAAGGTGCCATGATACCGGTAGTGATGGTTGAAGTAAGGTATCAGTAGAGGTGGAGCTACAAGGGAATCTACGGGTGTAAAATCACTAGGGTGAAGGTAAAGCTACAAGAGCAAGGATAGCAAACCAAGTTGTAGGTAGGGGTAGACGTATAATATAATGAAAAGTAGAGATAATATGGTATAGGCAGGAGTAGGGATACATATATAAGAGTACCTATAGAAGTCTTCAGCAAAGAAAAAACTTTTGAGGGAGAAAGATGAAGAACCGACTAACTGGTAAAAAAAAAAAGGATGGAACGTTGCAGAGAGAAAAGAGGGGAAGAATAAAAGAAAGGGTAAGCAGGGAAGAGCAGATGAGATTTATGGGCTCTCATAAAATGGAAAAAAGGGATCTACGCCTCTGCAAAAAAGAACTATAGAGAATGTTTTCAAACCAAAGTACATTCACCAAAATGGATTAATGGGCATAGCTATCATAAGTGAGAGAGGATGTGGCATAACAGCCTGAGCTGCCGTCTTCAGAGCTGGGGGAACGAGGTTCGAGTCTCGGCGCCGGCTTAACATCCTGTGATTCTGGGAAAATCACTCATGGCCATATGTATGAAGCACGTTTACCGGTTGCAAACCGCCCATCGGGAAGTTTGCGACCTGCAAAATGCTTCTAGGCATGCATCAGTACCTATTTTGCGAGTCAGTAACCTATTACTGGCTCGCAAAATATGGTTTTGACTCTCTTTTAGGAATGGGCGTTTCAAGGGTGTCCCTTCCTAATAGCGAGTCGCATGGTATGCAGGAATGTTTTGTGACCGGGAATGGGGTCGCAAAAAAGTGTGCAGTTACCACCAGCTTCAAGTTGGTGGCAAACCATTTGCAAACGGGAAGTGGTCTTCAAGGGACCCCAACCTCTTTGCGAATGGGGGTGCAAACATTTTTTAAGAGCAGGCAGTGGTCCCACAGACCACTGCCTACTCTTAAAAAGTGAAATGAAAACTTTTAATTTTTCTTTTTCTAATGCAGCCTATAGGCTGCATTACAAAAAAAATTGCTTTATTAAAAAGCAATCACAGACTTGTTGGTCTGCTGACCCCAGCAGGCCACCATCCCTTTGATTGTGGCCATTCCCGAATGGGTCGCAAATTGCGGTCTGCCTTATGAATATTAATGAGGCAGGTCTCTTGCAACCCATTTGGAAATCGCAAACAGTGTTAAACACACTGTCGTTCATATCACTTTGCGATTTCGTCACATCGAATTGCAAAACTTCACTATTAGGAAATCGCAAACCTTAAGCTACATACATCGGGCCTTTAATCTCCCCGTGCCTGCAATTCAGCACATTGAGACCCTCACGGGTGACGAGGTTTACAAATCCTGGATGTATTTATTTATTTGTGGACGAAGCAAGGGGCACCTCACTTATGGATGCCTTTTAGTACTCAGCCAGGGTGAGTCATAGTAAATATTCCTTCCTTTCACCCTTCTTGCCACTGGAGGGATTCTGCACCTTGGGAATGAGGCTGCTTTCGAAACAAGCATTTGCAATGCAAAGGGCCTAACCTTTGCTTGAGTTAGAGCTATTAGCGTTGTAAATTCCTAACTGTACTTTTCTTGCCACATAAATTGAAAATAAAAAGTAAAACAATTGACATAAACAAGCCGATTCATAGTGCTGCGGCCGCCGTGAGCGCGAAGGAGAGACACAAAAGGAAAAAGAAGTTCGCTCGCAGTCAAAGGTATCAGCAAACGTGCAATTATCCGTGTAACAGGGTCGATGGCCAAGACGGTAACAAAACCATCCCAAGGAGGGGCAAACGTAAAGCATTTACCAATGATAACAAAGGATTTTTGAAAGGCAAGCCCAAGAACGAGTGATAGTGATGGGTGTGTGTGGTTAAAAGCCCACAGATAGATTACAACAGGCCAGAAAGCTTGCGCGCTCGACCTAAAAATGAGGCTGGAGATTTATGGCGAAAGATTCTCCAGAAATTTCCTTGAGTACACTTTTACTCCAAAGCACATTAAACCCTCTCTGCTAAGCACTAAGTTCATGCCTGTCTGCAGACATGCCTGAAGTTCCCCTGGAGCTTGCTAAGGAGGCTTTCATCTCAGAGTACCTCCACCAGATTGCATCCACTGTGCCCTTGTGCGGCCGAGCTGTGCACCGCCAGTGAAAGCATGTGCCGCTCTGCGGTCGGAGCATCTTTTGAGCCCTCTGAAGCAGAAGGAACAGCAGAAGATGCCCAATTATGCGGTCTCTGCTGAACTATGCAGTTAAGGTGAAGTGCTTCTTAAGTGCTCGGTTTTAGAGGAAACATAAACAAGCTCCTTGGTGTATCTGTGCTGTCAAATGCAATCACACACGGCCTGGAGGGCGGTGTTAGCATGAGAAACAAGACCAGCCATCTGCAGTGATGCCACTGAAGCGATGGCTCATGGCCGCTTTTATTGGTGATTTATAATAATGCACACGATGAAGCAACAGGCAAGTAGTTTATTGGCTGTTAGAGAGTTTGCTCCTGACAACTAACTCAGCTGTGCTTGTTTTATAGCGCTGGGGAGGGTGAGATGATGAGTCTGCCCTGCCAAGATCCGAGGCACGGGCCTTTAGGTTATACCCAGGGCCACTGAAATGATGCAACGTTTTCCGCATAATTATGGATTTCCCGCATTTGCCACATAATCAAGCATCTGCTGCCTAATTAGTAGATTTTGACACAATTTTTTTTTATTTCTAGCTCAAACGGATCGAAAGTTACTAAGATCACAGCAGTCTGTACTGTTGCGCGGTACAAGACCCTTCGCAAAGGAAAACTGGTCACCTTTCAGTTGCCTATTACTGTATTTTGATGCGGAACTGGCTGAAAACAAAATGACAATATCAGGAAGTAACACTATCACAAAATGTGCTGCATTAGGTCACAATTTGCTTTTTCTTGCAGTATAATTTAGTGAACCCTGCTGTATAATTCGGTCCTCCCCTTGCCCACCTCATTCCAGTGGCTTCCCCTTATTCAATCATCCACTCATTCGTTCATTGAACCATTCTACTTCCATAAAAAAAGACAAATAAGGGAATACTTTCGGCTTGAGCTAGGGGTTGGGGTGACTCTAATTTCCATGAATTCTTTAGGCGATGCTAACTCTGACAGAGAACCCAGTGTGGAATTTCTTCCATCACAGGCAAGTTGACGTAAGCGAGCCAATTCAAAGCGCCACGGCCACCATGAGCGCGAAGGAGAAACACGAAAGGAAAAAGAAGTTCGCTCGCTGTCAAAGGTATCAGCAAACGTGCAATTATCCATGTAACAGGGTTGATGGCCAAAACTGTAATAAAACCACCCCAAGGAGGGACAAACGTAAAGCATTTACCAAAGATGACAAAGGATTTTTGAAAGGTAAGCCCATGAACAAGTGATAGTGATGGGCGCGCAGTGGGTGTGGTTAAAAGCCCACAGATAGATTACAACATGCCAGAAAGTTTGCGCGCTTGACCTAAAAATGAGGCAAGGTGTGTGGGGGATGTGGGGGTTCCTAAAAGTGAACATCAGTCGACTTCACCACGGATGTTGCACCTCCTCCAGAAATCAGAGGCGTTTCAATTACCATCCACCTCGACCACAGATCTTGTGTTATAATTTACGGATTATGATTCAACCCCTTTTTAAACCTACATTAAAGGTGTGAGATTAATTCAATCCTTTTATGGGACTTTGAGGGGTGCTTCTGTTCCACTCGCCTCTTCTATATCAAAACTCTGGACTTGCCCTAGGGTTAAACACGCTTCCAGGAGCATCCCCCTTTAAATGTCTCTTGGCTACCTTGCTCAGGTGAGATTGAAACGTCTACACGTTTAAATGTTATTTAAAACACTAAAAAAGTATTTAATTTGATTCCAATCATCTGTTCTCTTAACTCACCCTAAAATCCCCTTTAATGTGGCACTTCCAGAGTCTGGCTTAAGTTCATCAATATCAAACGGGCAGTGGGAGTGACAACGTGTGCCTTCTGACTTCCAACAATATAAGAGATATCACCTGACCTTTGACCCCCCAATGATGAGCAACTATAGTTACTTTTCAAAATAATGTTTATTGATAACTTAAGACTCTAACAATTAATAAAGAGTGACTAGTGAAAGACACAAACAGCAAGCGCTTTAATGGAGCAAAAGTTGAAAGCAAACTACATTTTAACAGATCAGCCCTAAAGCATTTCATGTGACTGAAGTGTGGGGAAAGCTCACCTTCTCACTATAGAACACCTGATCTTTGCGGACAACACAGGAGGGCCATTCACACCTGGGAGGTAGGGCACTTTGTAACCATTTTAGCACCAACACTTAAAACAAGCACTAAAACATGTCAAAGTGGTTCTGTTCCCCAAACACACTTTACTCCACTTTTCATTACCATAAGTGTGAAAATCAAGCGGAAAACCATTCTCAATGCCAGTAATGGAGATAGAAGAAGGACTATTCCAAGATGGCCGCCAATCTGGTCAACAGACCAGTTGGTAACAGGACACCGCCACTGGAAGTAGGAAATGCTCAGGTGGGAAGTGTTAGACAGAAGTGGGCACCGAGGCCTCTTGCTGAGGACACAGGATTACAGGAAATGGAGCTGTGTAACTGCTGAATAAACAAAGAGCTCGGAAATATCTGCACAGTGAGACGTGATCTTGGAGGGTTGCCCCCCAACACGACAGGCGCCCTAGGCGAAATCTACTTGTGCCGGGGCGTATTTGCATCTGAGTTTATCAGTGCTGCCTAGGGTCTTAGCTCAGTTGGTAATGTCAACATCTAGAAACAAGCATTTGCAGTGCAGTGGGTCTCGTGCTTGCTAGAGGTAGAGCTATTAGCTTTGTAAATTCCTAACTGAAGTTTTCTTGCCACATAAATTGAAAATGAGAAGTAAAACAGTTGACATAAGTGAGCCGAATCAAAGTGTCACGGCCGCCGTGAGCATGAGTGCGAAGGAGAGACACAAAAGGAAAAAGAAGTTTGCTCGCAGTCAAAGCTATCGGCAAAAGTGCAATTATCCATGTAACAGGGTCGATGACCCAAGGAGGGACAAACAAAAAGCATTTACCAATGATAACAAAGGATTTTTGAAAGGCAAGCCCTTGAACGAGTGACAGTGATGGGAGTGTGGTGGGCATGGTTGAAAGCCAACAGATAGATTACAACACGTCAGAGCACTTGCCCGCTCGACCTAAAAAGACAAAGAAAAAAACTTTTGAGTGGTTTACTTTCTTTTTTAGTTGCAGTTATTTCTCAGATTGGTAAATAAAAAAAACATTAGTTATAGGTGTATAGATGGGCGGGGGCGTACCTACACTTCAGTGTGGCTAAAAACAATTAGTAGAGTCAATCTGTCACCAAGGTGAGACCTATTGGTTTTGCCAATGCTTGTTTTCTGTGGAATGCTCATTTCCATCTCCACAGACCAAGGTATTTTGTTGTTTCTGTTCCTCGAAGCAGTTTCGTTCCTGTATTTTGACCCACACCGGGAACCTTCTCTGAGACTGATAAAGAAAATCCGAGCCTTTCTACAATTCATCATTTACCAGGGCGGCCGTACATCTGTGTTTTCCTGGAGACTCCATAGCATCACAGCTGGATGTATCAAGAATGTGTCCAGGCGTTGAACCACGAGCTTGTTTTGAGAGCATCGACTCTTAAAGATCAGAGCGTAGCGCGTAGCACTTCCAGCTCACAGAAGACACAGCAGGGCCTTCTCCAGCCAGCGGCGCTACATCAGATAGACAGTATGAAGCGCTGTGCTATACATGCGTCCCAGCAGGGGTGGGCCTGCCCCAAATCACTTCCAGCTGCTCTGACACTGGTTCAAGGGCTCTCGTGAACGTCTCTCCCCTTTGATGGAGCGGATACTAAAACTACTCATATTTCCCTACAGTAATCCACCACTAATTCCTTTTGGGTTCTGGAGTTGCGTGCTACTTGCCGAAAAGCGCTTCGAAGCCTAGCCAGGGGCAGTAAGCGCTATATAAATACTATTACAATAAAACACAATACAGCGCCTCGTGAAAATGAAATGTTAGCAGCAGCATAGCCCGAGGACCAGAGGTACTGAAGAGAGAGAAAGTCTTCCTAGCAGGACTCCCCGCCTAAAACACTACCAGCAGCTGTAGGGAGAAATAATTATCCGATGAGCGCTAAGGGAGGCCACTTACAACCCCGATGGGCATGTTTTATAAAGTGCTGGTAACATCGAGTATTTACTCCACCTCACTTCCGCTTTAGGTCGAAAACAACAGACCTACAATATCTTCATGCAAAAGCTTGAAAAACAAGCCAATCAGTGAACCTGTGCACATGTCAAAACAATATCTGGGATGCGTGCGCGAGCAAGCAAGAGAGTGAATAGGTGGATGAATGAGTGTCTTAGTGATTGAATGCCAAGGAGCAGGCGAGGGAGGGAGTGCATTGGCATTCACTCACTAAGTGGCCGAGTGAACTGTCATAATATGCCCACGTCCTGCTTCTATTAGGCCCTCAAATGTGTCCACTTGGACAAAAAAGGGCTTCCTATCTGAAGCATCTCCATCTTTTCCCCATGAAATAACCTCCTACGTCCAGAAGTGCGGTCTTAGTCCTAAAGAGTGTCATGATAAGCCCTAAAGTGTGGTCATATCCTGAGGAGTGGCATCATAGCTCACAAAAGTATCCCTGAGTGCCACGGTCTCAGGCCGCACGCAGTGGGATCTGTTCACTTGGCGTGAGATGTGACTATGCCATGTGCACAATCACTAGCTTGTGGCCATCCACTGCATCTAGGATTCTTTAAGGAAGGGCATAGCTGCTGCATTGCCGCAAGGGTTGTAGACTTGTGCACAGTAGGTAGAATTGTAACATGACATCACGGACCTGCGCAAAAATCTTCACGTCTGATTAACAGATAAATTATGATCCTCATTCAGTTTCACCTTAAAGCAGGGTTTGCTTGCAAATGTCAACTGTTTTACTTTTCATTTTCAATTTATGTGGCAAGAAAAGTCCATTTAGGAATTTACAACGCTAATAGCTCTAACTCGAGCAAACCAACACCCATTGCATTGCATATGGTTGTTTTTTTAAAGCTGGCAGGTGTGGGAGGAGGGCAGAAGCAACATGAGGGGGGGTGGGCTTGGAACACCGAAGCAACATGGGACGCGGGGATGCTCTATGAAATGTCAACCAATGTTAATCAGTGGGCGGGCTCCAAGCCCCTGTTTGTACTCAATAAGCCGCAATAGGACTCACAGCAGACAACGTAGCGCTAAGATTCAGAGACTTGCTGGCAGGGGCGTAGATTGGTCAGTAAGATTGGTGGGGGGGGGCTTCAGATTTTGCCACAATCAAGCTGGCATCTAATGTAAAATACATAACAGGACAAGCAGGGCACATGAGAGAGGCTAAAGGGTCAGTGGAAAGGGAGACAAATGCGGATTGTTAGGGGTAGTAAATGAGAGAAAACACAATATTTTATGAAATAACCAACATTTGTGAAGACTTTCAAAGCAGAGAGGGAGAGAGTGTGTGGGTGTTTCTGTGTGTTTATGTAAAAATTGGTTGTAAAATCCGACAGACACCACACCGTACCAGAATGAAAAAGCATCTTTACCCAACTGATTACCTGAAAATACATTTATTAGGGGGGTGTAACACCCCCAAACTCCTTCTGAAGCTAGGCCCCCGCTTGGTGGTCTGCCGAGGGAAAGGCATCTCAAAACTGACGGAGGGTGACTCTTGTGGTAAGGGGTCACCAATCGGACATATGGGGAGTAGAAGGTGATACAATATTAAAGGTTTTGAGGAGCATTATGAGAGGACCGCACGTTATGGCTCTTGACTAATGTGGTAAATTGACGCAGTTGCTGACGCAGGCTGAAAGTGAACTGGGCTGGGGTGCATTTCATAGACCGCGTCACAGGGTGATGGAATGGGGATAGTTAGGGGATTATGTTTGACTTGACAATGTTCAAAGCTAGTTCACATGTGCAGTTGTCTACTATGTGAAGGCCATAGGGAGATGGTCCCGGTTAAATTGGTAAGGAAGGTCAACCGTGACGGTAAGGAGAGCCGTTTGGGACACAATAAGTTAAGGTTCATCGCATACAATGGCAATAGCTTCTGAGTAAAATCAAGGTGGGGTGGAGATGCAAATGCTAAAAAGACATAAGCCAGATGTCTTCTTACAGGAAACACATCTTCAGGGACCAGAATGGCAGATGCTGGGTAAAGGCAAATTCAACGTTCAGATTCACTCTGGGTTTACAAACGGATGCAGAAGTGTAGTGCTACTGATTAGGAATCACCTCATTCTGTGAACATGTGAGTGTGAAGGACGCTACGCAGCAGCAGTGGGTGGATGGAATGGATAAAGGGCTGTTCTATGCTCCGCCCACTTTCTGCCCAAGCTTCAGTCAAGTATGAAGGAAAAACTAGATCCCTTCTAATGCAAATGCCAGATGGAATTTTCTTGCTGGACAGTGGTCTGAATACTGTGATGTCAGAAGAGCTGGACACCCAAGGATGCACGCTGGGCACTCAGGTTCGCTACGGTGTCCCTCGGCTTTAGAGCTGGTGGATGGTTGGCGCACACATCATTTAGGGTACAGGCAGTGCATGGTCTACTCCACGTTTTAGAACATGTTCTCCAGAAACAATTATATTACCATGCGGTGGGCTCATCAGCAATGCTTTATGGCCGTGCCGGAACTGGCCAGGGGAATAACAGGCCGTTGCACCCTGTGGGCAGGGGTTTGTGCCACTGGGCTAGCAGATTTCTAGAGCTGAAGGTTCAATAATTTGCTCCTATCATATAGGACTGTGCTGGGCACCCGGTGGTTGGCCAATGATCACTATTTTCAAGAAAATGAGGGATAAGTGGGTTCAGAGGTCTCCTTCGGGAGGCAAACAAGGTGGGAATACTGCAACAGGCAATTGCCTACGCTTTGGAACAAAAATGTAAAGGATCTCTGATGCCACATAGGTGGAAACTGACTTTCTTGATTGGAGGGTGAATATATACAGCACGTGTCTAGGAGGTTGGACGTCACTGGACATCATTTGCACCTGAAACATGTAGATTACTAGACACTGAGTTGCAACGGTGCTCATGAGCACTGCCAGACAAGCCGGTGAACTAGTGGCATGGCTTATCAAAGAATATGAGGATAACTATTGGAAAGAGGACTGAGCGCTCCTTACACTAGCATAGTTCAGGAAAGTGTGGGAACTGAATGCACATTGAAGGATAATTTGCAGTCCCCGTATGCCACAATGCTGAAACTATGTGATGCCACCGTGGAGATGTTTGTGTTGGATATAACTTTTCGCGGACCATGGGACAGAGGCTCACTGCAAGGTGATCTTATCTGTGAAGAAGCCACAGAGCCTCTGACACAAATACAGTCCAAGGAGGCCCTTAGCCCCGAAGGCTCGCTGGTGGAGCTTTTAAAAACCTAAGCTTGGAAATTGACCAAATATCGCCTGGCACTATTTGACCCAGCAAAGAAAGAAGGAAGCCTAGTTTATGGTTTCAGAAGGTCACGGTGGTGGATATTAATAAAAATGGAAAGCCTTGGGAAGGATGGTTATTGTACAGGCTGATATTGTTACTGAATGTGGAGACGAAGATACTTGGTAAAAACATGGCCATCCTGGTGAGTAGGGTCAAAGAAACCAATATACAGTCTGACCAATCAGGAGTTACACCAGGAGCAGTGCTAGACAGAATCTGAGGCACTTGCATGGTTGAATAGATCACAAAGACAGAGTTGAGGACCTAGCGGTGGTCCTATTGTTGGAAGCAGCTGGGGCATTTGACGCACTTGAATGGATGTATACATTTGCTGTTTCAACAAAATAAGCTTTGGGCCAAAATATTTGCCATGGATTAATCTGCTATATGAAAATCTGATGCTGAGATTATTGTAAATGGGGTGCTGTTGGACCTCTGTATGCTAACAAAGCGGGCAATGTAGGGGTGCCCGCTGCCTTCCGTGATGTTCACTCAGCCCCTAGAGCTCCTGGCTTGTTGGGTCAGGAAGGATGCCCTTGTTAGAGGCCTAGAATGGGATGATAGATGGGATGAGGAAATGTCACTCTTTGCTGATGATATCCTGCCTTACCGCTCTGAGCCTAATGTTAGGATAAACAGGTTACCCTCGATTTTCAGTTTTTTTAAAGCAACCCCCTGATTTCAGAAGGAATTGGATCAAATTGGTGCTTTCAGCGCTAACCACTTGGTCCCCAGGACCGAAGGGTACATTGTCCAATGGCTAGAGAGAAGAAATTATTTAAATATCTGGAAGTGTAGGTCACCTGAAACATACAAGAAAATGACATGCAGAGCATGTACAGAGTTTGCACAGGGTTTGAGAGAATGTGCATCACTAGAGAACGCGACCCCTTTCCTTATTGGGCCGGGCAGCCATTTGTAACTCAATGGCACTCCCTAAGTTCATTTGTACCTTACAGAGTACACCCTTCTGGGTCCCTGAGCTCTTCTTTAAGAAACTGGAGGGTGAACTGCACGTGCTGTTTTGGGGTGGGGAGTGTGCCTCGAATTTCACTACAGAGACTTACCTGAAGCATCTACAAAGGGTATAACCTTACATGACATACGTAAACACTACTGGGCAGCACAATTACTGCTAGCAAATGAGTATGTCTATTTCCCCCAGGGCAAACCATCCTTTAGGATCAATAAACACGTGACGGGATTAGGGCGTTACATACTAGCTTTGTACTACAAAAAGAAGAGTAACTGGACTATCCAGAAAAGTAATTTATGAATATAATTTACTCCTACACTTTTGAGTAACTACACTACTTTTGACTATTCACAAAAAATGACTGTAAATGTACTCAGAAGTGCAAACTTTCATGTCCACAACCACAGAAAAAAGGAGTAGAGCTAATTTTACGAATGCAAGTTACTCGTTGCAAAAAAGAAACAGAAGTAAGCCTAGCGCCACACATGGTCAACTGCTGGTACTGCAACACCCTCCGATAGAAAATAATAGAGGTGTGGACTTAAAATAAAACCCCAAAGAAAGTAATGTTAAATGAAATAGGACTCATTGAAATAGTAAAAAAATATATATATACTATGATAAGAAAGACTAAACATAAAACATATTTGTCATTTAATTTTAAAGTATTTTATTATCTATTTCTGAATTTATAAATTATTGTAACATTAACTTTTAGTACAATTTAATTAAATTACTTTTAATTAATTGTATACAGCAGCGGTTCCCAACCTGGGGTCTGCATACGCATACTAGTGCTGCTGGGGCCTCTTGACTGGAAAATATTACTTCATTTTTGCAGGAGCTTTAAAATTACTGAACAGTTACTGTACATTCAGCAGTTTTCCGGCAAAAATAAAAGCGTCAAGATAACTCTGGTGATTAATGTACCTGTGGGACAGCAATGGGGGTTTTATCTAGTGGCAGTTTTGACTCATCTAAGGTAGCGCAGTTGGTTAGTATGCCTGGTGCAAAGAACGTGTGTCATGCAAAGAACTGTATTTTATGTCCACAGAACAGTCAGTTACTGCTTTTGTCACAGAGATTCTTTTGTTACTGCACAGTGCATAAATTACGATTGTAATCTAGCACAGTGAGCTATGAACTGTCATCAAAGAGCTGTATGCAACCTGCATGGCACAAATTATAAAGTTCTGTTTTTTTCTCAGTCTTTCATTATTCTTACGCTGCTAAAAAAAGGTTTGCTTGCGTAGAAATACATCCTTATTATTAAAGTGAACGCTAACCACTGTTATGTTCTTAATCCTGTGTGTGCTTCTCCAGACCAAGCACTCTTTGATAAAGCCTACCTTTGTGGATGACATGTGAATCCTACACCTTGTAGTCCCCTGTAAAGTGCTCTGACACCCTACACTGGTATGAAATGTGCAATAAAAACCAATTAAACACATGCAACAGCGAGGCTATGGAGGGATGAGGTCCTTAAGGTTTTACTTCCTTTCCCCGCCACATATTTATGTGAAAAAGCTTTCTCAGATCTTATGTACCTAGAAAATAAAAACAGAAATCGCTTGGGAAATGTAGAATCTGACCTAAAATTCAGCTTTCCTAAATAAAAACAAACATTGAAAAGTTAGTTGCAAAGATGCTGCGCCAACCTTCCCATTAGCATTTTAAATTTTTTGACTATTTTGTTCAACATAAAATAATTATATCTTTAGTAATTTGAGTATTTGTTTGGTGTGTAGTTGTTTCAGTATGTTTTGTGAACTACTGTTTTAATGTTTGAAATTTAAATCGTACAAAATGCAGGGGGTCCCCGGCCTACAGTAGTGATTTAGTGGGGGTCCTCAGGAGTTAAAAGGTTGGGAACCACTGGGCTACGGAACTTGTAATAATTATTAATGCATACTTAAAAAGGTATTTTTTGTCCTTAGGTGGGAATTTATTTTTTAATTTAAACTCCAAAATATTAGTTTTAATTTAATATATATTTTTTAATTTAATAAAGATTTAATTCAAAATTAAGTTAATAGTGTGGTAGCATTTTTCATCTTGTTCTACATTTAAAATAAATATATAAAATTAGTTCACATTAATATTTAACATAAAATATATTTACTAATGTATCACAAAGCTTCATAAATCTTTTTAATTTTCCATGTACTTTACCATCTGGAGATCATAACCCTGACTGTGGAGTTTCCCTATGGTAAAGTTTAGGGAAAAGTAAAACAGTCTGTTTAAAACCAAAAAATAGTAAACATATTTTTATGTTAAATATTAATGTAAATTAATCTTATATATTTATTTGACATGTAGTATAAAATAACAAATGCTACAGCGGATATCCATATTTTCAAATAATCTAAATCTATAACTAATATATTTGTATATACATATATATATATATATATATATATATGTATATATATATATATATATATATATATATAAATATATATATATAAACACAGGACGGTAGGAGAGAATCAGAAACAACAGACAGAACCACCTGGAAAAAGACATTGGCCCTCATTACAACATTGGCGGTAAAAGCCGCTTACTGCTGTGCAGAAGACCGCCAACACACCGCCGCGGCCGTGGAATTCCGCCACAGCTATTATGACCCACATCTCGGAATCCGCCAAAAGTCAGACACCCACACAAGTCCGCCACACCAAAGGTCAGGGATAAACTGGCGATAGCAAAACCTCCACTGTCACGCCAGCAGAAATACGCCCACACTATCACGACACACAAATCCACGCGGCGGTCTTTCAACCGCGGTATTCCATTGGCGGTACACACCGCTGTGCTCAAAATACACACACATTTACAAAACACAGCCACATTGGACGATTCAAAATACACACACCTGAGACACATACACACACCACTCCCACACAGCCATTACAATATAAAACACACACCCACATCACCCACAAACCCCCACGACAAAAAATACAGAAAGAAGGCCAAAGAGAGACACCACCAGCAAGTACAACAGTATCCACAGGCACATAACACCATCACCCACACAACTTCCACGCACCTCACACAACACACCACTACATATCACCACACTTGTCACCACACACTCCACCCCACACATCACCTACACCACCCCATGGCACGGCAAAGACACCCCAGGTTCTCGGAGGAGGAGCTCAGGGTCATGGTGGAGGAAATCGTCCGGGTAGAGCCACAGCTATTCGGATCACAGGTGCAGCACACCTCAATTGCAAGGAAGATGGAGCTATGGCGAAGAATAGTGGACAGGGTCAACGCAGTGGGACAACACCCAAGAAATCGGGAGGACATCAGGAAAAGGTGGAACGACCTACGGTGGAAGGTGCATTCCATGGTCTCAAGACACCACCTGGCGGTTCAGCGGACTGGCGGCGGACCCCCACCTCCTCCCCCGCAACTAACAACATGGGAGGAGCAGGTCTTGGCGAATCTGCATCCTGAGGGCCTCGCAGGAGTAGCTGGAGGAATGGACTCTGGTAAGTCAAAGCTTTACTATTACACCCCCACCCTACCTGCATGCTATCACATACCCCCACCCTCGCCCTCACCCCCATCACACCAACTCCTCACAAATGTACCAATATCACAAACCACCCATCCCAACACCAAGCCCTGCATGCAACAACAAAGCATGGACACCCATCACTAAAGAATGCACACTGCACATAGCCATACACCCCCCTAAACCATCATCACACAAGCTCCCACACAGGAATGCCAGCACTGGGGTACACGGTCACCCACCCATTGCACACCATGGCACACACAGATGCAATAATCATGCCTTTCCACCCCCGCAGGACCCCTACCCAACGTCACCAGACAGGAGGGTCCAGACATGTCCACTCCACCCACAGAAGAGGCCCACAGTGATGACAGCAGCTCTGTCCAACTGGATCTAGATGACCAGCCCGGACCATCGGGGACCTCTGGACAGTCGGTTCCCCTCACACAGGCACAGGCCACCACAGACATTCCCCCCTCTGGAAACACCAGCACAGCACCCACCCAGCGGGCCCATACCTCCGTCCCCAGGACACGTCAATCAGCTGTGTGTCCACCACTACAGGGAACCCAGGATAACCCACCACCCCAACAACAACAGGGACCTGGGGGCAGTGGCAGTGGGCACACAGTCCAGGGGATGGAGGCCCAGGAACACAGGGGAACTGGGAGGGCTTCTGTGTGACAGGGGGCGGACAGGCCACGGGAACCCACTCTCCACGAGGCCCTCTCCTCCATTATGGGAGCATACCACCACTCCCAGGAGACGATGGCAACGGTACTGGCCAAGTTTCAGGAGACCCAGCGCATGCAGGAGGAACAGTATTTGGGCTTCAGGGAGGAACTCAGAACCATCAGCTCCACCCTGGGCACCATCGTAGGGGTGCTGAAGTAGGTACTCAACACCAGGAGGGACACTGTGGCACTACAAGGGGCCCCTGACACTAGCATGGATGATGAACTGCCCACCACCTCCGCCGGCGCTAGTGGACAGGACACCTGCCACAGGACCACCACACCAGCACCCCACCCCCTGCAGACGGAGAACCACCCCGCAAACGGTCCCTGAGATCCAGGAACAAGACAGAGAACGATGTCAAGACCCCCGCCCAGAAATGAGACCACCCTGATTGTCATCCTACTGTCCCACTTTGTCACCCTGTCCATAATTAAACTGCCCCAGCTCCACTTCCTATGCCCATTTGGGCAATGCACCTGTGAGACTAATAGACTGGACTCTGCCATGAGCACTCCTCCGCCATCACCCCTCACCATTTAACTTCCCCCTCCAATATTTTGCATTTAAATAAACACACCTAAAGCACAAAATGATCTGGAGTCTGTCTGTGATTTCGAAATAGTGTATTTGCAATTACAGTGACAAAATGTTTTTGAAATAGTAATGTCAACATACCTATGTCACACAGCTCTAGTCCATGAGGAATTTAAGCAGATGACACACAGTGGGACCCACATCTGTGAAACCGTAAGGGAAAGTGACAACTCAGTGACCATACACTGGGTGAAAACGACAGACAGGATAGAGGTAGTAGTGTAAAAGTACATGTAGTAGGCAGGATTATATTCTCACCTGTGTTTCACTGGAAATATTGCTGGATCACTGAGTCCCTGTTCGGCATGCCTTCTTCCTCTGCTTCATCCTCATCACTGTCCACTGGCTCCACAGCTGCCACAACACCGCCATCTGGACCATCCTCCTGCAGAAAAGGCACCTGTCGTCGCAAAGCCAAGTTGTAAAGCATACAGCAGGCCACGATGATCTGGCACACCTTCTTTGGTGAGTAGAATAGGGATCCACCTGTCATGTGTAGGCACCTGAATCTGGCCTTCAGGAGGCCGAAGGTCCGCTCGATCACCCTCCTAGTTCGCCCATGGGCCTCATTGTAGCGTTCCTCTGCCCTGGTCCTGGGATTCCTCACTGGGGTAAGTAGCCATGACAGGTTGGGGTACCCAGAGTCACCTGCAAATGGGGAGGGGCAACTGTTAGACACACACTAACCTGTAGGGATAACCCCAGACAACCATTCCCATTGTCTTGCTTCCAGGGGCTCACCTAATAGCCACACACGGTGCCTCTGGAGTTGACCCATCACATAGGGGATGCTGCTATTCCGCAGGATGTAGGCGTCATGCACTGAGCCAGGGAACATGGTATTCACATGGGAGATGTACTGGTCTTCCAAACATACCATCTGTACATTCATAGAATATTAACTCTTCTGGTTTCTGTACACCTGTTCACTCCTGTGGGGGGGGGACCAAAGCCACATGGGT